>NC_134888.1:2952488-3017488 GCF_041734735.1 Babylonia areolata | reverse complement strand
TATATATATATATATGTGTGTGTGTGTTGTGTGTGTGTGTGTGTGTGTGTGTGTGTGTGTGTGTGTTCCTAAATGAAATGATGAAGGAAGACACCACTGAGTGAATCCAGTTGAAGATGTTGTGAACAGGCCCCCGAAAACGGAGTATGGCTGCCTACATGGCGGGGTAAAAACGGTCATACACGTAAAAGCCCACTCGTGTGCATACGAGTGAACGTGGGAGTTGCAGCCCATGAACGCAGAAGAAGAAGAAGAAGAAGTTGTGAACAGGAATCCAATCCAGGACGCTCCAAAATTGAGAGTCCAACTCTTCTTCTTCTTCTTCTTCTGCGTTCACTCGTATGCACACGAGTGGGTTTTACGTGTATGACCGTTTTTACCCCACCATGTAGGCAGCCATACTCCGTTTTCGGGGGTGTGCATGCTGGGTATGTTCTTGTTTCCATAACCCACCGAACGCTGACATGGATTACAGGATCTTTAACGTGCGTATTTGATCTTCTGCTTGCATATGCACACGAAGGGGGTTCAGGCACTGGCAGGTCTGCACATATGGTGACCTGGGAGATCGTAAAAATCTCCACCCTTTACCCACCAGGTGCCGTCACCGTGATTCGAACCCGGGACCCTCAGATTGACAGTCCAACGCTTTAACCACTCGGCTATTGCGCCCGTCAAGAGAGTCCAACAAATTCCAGCACTTCATTATTTCTTTTTTTTTTTTTTTTTACACTTCATTATTTTATTTTATATTGTATTTTGTTTTACTTTATTTTCCCCTCGACCTGACCAAGGGCGTTGGGTCACGCCGCTGGTCAGGCATCTGCTTAGCAGATGTGGTATGGTGTGGCGTTATGTATGGATTGGTCCCAATGCAGTGTCGCCTCTTGAGTTTCTGAACTGAACCGGCGGTTGCGTTTCAGACGAGGAAGCGGTGCGTGCCGTGTCGCTGTGGGTGGTGTGCGACCTGGAGACCCCTGAAGGGAGAGACCTCATGTACAGCGCCATCAAGCATGCTGTGAGTGGCTTCCCTTTTTCGGGGTTTTTTTTTTTTTCTTGTGTTTTTTTGTTGTTGTTGTTGTCGGCTGGGTTTGTTTTTTTTTTCCCTCTCAGTCCCAGTGTGTATTCTATTCCAGTCCCGCTGTTTGTGTCATACTAGTTTCAGTTTGTCGTTTTCACTGTCAGTACCAGTCCTGCTTTTTTTGTGTCTTGCCAAATTTCCTCTGCATTTAAAAAAAATTATTATTTTTTTTAGTTTAATGTTTTCCAGTAAATTCTGATCCCAACTGTGTGTGTCCTGCCCTAGGATTTCTCCCCCCCCCCCCCACTCCCCCCACAACAATCTTGCCTATCTGTTTTACCCTGGCAAAACCTTTGATTAGAAATAATAAATGAGTACTTTTGGTAAAAAGATGGAAGTTTTGATTCGAATCCCGGAGGCTGTGAGAGGAGCCGTGACATTTGATGTGTTGGTGCTGCTGTGTTGATTAACGTGTTCTACCCTCTGCCACATCTCCCCTGGGCCAGGCATTACCTGAGACCGCTGCAGTAGAAATAATAGGGTGATTCACTAAAACGGTGAAAATTGACGGACAGTTATTGGTTCAGTCAGTTGAACAAAGCTTCGTTTTCTTGGGGTTTTTTTCGAATACAGGTTCACTTAGAATGCCATCTGCATCAAGCTGCTTCTTCTTCTTCTTCTGCTTTCGTGGGCTGCAACTCCCACGTACACTAGCATGTACACGAGTGGGCTTTTATGTGCATGAGCGTTTTTACCCCGCCATGTAGGCAGCCATGCTCCGTTTTCGGGGGTGTGCATGCTGGGTATGTTTTTGTTTCCATAACCCACCGAACGCTGACATGGATTACAGGATTTTTAACGTGCGTATTTGATCTTCTGCTTGCGTTTACACATGAAGGGGGTTCAGGCACTAGCAGGTCTGCACATATGTTGACCTGGGAGATCGGAAAAATCTCCACCCTTCACCCACCAGGCGCCGTCACCGTGATTCGAACCTGGGACCCTCAGATTGACAGTCCAACGCTTTAACCACTCAGCTATTGCGCCCGTCGCTTTCAGATCAGTTTGTCAGGACGTCCTCCTCTTGTGGTACTTTTGTTTCGCAAAATCAGCACTTGAGAGTACGCACAAAAAAAGTAATTTAGTAGTTCATAATTCCGCTTACATTTCATGCCACACTGACCCCCTTTTCGTAAAATGCTCAGCAGACCAGGGGTGAAAGAGCGAGGCGTGGGATTTAAACTGATGATAGAACACGTGGCCCAGCGGTCAAACACGAACCAGTCTGGGAGATGTGTTTGGCAATAGGGGCATGATTTAAAAAAAAAAAGAAAAGATTTCAGATGATTTATTCATCTAAGGCCATAGCCCCCATATGAACAGGGGGCGATAACTGATTAACATGTGTCACTACAACTATGTAAACACAATAAGCATAACCAGATGCCAAAACAATAATATTAGGATACTAGTGTTTCTCTCAGCTGAAGTGCTTGAAATAAATACATAGCTAAACTGTATATTGTTTCATTACCAATCGATGACATCAATAAACATAATCTAAACAGACATGGATGTGTATAATATTTCTTTGGGATGAATTTAACTCAGGGGGGGGTGGGGGGGGTGGGGGGGGAGAAGAGAAAAGAAAAGAAAAAAGTTTAGAAACAAATATTTGTGCGAGGCTTGTCTGTGATCAGTCTGATTTTGACATTTGTGTGTGTGTGTGTGTGTGTTGATGTGCTGAACGGATTTCCTATCATTTCAGTTTGACCCCATAGTCCATCCGTTGGTAAGTGTGTCAGAGTTTGTTCCGTTGCTCCCAGAGCAGCCTGGGTACTGTTTTTGTTGCTGTATATGCAGTGCTGTAGACCGCGTTGTAAACGCCCACTCCCCTTTGCATGAATTCCACACTAGGATTGAGGATGGGTGTGCGTCACCCTATATGGGGGCCTGCTCCCTTTTCTTCGTTTCACCACACACAGCGCTGGCTGGGCTGGGGTGGGTGGGAAGGGAACGCTGGCTGCTGAAGCAAGACACAGGTGTGTGTCATGGAGTGATGTCACGCGCTCACTGTGGTTTTTTTCTTTCCGTGACACATGCATCGACATCCCATGCAGCGTGTTCTACTCTTTTATCTTGGGATCCAACAACAGATTTTCATAAATAGCAAACTGAATCAGTTCGTGATTATTTTCTTTTCCTTTTTTTTCTTTTTTTAAATTTGGGGGGTGGGTGGGGGGTTGTTGGGTGGGGGGTGGGCGTTTACAAGGAATTTTGCCCCAAACACAGTCTTTAACCCAAAATCTGGGGGTGGATGTTTACTGGATAGTGGGCGTTTACAAGGCGGTTGTTGGTCAGTGCAGGGAGCACGGCCAAGGAAGTGCTGAGAGGGGAGGGAGCGTTCCAGTTATCGGAGGGTCGGAGGGTAGGGGGTTCGAATCCTCGCTTTACAGGATGCGCGTTTCACTGATGCCTGGACCTACCGGGTGCCTAGTTCACCACCATCCCCCCGCCTTGCCCACCCCTGCCTGTCTGTAACCGCTGCGCCCAGCTCATCACTCTACCCACCATCCCTCCCTCTCCCCCGCCCCCTCCCTCCTCCCACCCTTCCTTCTCCATGACTTTGGCCTCAGCCCCTCTCCCCCCCCTCTCTCTGTGCCTGTTTTGTGATTCGTTATGGAGGAAATGTTGTGCCAGCATCAAGTGCATTATTTTGGTTTTTTGTCTGTGCGTTCACTGATTCATTAATTGATTTATTCCCCCCCCCCCCATCCCTCCCTCTCCCCCGCCCCCTCCCTCCTCCCACCCTTCCTGCCCTACCTTTTTATTTATTCATTTGTCTGTTCGTTCATTGATTCATTGATTGATTGATGTCCCTCCAAATCACCATACAACTCCCACCCTTCCTGCCCTACCTTTTTATTTATTCATTTGTCTGTTCGTTCACTGATTCATTAATTGATTTATTCCCCCCCCCTCATCCCTCCCTCTCCCTTGCCCCCTCCCTCCTCCCACCCTTCCTTCTCCATGACTTTGGCCTCCGCCCCTCTCCCCCCTCTCTCTGTGCCTGTTTTGTGATTCGTTACGGAGGAAATGTTTTGCCAATATCAAGTGCATTATTTTGTTTTTGTTTTTAGTTATGTTACCATTCAGCGTTTTTCATTTTGGACTGTTTGAGTCGTGAAGCCTTACATGAAAGTGTGTCTACATTCACTGGGAACATTAATGTTTTTGACTTTCTTTTTTTCTTTCTTTTTTTTTTTTTCTGCATTGTTTATTGGTTGTTTCTCTTGTTGAGCTTATGACTCCCCTTGTCTCTGTCACGATTGAGAAAATACAACAAGATTCATGAGCAAGAAGTTGGGAACTGTGCATCTTTTATGCAGTGAAAATACGAACCAGTTTCATAGAGGATGTGGGAACGGTGATGTCTTCTTTCAGCTGAGAAAAACAAACAAAAAAAACAAAAAAACAACAACTGATGATCTGTATCGTTTGTGATTTTTTTCCATTCTTGTATGCATGGCTTGTTCATGTTTTTGGTTGTTGTTTTTTGTTTGTTTTGTTTTCTGGAATTTTCGGTTTACATCGTGGTGTTTGTTTGGAGGTGGTGGAGGCTTATGGAATAGAAATTTTCCTGTCTCTGGTCAGGTCCACCTGGTTCTTTGTCACTGACATCCTCTCTCTCTCTTCTTGTCCTCTTAGTTCCCTGTCATTGTGTACTGTTTGTCTTTGCCACTGTTCCTTCTCTCTCTTCTCTTCATCTTATTTGTATTTGTATTTGTATTTCTTTTTATGTCACAACAGATTTCTCTTGTGTGAAATTCGGGCTGCTCTCCCCAGGGAGGGAGAGCATGTCGCTACACTACAGCGCCACCCTTTTTTTTTTTTTTTTTCCTGCGTGCAGTTTTATTTGTTTTCCCTATCGAAGTGGATTTTTCTACAGAATTTTGCCAGGAACAACCCTTTTGTTGCTGTGGGTTCTTTTACGTGCGCTATGTGCATGTTGCACACGGGACCTCGGTTTATCGTCTCATCCGAATGACTAGCGTTCAGACCACCACTCAAGGTCGAGTGGACGGGGAGAAAATATCGGCGGCTGAGCCATGATTCGAACCAGTGCGCTCATTTTGTCATTTGTCTTTGCCACTGTTACTTCTCTCTCTTTTCCTCTTAGTTCCCTGTTATTGTGCCATTTGTCTTTGCCACTGTTCTCCATGGACGCTGATGGACTTCTTGAAAGAAGTGAACATTTTTAATCAGATTTGAAGGTTTTAAACTATGGAAGTTTTTTTTTAAACTTTGAGTGGAAAGTTTGAAGTGGTGATTCATTTTAATTGTTTGTTTTTTTACTCTTGTAGTAGTTATTAACGCGGCGATAGCCTTGAGATGGCCTTAGTGGTCGGCAAGGCTCTAAGCACCATAATTTCATTTCATTTGCCACTGTTCCTTCTCTCTCTCTTCATCTTAGTTCCCTGTTATTGTGCCATTTGTCTTTGCCACTGTCCCTTCTCTCTCTTTTCATCTTAGTTCCCTGTTATTGTGCCATTTGTCTTTGCCACTGTCCCTTCTCTCTCTCTTCTTTTCATCTTAGTTCCATGTTGTTGTGCCATTTGTCTTTGCCACTGTTCCTTCTCTTTCTTTTCCTCTTAGTTCTTTGTTATTGTGCCATTTGTCTTTGCCACTGTCTCTTCTCTCTTCTCTTCCTCTTAGTTCCCTGTTATTGTGCCATTTGTCTTTGCCACAGTCCCTTCTCTCTTCTCTTCCTCTTAGTTCCCTGTTATTGTGCCATTTGTCTTTGCCACTGTTCCTTCTCTTTCTTTTCCTCTTAGTTCTTTGTTATTGTGCCATTTGTCTTTGCCACTGTTCCTTCTCTCTTCTCTTCCTCTTAGTTCCCTGTTATTGTGCCATTTGTCTTTGCCACTGTCCCTTCTCTCTTCTCTTCCTCTTAGTTCCCTGTTATTGTGCCATTTGTCTTTGCCACTGTTCCTTCTCTCTTCTTTTCCTGTTAGTTCCCTGTTATTGTGCCATTTGTCTTTGCCACTGTCCCTTCTCTCTCTTTTCCTCTTAGTTCCCTATTATTGTGCCATTTGTCTTTGCCACTGTCCCTTCTCTCTCTCTTCTCTTCCTCTTAGTTCCCTGTTATTGTGCCATTTGTCTTTGCCACTGTTCCTTCTCTCTCTCTTTTCCTCTTAGTTCCCTGTTATTGTGCCATTTGTCTTTGCCACTGTCCCTTCTCTCTCTCTTCTTTTCCTCTTAGTTCCCTGTTATTGTGCCATTTGTCTTTGCCACTGTTCCTTCTCTCTTCTTTTCCTGTTAGTTCCCTGTCATTGTGCCATTTGTCTTTGCCACTGTCCCTTCTCTCTCTTTTCATCTTAGTTCCCTGTTATCGTGCCATTTGTCTTTGCCACTGTTCCTTCTCTCTCTCCTCATCTTAGTTCCCTGTTATTGTGCCATTTGTCTTTGCCACTGTTCCTTCTCTCTTCTTTTCCTGTTAGTTCCCTGTCATTGTGCCATTTGTCTTTGCCACTGTCCCTTCTCTCTCTCTTCTTTTCCTCTTAGTTCCCTGTTATTGTGCCATTTGTCTTTGCCACTGTCCCTTCTCTCTCTTTTCATCTTAGTTCCCTGTTATTGTGCCATTTGTCTTTGCCACTGTTCCTTCTCTCTCTTTTCCTCTTAGTTCCCTGTTATTGTGCCATTTGTCTTTGCCACTGTCCCTTCTCTCTCTCTTCATCTTAGTTCCCTGTTATTGTGCCATTTGTCTTTGCCACTGTTCCTTCTCTCTCTCTTCTTTTCATCTTAGTTCCCTGTTATTGTGCCATTTGTCTTTGCCACTGTTCCTTCTCTCTCTCTTCTTTTCCTCTTAGTTCCCTGTTATTGTGCCATTTGTCTTTGCCACTGTTCCTTCTCTCTCTCTTCTTTTCCTCTTAGTTCCCTGTTATTGTGCCATTTGTCTTTGCCACTGTTCCTTCTCTCTCTCTTCTTTTCATCTTAGTTCCCTGTTATTGTGCCATTTGTCTTTGCCACTGTCCCTTCTCTCTCTTTTCATCTTAGTTCCCTGTTATTGTGCCATTTGTCTTTGCCACTGTTCCTTCTCTCTCTTTTCCTCTTAGTTCCCTGTTATTGTGCCATTTGTCTTTGCCACTGTTCCTTCTCTCTCTCTTCTTTTCCTCTTAGTTCCCTGTTATTGTGCCATTTGTCTTTGCCACTGTTCCTTCTCTCTCTCTTCTTTTCATCTTAGTTCCCTGTTATTGTGCCATTTGTCTTTGCCACTGTTCCTTCTCTCTCTCTCTCTCTCTTCATCTTAGTTCCCTGTTATTGTGCCATTTGTCTTTGCCACTGTTCCTTCTCTCTCTCTTTTCTTCCTCTTAGTTCCCTGTTATTGTGCCATTTGTCTTTGCCACTGTTCCTTCTCTCTTCTTTTCCTGTTAGTTCCCTGTTATTGTGCCATTTGTCTTTGCCACTGTCCCTTCTCTCTCTCTTCTTTTCCTCTTAGTTCCCTGTTATTGTGCCATTTGTCTTGGCCACTGTTCCTTCTCTCTCTCTTCTTTTCCTCTTAGTTCCATGTTGTTGTGCCATTTGTCTTTGCCACTGTTCCTTCTCTTTCTTTTCATCTTAGTTCCCTGTTATTGTGCCATTTGTCTTTGCCACTGTTCCTTCTCTCTCTCTTCATCTTAGTTCCCTGTTATTGTGCCATTTGTCTTTGCCACTGTTCCTTCTCTCTCTCTTTTCCTCTTAGTTCCCTGTTATTGTGCCATTTGTCTTTGCCACTGTTCCTTCTCTCTCTCTTCTTTTCCCCCAAGTTCCCTGTTATTTCATCATGACATTCTGCCACTGTCCTTTCTCTTTCAGTCCAGTTGACTCTTTGACCATGGAATTTTCTTTCTCTCCTTACTGCCCTCTGTCATCACATAGTTACGTTATTGCGATCACATTGCAGCCGCCCCCCCCCCTGTCCCCCCACCCCCACCCCCCCTTTTTGGTTTGCTGATTTTTCAATGGTGAGACTAACTAGAAGTTATAGAGAACCAAAAGGAGAAAAAAAAACAGCTGCTGTTAGCATGGAGAATTTCTGCTTGAAGCTGTATATGACTTGAGAAAGATACACAGATGTACCAGCGTGGTCTTAAACGTAAAGGTTTTGCTTTCGACAGTTCTGTTGCCTTTTTCTTCTTTTTTTTTTTTTTTTGCCTTCTGTTTTGTGTGGAGTTGGGGTTTCTGATTGTTGTTGGTTTCTCTGAATGGAAGGCTGCCTGCTGGAGAAACAGTGGGCTTTCAGTTTGATATTTTGCATGCCTGTATCGTGTATCCGTCAGGTCAGGTCAGGTCATTAGATCTGCTACTGGTAACTTGTAATCCAGTACAACCTGTTCAGGGTCGGGTTGGGTTGCCGGCGACTAAACCGGCACTCCCACTGCTCCCTTCCGGGACTGGTGAGGCGGGTGGCTAGACACCCTTATGGAATTAAAAACGAGATCCATAAAAGGGCGTCGGCTCAGGAGAGCCACTGATGGCCATCTGGCTCCACTTTGCTATGTGCATGTCACACGCAGTTGGCCCTCGGGGTGTGTCTACCCATGCATGCGAAGTCTGGATCCGGCAGAATCTGCGGAAGAAACCTATCGGTTCAACGGAGATGAAGGCGGTTACAGCAATGCACTGTGGAGTGCAGAGAGCAAGATGAGACACCGAAAGGATATCTTAGTCATCCACTGCATCCATGCTCATCCTCCAGTCGTCTCGACTTAGTCTTGCCACTGGAAATTGGTGGACCCGGACGAGAGAGTGAGGTCGACATTGCGCAACTCCTCTTCACTTTAAACAAACTCATCGCGCAAGTCATCAGTCATCCTTAATGACCTCCTCCCCCAATCTCCCAGCTGGATGACAACGATGGTCATCATCGATCTCGATGGACGCACACCACCACCATCGTGTATCCGAGGGATTGTGTTGACCTGACTGTTATCAACTTGAGTGTCGTGTTTAGTTGGTGGTTTTGTGTGTGTGTGTGTTTGCTTGTTTATTGCCATAAAGAAATGATAGGATTTTCATCTTTTCTCTGTGAGTGTGTACGAGGAGTACTGATATGTAGTGTATGTAGTTTCTTTGCGTTTGGCTGAGTGGCTTAAAACTGTTGTTTTGGCGTCGTATGCTGTACCATGTCAAACTGGTGCAAACTAGGCCTGTTGGTTTGTTGTGTTTGGCCCAAACCCGTGTGCTAACTCGGTGGTGAGAGGTATTGTCTAAAACAGTTGTAAGTTGAGGAATCTGTACGTTATTTAAAAAAAAAGAAAAAAAAAAAGATTAAATTATGTTCGTTGATGGTACTTCCAGAAAGCATCCAGTGACCTGCGTCTCGGCATCGTCTTCAACTCAGCGTCGCCCGGCAACAAGAACCTGGTGAGTCGAGCCATGCAGGTGGCGCTTCAGACGCTGCCCAACACCCTGGCCAAGAGCTTCGTCACCAAGCTGGTCAAGGAGGACAACTACGCAGACCTCATGGACGGCAAGAAGACGCTCAGCGACCTGGAAGTCAACGTGAGTGTGGCCGTTTGGTTCTTCTTCTTCTTTGTCGTTCGTGGGCACAACTCCCAAGTTCACTCATATGTATGCGAGTGGGCTTTTATGTGTATGACCTTTTTACCCCGCCATTTAGGCAGCCATACTCCGTTTTTGGGGGTGTGCATGCTGGGTACATTTCTGTTTCCTTAACCCACTGAACGCTGACTTGGATTACAGGATCTTGAAGTGCGTATTTGATCTTCTGTTAGCGTATACATATGAAGGGGGTTCAGGCACAAGCAGGTCTGCACATAATTATGTTGACCTGGGAGATCGGAAAAAAATCTCCACCCTTTACCCACCAGGCACCGATACCGAGATTCAAACCCAGGACCCTCAGATTGAAAACCCAACGCTCCTTTGACTGTGTATAGGTGATATATATCTATATCACGCTTAGAGCTTTGTCTCTGACCGAGGATAGGTGCTATATGAATATCCATATCACGCATAGAACTTGGTCTCTGACCGAGGATAGGTCCTATGTAAGTATTCCTATCAATATCCAAGTGACGGTGGCTTGGTCTCTGACTGAGGATAGGCGCTATAGAAGTATCTATGTCCAGCTTAGAGCTTTGTCTCTGACTGAGGATAGGTGCTATGCAAGTATGCAAGAATTTCACACAGAGAAATCTGTTGTGATAAAAAGAAATACAAATGCAAATACCAAAAAAAAAAAAAAAAAAATATATATATATATAAGCATCCATATCAGTATCCAAGTGAGGGTGGTCGGGGTGATGACAGGGGATGGACATGGCGTCTTTCCTGCGGGACCTGGAGAGAGAGAAAGGCGGATTCCTTCAGTCCCACGCTGTCTTCGCCTCCCGCGTCCTGGGCTTCACCGCCGGTCAGCGGGGCATGGTGGTCAATGGCAAGGTGAGAGTGTTGGGTTTTTTTTTGTGGTTTTTTTTTGTTGTTGTGTGTGTGTGTGTACTCTGTGTCTGTGTGTGTGTGTGTTGCGTGTGTTTGTGTGTGTGTGTGTGTGTGTGTTGTGTGTGTGTGTTTTTGTTGTTTGTGTGTGTGTGTTTGTGTGTGTTGTGTGTGTGTGTTTTTGTTGTTTGTGTGTGTGCGTGTGTGTTTTGTGTTGTGTGTGTGTATGTGTTTGTGTTTGTGTGTTGTGTGTGTGTGTTGTGTATGTGTGTGTGTGTTTGTGTGTGTGTTTGCGTGTGTTGTGTGTGTGTGTGTGTGTTGTGTATGTGTGTATGTGTTTGTGTTTGTGTGTTGTGTGTGTGTGTTGTGTATGTGTGTGTGTGTTTGTGTGTGTGTGTGTGTGTGTGTGTGTGTTTTTGCATGTGTTGTGTGTGTGTGCCTGTGCGTGCCTGTGTGTGTGTGTGTGTGTGTGTGTGAATCTTTCTTTCTTCATTACTTGAGTCTCTCTCTCACTCTTACTTCATTCATTTCTTTCTGTCTTGTTCTTTTTTTTTTCTTTTCTTCTTGTTTCTTTGAATCTTTCTTTTCCATAATTTATTTTGTTTTTATTTTGTTTCATTTCTTCGAATCCTTCGAGTCTTTCTTCCTTTGCTTCTTTATTTCTTTTCTTCTTTTTTTCTTTTTTTTTTTATACTTTTTTCTTTCTTTCTTGCAAGTCTTTGTATCATATGGATGGAATTGGTGCTGGAATATCTGTAAATGTATTTGACACAACAACCAGGCGCAGCTGTGTTGTTTCCCTCCATGACTGTGTTAGTTCTTTTAACTCACTCCGGACAACGGAACACTATAGCGGTTTTGACTATTAAAATTTTTTTTCCACGTTTTCCTCATGGCGTAGCATCAAAATCGCAAAGCTACACTGGGCATTGTACACGTGTCAAGGGTCGAATGGAAAGTTTCTTTGTGAGAGGTTCCGTAACTCTACGCTCACTGGCCAGCCGTTGACCTTGGTACCCCACATGACAAGCTAATCTGCGTGTGTATCGAAAATGGTGTCGCAGGCGATACAAGTGGAAATGTTTGGAGCAAAGTAGATCATGACAGCGGCTTTTTACTGCTGCTGAAGTGATTGAAATGCTTCAGACTGAAGGTTTTGACACTGACGAGGATGATGAAGATGTTGAATGAAGAGTCTGCAGTGAAGAAAGCTACCAGCAAGAAGGTACTGACAGTGACTCAGCTTCTGAAGGCTGTGAAGAGGGGGCGGGGGAGGGGGGGGGGGTGTACACACGACGTGAGAAGAGGGGTCAGTGGGTCAAGTACAGGGAGTTTCATTCAGTTACTTTTCTATTTTTTGTAATTTTTTTTTTCCTAACCCTAACAAAAGGGTCATCTGCAGGGGATAGCAAGGGAGAAAACTATTCGTCCGGAGTGAGTTAATAATATTTTATTATTATTATTATTACTACTATCTTTTTTTTATATTATAATTATTATTTATTTATTTATTTATGTAACCTTATCTATTATTTATTCACCTTTCTTCTTCTTTTTTTTTTTTTTTTTTTTTTTTTTTCTTTTTTTTTTTTTTTTTTTTCTCAAGGCCTGACTAAGCGCGTTGGGTTACGCTGCTGGTCAGGCATCTGCTTGGCAGATGTGGTGTAGCGTATATGGATTTGTCCGAACGCAGTGACGCCTCCTTGAGCTACTGAAACTGAAACTGAACTGAGTTAATAAACACTTTATATAAGCACTCCCCCAATCCCCCACCCTCCCAACACAGTCTGTCACCCACACACCCACAAACACTATCACACAATATTACAACAGAAAAGCTCACTGCAGACAATATTTCAGCTTGGAAGTTTTCATCTCGAGGGTTTCATTGTGACTGAAAGCCCCCAAAATGGTTTCAAGCTAAAATATTGTGTGTGTGTTTTTTTCGACACCCACTTCCAGCACGACCCACAACCTTCCACCCCCTCCACCTGTTGATGTATCTTGTAGCATGTAATCATCATCGGGATACCCAGAATCACCAGTTCAGCACGTTTTCTGTCATGTTTTTCATGGTTGCTGTTGTTGACATTGTGCGGGAAAATCTTAACGATTTCTAGCCACCTCTTCTGTAATGTGTGTGCCAGCAGCCGTGTAGAGAGAGAGGCTGGCAACTTCTCACTTCACAAAATGCCAAAAAAAAAGAAAAAAAAAAGAGGATCAAAATTGAGCCAAAATTTGCTGAGTTATCGCGTTGAGTATTGATTGTTTGCGTCTAAGCATTTTATGTCTTTTTATGTATATATGTTGAACGACTGTGATGTTCATGTCTTGTTTATGCATTTTACACCACAAACGAATTTCTCTTGAGATAACAAAGTTCTCTGTATTCTGGTCATGGGACAAGGCAGTCGCCATTTGCAAGGAAGTCGGCATACTCGCACGACCAGCCTCCCCGTTGATACCACAGTTAACCCTCTAAAGCACGGGCATCCCTGTAAGTCGGGAGTGAAAGGCTTCTTCGGTGTGAGTGATCCATGTCTTTTTTTTTCTCTCTCTCTCTCTCTCTCTTTCTCTGGCCAGGTGTATGGACCTCTGGAGGCAGAGGAGACGTTCACGCAGGACGACTTTGGTCTCCTGGAGAAGCTGGTGTCGGTGCAGTCGGGCATCAAACTGAAGCACCAAGTGCAAGGTCTGCAGCTACCTGGCAGCAGGTGAGGGGGGTCAGGGCTAATAGCCGCTGTGATGGATGGGAGCGGGGGCATGGGGGTTTGGGGTTTCGGGGGGTGTGTGTGGAGGGAGTGATGGGCACAATAGCCGAGTGGTTAAAGCGTCGAGGGTTCAAATCCCGGTAATGGCGCCTGGTGGGTAAAGGGTGGAGATTTTTTCCGATCTCCCAGGTCAACATATGTGCAGACCTGTTAGTGCCTGAACCCCCTTCATATGTATACACTAACAGAAGATCAAATACACACGTTAAAGATCCTGTAATCCATGTCAGCGTTCAGAGGGTTATGGAAACAAAGAACATACCCAGCATGCACACCCCCGAAAATGGAGTATGGCTGCCTATATGGCGGGGGTAAAAAGACCCATAAAAGCCCACTCGTGAACATATGAGTAAATGTAGTGGAGTGATGGCCTAGAGGTAACGCGTCCGCCTAGGAAGCAAAGAGAATCTGAGCGTGCTGGTTCAAATCACGGCTCAGCCGCCAATATTTTCTCCCCCTCCACTAGACCTTGAGTGGTGGTCTGGACGCAAGTCATTCGGATGAGACGATAAACCGAGGTCCCGTGTGCAGCACGCACTTAGCGCACGTAAAAGAACCCACGGCAACAAAAGGGTTGTTCCTGGCCAAATTCTGCAGAAAAATCCACTTCGATAGGAAAAACAAATAAAACCGCACGCAGGAAAAAATGCAAAAAACAAATGGGTGGCACTGTAGTGTAGCGACACGCTCTCCCTGGGGAGAGCAGCCCGAATTTCACACAGAGAAATGTTATGATAAAAAGAAATACAAAATACAAGAATAATGACAGTTGTGAGTTTGAATGGGATGCTTATTGAAAATTCTGTTGCGAATGTGAACAGAATTGAATTTTGTGGTTCACTCAGAGAAAGTTTTAGCCGAGAGGAAGGGAATGGTGTTAGCGCGATCGCCCAATCGAGCTACACGTGACCTGGTTGGAGACATAATTTGACAAAAAACAAGAACGCCAGAGAATCGACAGACAGGCAGAAAATACGAGAAAAAAACTTAGCTGTATGAAGAGCACAGGAACAGGAGTCATGATGGCTGCCGGAAAAAGAGGGCGCTAGCCAGCGGGACAAAGGGGAGGTTACCTACTTCCGGGAGGTTATCGGCCATAGTTGCTTTTGTTTTCTCCGCTTAGGCGGATAGTAGTTTGCACAGGACAGGAATGTCAGACCCCTGCCGGAGTCTGCACTAGTTGGGTCACGGTAAGTATGTTATTTAAACGTAATTTTAGATAGAAAATTTCCTGTTGTGGTCTTTGGTACTCTGATTGATAGTGGTGGGATAAAATATACTGTTGTTATTTATTATGGCTTCCAAATTGACAGATTCTGGTGAAAGCATGTCAGTTGTAAAATATACTGTTGTTATTCATCATGGCTTCCTAACCGGCAGGTTCTGGGGCAGGCATGTGAGTTGTAAAATAAATAAACTGTTATTATTTGCTGTTGGTTTCTAAACGGCAGAATTTAGGGAAGGCATGTAAGCTGCTGGAAATACTTGTAGTATTTATTATCGCTTCCTGAATGGCATGGTCATGTTTTTCAGGGGCAGCGACATGGTGATGAAGGTGTCGGCTCTATTATCGACGCAGGCATCGACGGTGACCCGCCACAAGGTCGCGTTCAAAGGAGACACCTACAGGTCAGTGGGTGCATCCCGTTTAACGTTTAACTCTTTCACTGCCATAGGCGGCTTTAGTTGACCAGACAGCTCACCGTCAGAGGAGACTTGAGTCGACACTAAGGGGTCATGCTGAACGGAACTTTTCTGTGCAACAGGAAACAGACTAACCAAGTTTGAGGTGAATACCTCCAAAGTGACTCAGCAGCAGTGCAGGGTCGCCTCTGGTGTGTGGCCTCCTGGCAACCTAACATTGATGGTTCCCTGCAGACTGCCGATGCTGGAAACTGTGATGGACGAACCCGGGTGTGGGGGAATCTAAATGAGCGGCGTGGGAGTAATGCCACTGAAACGGTGCAGATGATGGGGCAGCAAAAACAAACAAAACAAAAAAAAAAGTTTGAGGTGACTTAAGTCCACTGTGTTGTTTGGACACGAGCTGAATCATGTGACTGAGAGCGTTGAGTCTAAAATACTTGGCACTGGAGAGAGCTTTTCACATAGAAACTTGGCAGTGAAAGAGTTAACCCATTCAATCCTGGGGAGTCTACAGTCAGGGCAAGCCTCCTTGCCATGTTGATTTGGTAAAAATCCGAAAATACATTTAAATCGACAGGTTTTTTTGTTTTTTTCCTGCAAATTGATATGTGTTGACTATGCTGAAAATGCTGTGTAAGTTAATTCCCTTTGCTTGTGGCATATGCATATGTAAGAATTTGAAAACATTTTAATGAAATTAATTTGATGCCCCAGCAGTTGTTGGGCACAGGATTGAATGAGTTAATGTTGCTGACTATATTATATCTGTGTCTGGTTCTGTCTTGGTTTTTTTGTTTGTTTTTTTTTGAGTGGTCAGTTCAGACTTGGGGGGTGGGGAGTGGGGGGGGGCATGGATGAAAACACCCAGAAAGTTCATCGAGTTTCTTGTATAAGGTATCGAGAAAACGATTTGTTCATTTTGCTAACAGGGTTGCATCAGTTACTGTTGTAAAGTGTTGTGCGTTCTCTTGTCTCTTGGAACTTTCAGTCATCATTTTGTCAGACCTGGTGGCCTGGAACTAGTCATTCATTATTTTAGATCACAGACATGAAGCAGAAGGTGAACACTTATGTTAAGGATCTTTGGCAAGAGGAGTGGAACACCCAGACGGACAACAAGCTCTTTCAGATCTGTCCAGGCCTAAAAGAGACCCTCCCTTCAGGGGTGAAGAACAGAAAGGAGGAGTCTGTGCTGTGCAGACTGCATGCGGGGCACACTTTTTTTTTTTTTTTTTTACCTCATTCTTACTTGTTGAAGGGGGAAGAGGCCCCTGGATGTATTCCCTGTGATGAGCCTCTTACCGTGAAACACGTGCTCCTTGACTGTTGGGATCTGCATGACGTTAGACACAGACATTACACGGTGGTTTCTTTGAAGACCTTGTTTCGTGATGTCCCTCCGTGGGCGCTGATGGACTTCTTAAAAGAAGTGAACATTTTTAACCAGATTTGAAGGTTTTAAACTATGGAAGTTTTTTTAAAACTTTGAGTGGAAAGTTTGAAGTGGTGACTCGTTTTAATTGTTTGTTTTTTACCCTTGTAGTAGTTATTAACGCGGCGATAGCCTTGAGATGGCCTAAGTGGTCGGCGAGGCTTTAAGCACCATAATTTCATTTCATTTTATTATTTTAGATTTGCAGGATGAAAAGAAATTGTTTCTGAAGAATCTTCTTGAGATTCACAGTGGACTGGACAGCATTTACTGGCAAGAGTGAAAACCCAGTAATGATATTGATAATGGTGATGATAACTAATCATGGTGATGATGATGATGATGATACTGATAACAACACGGATGATAATACTGATGATAATAATGACAATAATATTGATAATGATAATGATGATAATTAGAAAAATTCATGTTCCTTCATTCCATTGACACCGTCACATTCTACACTGCACAGCGTGGTGACGACCCTGTGTTATCAGAGGATGCCCCGGCCTTCATGGTGGAGACTGTGCACAGTAACAGGAACACTGCTGCTACTACTACTTATTAACTCACTCAGTACGGCCAGTCCTCTCTTCTCCTCTACACAGACCCCTCGGATGTCCAGTGGGTGTCTGAATGACCCTACCTTTAGCTTCCGTCGTCAGAATTGTGGTATTCTTTGTCAACATTCACGTCTTCAGTATAAGAGCCTTCCGCTTGCAATATTTTGATGATGGTAACTGGGGTGAAACGCTGTTAACGTCGTCTCTTTCGCCGTTCATATGGAGAGAGTTAATGATAGTTATAAAGACAGCAATGTCCTCCATACCTTTGACGTCATCATGTTCCACGTGACGACTGTTACAGCGTGGTGAAGATCCCTGCAGCAGAGGACTCCCCGGCCTTCACGGTGGAGGCCATCGTGGACCCGGCCTCGCGGGAGGCCCAGAAGCTGGCCCCCATCCTGCAGATCCTGCAGTCCGTCGCCAACGTCGACATCCGCGTCTTCATGAACTGCCGCGAGCAGCTCTCCGACATGCCTGTCAAGAGGTCCGTGTCTGCAGTGTGTGTGTGTGTTGGGGGGAGGTTGGACCTCAAGGGGGGGCGTAGAGTGGGGGCGGGGGGGTGGGGGGGGTTAGCTTTCTGATGTGCCTGTCAACCTGTCTGGGGGTGGGGGGTGTGGGGGGAGGCGAGTGTGTGTGTGTGTGAGGGAGGTGGAGGTATGTACGGGTTATAGCTGTCCGACATGTCTGTCAAGAGGTCCATGTCTGCAGTGTGTGTGTGTGTTGGGGGAGGTTGGGCCTCAAGGGGTGGGGGGGGGGGGTAGAGGGGAGGCGGGGGGGGGGGGGGGCGGTAGCTTTCTGATGTGCCTGTCAACATGTCTGAGGGTTTGGGGAGGGGGGGGTGGAGGAGGCGAGTGTGTGTGAGGGGGTGGAGGTTGTAGGGGTTATAGCTGTCGGTCTGTCATGCCTGTCAAGAGGTCCATGTCTGCAGTGTGTGTGTGTTGGGGGAGGTTGGGCCTCAAGGGGGGGGGGGGACAGGGGGGGGGGGGGTAGCTTTCTGATATGCCTGTCAATATGTCTGAGGGTTTTGGGGGTGTGGGGAGGAGGCGAGTGTGTGAGGGAGTGGAGGTACGTAGGGGTTATAGCTGTCTGTCTGACATGCCTTTCAAGAAATTCATGTCTGCTGGGGGGATGGATGTGTGTGTAGGGGAGGGGGTGGGTGGAGGTTGGAGGGGAGGCAGCTTTCCGACATGCTTGTTGAGAGTTTGGTTTCTGGGGGGTGTGGATTGGATTGTATTGTATTTCTCTTTTCATCACAACAGATTTCCCTGTGCTCAGATTCTCTTGCTTCTTAAGCGGACGCGTTACCTCTAGGCCATCACTCCACTGAAATTTATGTGTGTGTGGGGATGGTGGTGGGATGGGGGGGTGGGGGTTGTTGGGGGGGGGGAGGGATGGAGGGGTTGCTCTTTGACATGTCTGTATCTAGGGAGTAGGTGTGTGTGGGACAGGGAGATTGAAGGGGGTGGGGATAGTTCTCCCAACATGTCAAGAGGTTCGAGTTGGGGGGGAGGGGTGGGGGCAGTAGGTTGGGGAGGAGGGGGCCTGGGAGGAGGGGTGTGGGGGGGGGGGTTGCTGTTTGTGGGTGTTTGTAGGGGTATAGTTTTGTGACATGCTGGTCTGTGTGTGGGTGTGTGTGTGTTGCAGAGGGGATGGCTTTCTGATTGGCCTGTCAAGGGGAGGATGTGTGTGTGTTTGTGGGGGGTTGTTGGAAGGGGGGTTTGTGGAATGGAACAGGTCTTTGACATGCCTGTCAAGAGGTCTTATCTGAGGGGGTGTGGGGGTGGGAGGGGAGATGGTTGTGTGTGTGTGGGGGGGGGGGGGGCGGGGTGGTGGGGGGGCTAGGGGGGGCACAGTTGTCTAACATGCCTTGTCAACATATCCATGTCTGAGGGAGTGTAGGGGGCTTGAATTTCATTTTGCCGAATGAAGGTGGCGCCTCCTGGAGAAAACTGAAAAAGGTAAACTGAAACTGTGGACAGGTTTTACCGCTACGTCGTGGAGCCGGAGCTGGCGTTCCGGAGCGACGGGGAGGTGACGGAGGGCCCGGTGGCGCGGTTCCTGGACCTGCCCCAGAAGTCGCTGTTGACCCTGGGCATGGAGCCCCCGGAGTCCTGGCTGGTGGAGTCGGTGTCCTCCGTGTATGACCTGGACAACATCCTGCTGGAGGAGGTGGGGTGGGGGTGTGTGGTGATGTGTTGTATTGTGTTGGGGTGTAGTGTGTTGTGGTGTGTGGTGATGTGTTATATTGTGTTGGGGTGTGGTGTGTTGTGGTGTGTGGTGATGTGTTGTATTGTGTTGGGGTGTGGTATGTGGTGATGTATTGTGTTGGGGTGTGGTGTGTTGTGTTGGGGTGTGGTGTGTTGTGGTGTGTTGTATTGTGTTGGGGTGTGGTGTGTGGTGATGTGTTGTATTGTGTTGGGGTGTGGTGTGTGGTGATGTGTTGTATTGTGTTGGGGTGTGGTGTGTTGTGGTGTGTTGTATTGTGTTGGGGTGTGGTATGTGGTGATGTGTTGTATTGTGTTGGGGTGTGGTGTGTTGTGGTGTGTTGTATTGTGTTGGGGTGTGGTGTGTGGCGATGTGTTGGGGTGTGGTGTGTGGTGATGTGTTGTATTGTGTTGGGGTGTGGTGTGTTGTGGTGTGTTGTATTGTGTTGGGGTGTGGTGTGTGGCGATGTGTTGGGGTGTGGTGTGTGGTGATGTGTTGTATTGTGTTGGGGTGTGGTGTGTTGTGGTGTGTTGTATTGTGTTGGGGTGTGGTGTGTTGTGGTGTGTTGTATTGTGTTGGGGTGTGGTGTGTTGTGGTGTGTTGTATTGTGTTGGGGTGTGGTGTGTGGTGATGTGTTGATTGTGGTGTGGTGTGGTGTGTGTTGATGTGTTGTGGTGTGGTGTGGTGTAGTGTTGTGGTGTGGTGTGGTGTAGTGTTGTGGTGTGGTGTGGTGTGGTGTTGTGGTGTGGTGTGGTGTAGTGTTGTGGTGTGGTGTGGTGTGGTGTAGTGTTGTGTTGTGTTGTGGTGTGGTGTGGTGTGGTGTAGTGTTGTGTTGTGGTGTGGTGTGGTGTGGTGTAGTGTTGTGTTGTGGTGTGGTGTGGTGTGGTGTAGTGTTGTGTTGTGGTGTGGTGTGGTGTGGTGTAGTGTAGTGTTGTGGTGTGGTGTGGTGTGGTGTAGTGTTGTGGTGTGGTGTGGTGTGGTGTGGTGTGGTGTGGTGTGGTGTAGTGTTGTGGTGTGGTGTGGTGCACTGTGGTATGTATTGCATTGTATTGTGTCATGTTGTGTCATGTTGTATGGAAGTGTTGTGTAATATTGTGTAATGTTGTATGGAAGTGTTGTGTAATATTGTGTAATGTTTATTTTGAAGTGTTGTGTAATATTGTGTCATGTTGTATGGAAGTGTTGTGTAATATTGTGTAATGTTGTATGGAAGTGTTGTGTAATATTGTGTAATGTTGTATGGAAGTGTTGTGTAATATTGTGTAATGTTTATTTTGAAGTGTTGTGTAATATTGTGTCATGTTGTATGGAAGTGTTGTGTAATATTGTGTAATGTTGTATGGAAGTGTTGTGTAATATTGTGTAATGTTGTATGGAAGTGTTGTGTAATATTGTGTAATGTTTATTTTGAAGTGTTGTGTAATATTGTGTCATGTTGTATGGAAGTGTTGTGTAATATTGTGTAATGTTGTATGGAAGTGTTGTGTAATATTGTGTAATGTTGTATGGAAGTGTTGTGTAATATTGTGTAATGTTTATTTTGAAGTGTTGTGTAATATTGTGTCATGTTGTATGGAAGTGTTGTGTAATATTGTGTAATGTTGTATGGAAGTGTTGTGTAATATTGTGTAATGTTGTATGGAAGTGTTGTGTAATATTGTGTAATGTTTATTTTGAAGTGTTGTGTAATATTGTGTCATGTTGTATGGAAGTGTTGTGTAATATTGTGTAATGTTGTATGGAAGTGTTGTGTAATATTGTGTAATGTTGTATGGAAGTGTTGTGTAATATTGTGTAATGTTTATTTTGAAGTGTTGTGTAATATTGTGTCATGTTGTATGGAAGTGTTGTGTAATATTGTGTAATGTTGTATGGAAGTGTTGTGTAATATTGTGTAATGTTGTATGGAAGTGTTGTGTAATATTGTGTCATGTTTATTTTGAAGTGTTGTGTAATATTGTGTCATGTTGTATGGAAGCGTTGTGTAATATTGTGTAATGTTGTATGGAAGTGTTGTGTAATATTGTGTAATGTTGTATGGAAGTGCTCACACACATTCTGATGACACAGTTGCACCCACAAACACATCTGTAATTAATTGATTATATGAGTGTGTGCACTTGGATAAATGCATACAAATGCCAGAAAATATTGTTTAATATGTTTATTATAAGACTTGTCTGTCTGTCTCTGTCTACATCATATGTCTGTATGTCTGTTTTAATAATAATAATAATAATGGATACTTTTATAGCACACTATCCAGAAATCTGCTCTAGGTGCTTTACAAAAACGCTTTTGTTAACATAAAACATTATATCTATGTTACATACACACACCAAAATGTGACCACACACACACACACACACACACACACACACACACACACACACACACACACACACACACACACACACACATATACACACACTGCATACATACATTTTAACATACATGTGTATCTGACAGCTACCCTAACTCATACACACACATAGGCAGGCACAAACTTACATAATCACACGCACACACAATACACATTCATATACATGCATGTAGTTATGTACACATACATATGTATACACACATAGTCAAGCACAGCTAACGGAAAGGAAGTGGACCTGCCACAATTGAACTTATTGCTGAGGGAAAAGGTGAGTTTTGAGACGAGATTTAAAAGATGCGAGGGAATCAGAATGACGGAGGTTATCAGGGAGCTTGTTCCACGTCTTTGGCGATTGAAAAGAAAACGATCTGTGTCCATTGGTCTTACTTCTGACGTGAGGTATCCTGAGAAGTCGAGTTTCAGTTTTTCGACTTTTCAGCTGTCCTTGACATTTTTCTTACCTGAATGTTTTCCTTGAACATGATGATTGATATGTACTTAGTAATCACGGAAATGTATTCCATTTATTCAGTTATCTCATCATGATTATTTCACTGACTTACCTGTTGCTGGACATGTGAATGACGCATAAAAAGATTTATGATTTGAAAAATGCAAGTAGATCTTTTGAATTGAACTAGATTGAGTTGATTGTACTGTTGAGTGTGTTTATGTACAAATCTCTGTAACCACAAGCATGCCTGTATGTATGAATACATACAATGTGTGTGTGTGTGTGTGTGTGTGTGTGTGTGTGTGTGTGTGTGTGTGTGTGGTCACATTTTGGTGTGTGTATGTAACATAGATGTAATGTTTTATGTTAACGAAGCGTTTTTGTAAAGCACCTAGAGCAGATTTCTGGATAGTGTGCTATATAAGTATCCATTATTATTATTATTATTATGAATACAGACGATACTTTTAAGCCCTGCATTATTTTATTGATTAACATTTTCATTATATTCTGTGTGTAACCTTGCCGCATTCATTGTCACCATGCATTGTTCGCCTTTTGCTTGTTTGTTGTCGTTTGTTTTTTCCATGTGCACACCCATGGGGTCTTTTGGAATAAATGTAGACTTGACTTGAATGCCTGCACGCCTGTGTGTGTGTGAATAGAATAGAATAGATTTTATTGTCATGAAACCGTAAGGTTTATAAGACACAAGTGCAATGGTAAATGAATGAACGAATGAAAAAACACACAATTAATCAATTAGTTAATGCAGTAAATTGCAGCAGCATTCATAAACCAATTTTCCCAATCTTGTTTGTATATATTCATCATCTGTTAGCATCACCTGACTGGGAATATGTCCTGTGTTATTCGAATTTTGAATATCCTTTAAAAATTGTTGCCTTAAGGTTTTATATTTAATACAGTGATCAAGTAGATGGATTTCGTCTTCCAGGATGTTAAACTTGTCGCACAGTCTGTCTTCTTGTGGAATATTTAAATATCTACCTTTCTCAATCTTTAGGTCATGCGCGCTTATTCTGAGTTTTGTTAAAGCTTGTGTGTGTGTGTGTGTGTTTCCACAGGTGGAGAAATCTATAAACGCCGGGTTTGAACTGGAGTACTTGTTGCTTGAAGGTCAGTGACTTGAGTTTTTTGATTTGATTTGTTCGTTGAACTGTGTACTCTGTTTGATTTGTCTCTGCTGAAGGTTTAGCGCTATATAAATATATAAATACTAATTGTTATTATCATTATTAATGTTGTTATTATTTTCAATCTTTTTATTTGTATTTTTTTGTCGTCTTAATTACCTACTTCTTATTGTCTTAAGATATTTTACATCATTGACTTAAGACATTTTAAAATCCCTTTTTTTTTTCTTTTTCTTTTTTTTTTTCATTCATTCTTGTTTTTATTGTTTTTGTACAATTTCGTTTCGCTTTTTTCATTTCGCTTTTGTTTATTGTGGTTTCCTGATGTTAAACTTTATTCTTATTGCGATGTTCTGTTTTGTTCTACTGGTTTGTTGACATTCTTGAACTTGTAAAAATGCTGTGAAAACATAGCAGTCGACCTGAAATTTGATACTGCGTGCAGCTGTTGTTTTTTTTAGACTGCTTTTGTTTGTGATAACAGGCACACGATTATGATTGAAACTTTTCCAGACAGAGACACTGGAGAAGAAAATTCATTTATTTAATTTAATTTTTATTTGGTTTATTTTCACTAGCACACACAGACACACACAGACACAGACACACACACACACACACACACACACACACACACCTATTGCAGAAGGTTTGCTGCATAGTCCAACTGGACACTTGTTACAGTTGTTACAGTTGTTTGATGTTAGCGTTTCCTTCTATATTGTGCCTATGTGTCTCCCGTTTTAATGTTTTATTTTTTCCAGTGCTCTGTATCTTTCCCCACCACACACACACACACATGCGCACACACGCGCGCGCGGACACACACACACACACACACACACACTATTCTTCACCCTCTGCCCAGTACTGTTCCCACCACCACGCCCCTCCCTTTTTTTTTTTATTCGTCTAATATCACTTTAAGTGGAAGATGTTAAACTGAAGACTACTACACATACACACACACACACACACACACACACACACACACACGTAGCTTGGGAGTGCACATTTCGTTATAGTTTTCTATCTCATTTGCAGTCTTGTATGTCTCTTGTTATTCATTATGATTTTTTTTTCTTTTTTTTTTTTCTCTTTCTCCAGGGCACTGCTACGACTCTACAACGATGCAGCCACCGCGCGGCCTTCAGTTCATCCTGGGAACTCCCAGCAGGCCGGCCATTGTGGACACCATCGTCATGGCCAACCTGGTCAGTTCTTTTTTTTTAGGGGGCAGTGCCATTCTGTTATGTTGGATTTATAATCATATATTATTTACTACTCTTTCGTCACAACAGATTTATTTCTGTGTGTAAAATTCGGGGCTGCTGTCAGGTGGGAGGAGGGGTGGGGGGAGTTTGTGGGGTGTTTGGGGGGGGAGGGTGCGTCGCAGAGTACAGAACAATACAACATAGTAAGTACAACACAACACAGTACAACACAATAGAACACAGTGTAGTACAGAACAATACAACATAGTAAAGTACAACACAACACAACACAGTACAACACAATAGAACACAGTGGAGTACAATGCAATACAACATAGTAAAGTACAACACAACACAACACAGTACAACACAATAGAACACAGTGTAGTACAGAACAATACAACATAGTAAAGTACAGCACAACACAACACAGTACAACACAATAGAACACAGTGTAGTACAGAACAATACAACATATTAAAGTACAACACAACACAACACAGTACAACACAATAGAACACAGTGTAGTACAGAACAATACAACATAGTAAAGTACAACACAACACAACACAGTACAGCACAATAGAACACAGTGGAGTACAATGCAATACAACATAGTAAAGTACAATACAACACAACACAGTACAGCACAATAGAACACAGTGGAGTACAGTACAATACAACATAGTAAAGTACAATACAACACAACACAGTACAACACAATAGAACACAGTGTAGTACAGAACAATACAACATAGTAAAGTACAACACAACACAACACAGTACAACACAATAGAACACAGTGTAGTACAGGACAATACAACATAGTAAAGTACAACACAACACAACACAGTACAACACAATAGAACACAGTGGAGTACAGAACAATACAACATAGTAAAGTACAATACAACACAACACAGTACAACACAATAGAACACAGTGTAGTACAGTACAACACAACACAGTACAACACAATAGAACACAGTGGAGTACAGTACAATACAACATAGTAAAGTACAGTACAACACAACACAATAGAACACAGTGGAGTACAGAATAATACAGCATAGTAAAGTACAGTACAACACAACACAACACAACACAACACAACACAACACAATAGAACACAGTGGTGTACAGTACGATACAGCAGTGGTTTGCTGTGCCCAGGGTTACTTTCAACTGAAGGCCAGCCCAGGGCTGTGGCAGCTGCGTCTGCGAGAGGGCCGTTCCCAGGACATCTATGACATCCAGAGGTCAGTACTGTGTGTGTGTGTGTCTAGAGGTTTGTGTGTTTGTGTGTGTGCGTGAGTGTGTGTGTCGGGGGTGGGGGGGGGGGGAATGTGTGTGTGTTGTCTGTCTTTGTGTGTGTGTGTGTGTCCAGAGGTGTGTGTGTTTGTGTGCATGTGTATGTTTGTGTGCGAGTGTGTGTGGGGGGTGGGGGTGTCTTTGTGTGTGTGTGTGTGTGTCTGTCTGTCTGTGTCTGTGTTAGTGTGGGTTTTTTTTGTGAGTGAGTGTGTGTGTGTGTGTGTGTGTGTGTGTGAAGATTTCATAAGCACTATCGTCAGGAGATGATATGTTATCACCTTCATTGCTAGGTTTGTTACTTGCATTGTCCTTGTTGCATTACAGTGATTTATTGTGATTTGACTCTGTTTAATGATAATAATAACAAATAAAAATGTAGGCTTACATAGTGCGCACCCCCATCTCAGATGGGGCTCACTGCGCTTTACAATAAAAGATACAACTTTAAGGCTAAGTGTTGTAAAAGTTGTACACAGTTTCACATGAAAATTTAAAAAAATTAAAAAAAAAAAAAAAGAAGAAGAAGAAGAAACAAAAAAGGGAAAAGTTGACGCCCGGACAGGAGGCAGGTTCCGCCCTCCCCCCCCGAAATGACGCACAGTGATCGTTCTTCTGCCGGACGCACTGATCAAGGACGCTCGCCGCATCGTCCTCAGGGCAACTCGTCGTGTAACACATGAAAGTGAATAACACAGATTGATGTGGGGTTGTTTTTTTGTGCAGTCATGAGCGTACAGACACGCCAGTCAACTCCTCCGAGGTCATCGTGGCCATGACCTCTTTCAAGAGCAAAATCATCAGGATCAAGGTCAGTGGGGCCGGCACTAATAAATAAAGCAGGGGGGGGGAAATATATACAACTACACGTTTTTACGAGAATAGGTTCAGATGATGTACGTGTTCAGGCGTCAACACAAGCCCCACGCTCTTTTCGTTCTTTGTATGTATATGTCGTCGTCTCTGCCTGTCTGTGTGTGTGTGTCTTTGTGTTATTACTCTTTGTGTATCTCTTTTGTCTGACTGACTGCCTTCTGTGTGTGTGTGTGTGTGTGTGTGTGGCTCTGTGTGTGTATATGTGAGTGTGTGTGTGTGTGAGTGTGTGTGTGTGTGTGTGTGTGTGTGTGTGTGTGTGTGTGTGTGTGTGTGAGTGTGTGTGTGTGTGGCTTTGTGTGTGTGTTAGTGTGTGTGTGTGAGTGTGTGTGTGTGGCTCTGTGTGTGTGTGTGTGTGTGTGTATTCAGTGCAGTGATCCGACTGCAGGCTATATGTTTTTTGTTTGAATACTGGAGTATTATTCATACACTTTCATAATATTTGTATTTGTATTTCTCTTTTTCGTCACAACAGATTCCTCTGTGTGAAATTCAGGCTGCTCTCCCCAGGGAGCGCGCGTCACTACACTACTGCGCCACCCATTTTTTGGGTATTTTTTACTGCGTGCAGTTTTTTTTAAATTTGTTTTTCCTATCGAAGTGGATTTTTCGACAGAATTTTACCAGGAACAAACCTTTTGTTGCCGTGGGTTCTTTTACGTGCGCTAAGTGCATGCTGCACACGGGACCTGGGTTTATCGTCTCATCCGAATGACTAGTGGAGGAGGGGAAGAAATATTGGCGACTGTACCGTGATTCGAACCAGTGCGCTCAGATTCTCTGGCTTCATTGGCGGACGCGTTACCTCTAGGCCATCACAAAATGTCTCCTCTCTCTCTCTTTCCTGCAGCTTTCAGTTACTTTTTTTTTTTTTTTTTTTGTCTAGTCTTAATGTATTCTGCCACTCTCTTTCCTTAAAAACTGAAAGTGGAAGGAAAGCCGCTGAAGAGAGCAATTCTTCTTCTTCTTCTGCGTTCCCCGTGATCATGGTCTCAGACTTGCAGTCCTATGCTGGAGATGAAGGTGATGATCTTGATGAGATCTTCTTCTTTGGTGCCCCAGAGCTTTTTTGCCAGTGTGGCTCCATAGGGCCACTGCTGCGTCCGTGCATCTTGATACAGGGGGCAGGACTGCAGGATGTGCTCCGGGGTTTGTGGGCCTGTCTTACACGGGCAGTCAGGAGTGTGTGACAGCTTTATTCGGTACATGTGGTCTCGCAGGCGGCAGTGCCCCGTGCGTAGTTGGAATACGATTGTCTGCTGGAATCGCTGCAGGTGAGGCGTCTGGTCATCAGGTGGATGGCTATGTTGTTGCTGGAATATGTTTTTGAATTTTCGTTTGACCAGAGTTTTTGCCTCCCTGTATGAGACTGGCTGGTTTGTCTGCTCCAGTCTGCTGCCAGACTTGGCCAGTCTGTCCGCCTCCTCGTTTCCTGCCAGACCACAGTGGGCAGGGATCCACTGGACAGCGACGTGTGTGTGTAGCAAGAGATCGCCAAGCAGGCGCTGTAAAGAGAGCAATGAATGGTGGAGCTGTAGAAGATGTGGGCCCAGAGACAGGGTGTGTGTGACTGTTGTGTGCAGGTGGCCAAGAAGCCGGAGAAGAAGAGCGAGAAGCTCCTTCAGGACGACAGCGAGGAGTCGCAGGGTCTGTGGAACTCCATCTCCAGGTCAGGCAGCTGTTTGGTCTTCTGCTTCGTCTTCGTCTTTGTCGGCAGCTTCTTCTTCTAGTTCTTGTTCTTGGTTTTGGTTTTGTTGTTGTTGATCTTCTTCTTCTTCTTCTTCCTTCTTCTTCCTTCTCCTTCTTCTCCTTCTTCTTCTTCTTCTTCTTCTCTTCTTCTTCTTCTTCTTCTTCCTCTTCTTCTTCTTCCTCTTCTTCTTCTTCTTCTTCTTCTTCCTTCTTCCTTCTTCTTCTTCTTCTTCTTCTCCTTCTTCTTCTTCCTCTTCTTCTTCTTCTTCTCCTTCTTCTTCTTCATCTTCTTCTTCTTCTTCTCCTTCTTCTTCTTCTTCTTTTTGAAGAGTTATTGGGGTGTGCCACAGTTTCATGTTTTTCTTTGGCACGTGTACAGCACTTTGGGGTCTCTGTTTGGGGAAACTGTGCTGAATGAAGTATTCATTATTACTGTTATATCAGTGGAAAGTCAGATTTTACAGCCTAGTCTTTTGTGAAGGACTATGTCTCTGAAACTAGGAGGCAAGATTGCACTGGCTCTTAGTGCTGCAGTCTTGGGGGGGCTAGTTGGCCTTTTGGGAAACATCCCCAAAACTGACTGTCCTGAGACCCTTTTGGCCGAGAGAGTGGGGGATTGTACCTTGGGGCAAGACACTCTCCACTATAATCAGATTCTGGCCCAGATAGTCGGGACAGCAGAGAGCCTTCTCTGCTGTTGTGATGGTCACGGTCGGACACGACTGACTGTCATGAATTGTTGTTATTATTATTGATTTATTTTGGTATTATCATTGTTATTATGAATGGTTATTTTCATGATGATAATATTATTGTTGTTGTTATCATGATGATCATCATTATTGATTATATTATTATTGTTGTTTCTATTGTCGCTGTTTGTTGTGATAATGATGGTATCATTATGGTTATTCTTGTGAGGATGATTATGAATGAAAAAAATGATATTTTTACGAATGAAAAAAAAAGATATTTTTACGATTATGAACATTAGGATGATGGTATTAGGATGATCATTATGATTGATAATCATTGTGTGTGTGTGTGTGTGTGTGTCAGTTCCTTTTCCGGCCAGAAGGGAGAAGAGGACAAGGACAACACGCTCAACATCTTCTCTTTGGCCTCCGGTCACCTGTACGAACGATTCCTCAGGTAAGACCCCCCCATACTCAGGGAGGGCTTTTTGGGAAGAGGTGGGTTTTTAAAAAGCCCATGGCGACTGTTGATGAATCGAGTGTTAGATGGGCTGTGTGATTTGTCACTATTCATTGTAGACGGAGTTTACGTAGTGGAGTGTGTTGTGTCAGTGGGCCAGTGTGGTGAAACGGTGTTACTGGGCTGTGTGTGTCAGCGTTCTTGTGATCGAGTGTTTATGTATGAAGAGATGATGTTGAGCAGGCAAACACGTGGGTGGTAGAGGTTAGACTGGTTGTGTTGTTTGTTTCAGGTCATGTGTGACGTGTGAGAGTTATCGTAAGGTAGTTTGTTGAAGGTACTGCCCTACGTTAGGTGAAGGTGGGTTAACTGTGTGTTTTTTTTTTTGTTTTTTTATCGTTATTATTGAGAGGTTGTGTCAGTGGGGCCAGTGGTGGTACGGTGTTAGACTGGTGTGCTGGTGATTGTAATCATGCTGATCATGGAGCAAGCTCTAAACGTTACATTTATATTTTGCTCATCTGGGACCAGCTTGAAGGTCACAATGTTTATCGTATGGATGTGAACCTAGGTACATATTTATCAGCTCGTCTGTGAGGAGCTTTGTCTACAAATTACTTATTCGTAGCTGGAGACCAAGGTAGCGTCTGACAACATTATTATGACTGGTGCTGTTGATGTCACATTCATTTGGATCGGAGGATGTTGGTCTAAAATATTTTGTATCCTCAGGGGCCAGCTCTGGTGTACAATAATTAGCTTTTCGGAACAGTGTGTGCTCAGCAAACATTACTGATAGACTATATCATCAGCCAAGCTCCCAATGCTTACAAACACGTTCTGTTCAAAGGTGTACTGGTTGTGCGATGACGGCTGATGGTGTAGTCTTGTTCTGTGTATTATGTGTCAGGCGACAGACCACACGTTCATGCATATGCATTGTAAGATCTAACTTTGCTGTATGTGTGTTTTGTTTATTTTAGATGTAGTCTTATCTGTTATGTTGGACGGGCATATCTGTGTGTACTTGGTATCAAACCATCAAACGTTCAATGGATTACAGGGTCAATTGGTATTTGAAGTGTAAAACAAAAGGGGGTTGGCAATCAGGTACTGCCATTTGCTGTCCTGGGAGGAATGGAAGAAATCCCACCTTCACCACGCCTGTCATCCGGATTAACTGGTACCCCTGTGCATGCTTGGTTAACGTTGAACTTTCAGTCTGGATCCAGCTTCAGGCTTTTCCCGTGCGTCCTGGTGCGTGAAAGGGTGGAGATTTTACTGACTTCCCATACATATGGCAGATTAGATTTGACTTTATGTTATGTTCAAAGTCAATATCTGTTTGATTGTAAATGTTTTGATTTGATTGGGTTGGAAAAGAAGAAAAACAGATGAAGAAGAATAAAACGATATGGTAATATACAGGTGTGTTGTGTAAAATAAGGGCGTTGTGCTGTGTGTCTTTGCTGTAGTATCTGTAGTCTTGCTGTGTATGTGCGGCGTGTATGTTTTAGGCAAGTGTGTGTGTTCGTGTGCGTGTGTGCACAATAATAATAATAATGGTATTTATTTGGCACTGAATCTTGTGCAGAGACAAATCAAAGCGCTTTCGCACCAGTCATTCACACGCATGCATAACTCTAAAACTAGAGAAACTGAAGACAAGGAAGAGGCAGGGAAGGGAGGCTATTTTGGGAAGACGAGGGTTTTAAGACCAGACTTGAAAGAGCTGAGTGTGGAGATTTGACGAAGTGAAAGAGGAAGTTCATTCCAAATGCAAGGTCCAGAGACAGAGAAGGAATGGCGGCCAACAGTGGAGTGTTTGAATCTGGGTATGCGTAAACAGAGTGGATCCGAAGCCGATCGTAGTGAGCGAGATGGAGTGCAGAGGTGAAGGCAGCCGCAGAGATAGGAAGGGACAGATTTGTGAATACATTTATAACAGTCTGATCTTGTACTTTATTCTGTGTGAGACAGGGAGCCAGTGGAGGTGTTGCAAAAGAGGAGTGATGTGCTCAGATCTTTTCTTTCTGAGGACAGAGTCGGGCAGCGGAGTTTTGTATGCGCTGGAAGAGACTGAATGGATGAAGCAGGCACTGGCAGACCAGACAATGGAGAGTTAAGAGTAGAGAGTTGACTGGTTTGTGGTTGTTTGTTTCAGAATCATGATGTTGAGCGTGTTGAAGAACACCCAGTCCAAGGTCAAGTTCTGGTTCCTGAAGAACTACCTGTCCCCTACCTTCAAGGTGAAGTGGCGTAACTCCTTTTTTTTTTTTTTTTTTTTTTTTTTTTTTTAAAGCATTGGACTGTCAGTATGAGGGTCCAGGGTTTGGATCCTGGTCACGGCGTCTGTGGGCAAAGGTGGATACTTATATACCGCCTATCCTCGGAGGCCAAGCTCTAAGTGCTTTACAAATACTTATATAACGCCTATCCTTGGAGACCAAGCTCTAAGTGCTTTACAAATACTTATATACCGCCTATCCTTGGAGACCAAGCTCTAAGTGCTTTACAAATACTTATATACCGCCTATCCTCGGAGGCCAAGCTCTAAGTGCTTTACAAATACTTATATAGCGCCTATCCTTGGAGACCAAGCTCTAAGTGCTTTACAAATACTTATATACCGCCTATCCTCGGAGACCAAGCTCTAAGTGCTTTACAAATACTTATATAGCACATATCCTCGGAGACCAAGCTCTAAGTGCTGTACAAACACGGGGGTCATTTACACAACAGGCTGCCTACCTGGTTAGAGCCGACTGACGGCTGCCGCTTGGTGCTCATCATTCGTTTCCTGTGTCATTCAATCAGATTTCAGGCACACACACCTACACGCTCACACAAGCATGTAACGTCTAACATTTTATGTGTATGATTTTGTTTATTTACCCCGCCATGTAGGCAGCTATACTCTGTTTTTGGGGGTGTGCATGCTGGGTGTGTTCTTGTTTCCATAACCCACCAAACGCTGACATGGATTACAGGATCGTTAATGTGCGTATTTGATCTGAGTGCATATACACACAAAGGGGGTTCAGGCACTGGCAGGTCTGCACATATGCTGACCTGGGAGATCGGAAAAATCTCCACCCTTTACCCACCAGGCGCCGTCACCGAGATTCGAACCTGGGACCCTCAGATGTGCAATAGCCTAGTGGTTAAAGCGTTGAACTTTCAGTCTGAGGATCCCAGATTCAAGTTTCGGTAACGGCGCCTGGTGGGTAAAGGGTGGAGATTTTTCTGATCTCCCAGCTCAACATATGCGCAGACCTTCTAGAGCCTGAACCTGCTTCATGCGATTATGTGTGCACAAGATCAAATACACCTGTTAAAGATCCTGTAATCCATGTCAGCATTTGATGGGTTGAGGAAACGAGAACATACCCAGCATGCAATGAATGATGATGTTGAAGAATGATTATAATGGTACGACTACTACTATTGCTGTTGCTGTTTCTGCTGCTAAAACTACAGCTCCTGTTGCCGCTACTACTACAGCTGCTGCTGCTGCTACTTACTGCTGCTACAGCTATATCCTGCTATTACCTCTACTGCTGCTACTACTGCTACCACCAGCGCAAGTGCTACTGCTTCTACAAACAATAACAGAAGCAACAGCCCATAGCAGACTGTATTCCCCAGGCATTTGCTTTGTTTCTGTTTATAATAATAATAATAATGGTATTTATATAGCGCTGAATCTTGTGCAGAGACAAATCAAACCGCTTTCGCACCAGTCATTCACACGCATGCATAACTCTAAAACTAGAGAAACTGAAGACAAGGAAGAGGCAGGCAAGGGAGGCTATTTTGGGAAGAGGTGGGTTTTAAGGCCAGACTTGAAAGAGCTGAGAGTGGAGACTTGACGAATCAAAAGAGGAAGTTCATTCCAATCGCAGGGTCCAGAGACAGAGAAAGAACGGCAGCCAACAGTGGAGTGTTTGAATCTGGGTATGCGTAAACAAAGTGGATCCGACGCCGATCGTAGTGAGCGAGATTGAGTGTAGAGGTGAAGGCAGCCGCAGAGATAGGAAGGGGCAGTTTTGTGAATACATTTATAACATAGAGTGCTGATCTTGTACTTTATTCTGTGTGAGACAGGGAGCCAGTGGAGGTGTTTCAAAAGAGGAGTGATGTGCTCAGATCTTTTCTTTCTGAGGACGAGTCCGGCAGCTCTTGTACTTTATTCTGTGTGAGACAGGGAGCCAGTGGAGGTGTTTCAAAAGAGAGTGATGTGCTCAGATCTTTTCTCTCTGAGGACGAGTCCAGGCAGCAATATGTTAAGCAGTATGTAACAGTTGATAATTCTCAGGAATTGTGGATTTTTTGTTTTTTTTTGTTTCAGGACTTCATACCCCACATGGCCAAGCAGTACGGGTTCGAGTACGAGCTGGTGCAGTACAAGTGGCCGCGATGGCTGAACCAGCAGAAGGAGAAACAGCGCATCATCTGGGGGTGAGTTGCATTCCACCGTTGGGGGGGGGGGGGGAAGACAAACAACCACGATATACATGCACACAGACCGACATGCCAACAAGCTTTACCACCAGGAGAAAAAGAAAATGACAATATATTTTGAAAGAAAGTGCCAATACGATTTTTCTAAGTAATCACTGTGTCCGCTGGTCGATTGTGATCGCATCTTAATATGAGCTCGATGCATGGAGTGATGGTCTAGAGGTAACGCGTCCGCCTAGGAAGCGAGAGAATCTGAGCGCGCTGGTTCCAATCACGGCTCAGCCGCCGATATTTTCATCCCTCCACTAGATCTTGAGTGGTGGTCTGGATGCTAGTCATTCGGATGAGACGATAAACCGAGGTCCCGTGTGCAGCACGCACTTAGCGCACGTAAAAGAACCCACAGCAACAAAAGGGTTGTTCCTGGCAAAATTCTGTAGAAAAATCCACTTCGATAGGAAAAACAAATAAAACTGCACGCAGGAAAAATACAAAAAAAATGGGTGGCGCTGTAGTATAGTGACGCGCTCTCCCTGGGGAGAGCAGCCCGAATTTCACACAGAGAAATCTATTGTGATAAAAAGAAATACAAAATACAAACACAATACAAGTAGTTTTGCGACCTATTGTGATTCATCATCAGACACAAAACGAGAGCGCCAAAGAATCGATTGACAGACAGAAAATACGGGAAAAAAACTAAGCCGTTTGCAGATCACAGGAGCAGGAGTCAAGATGGCTGCCGGAAAAAGAGGGCGCTAGTCAGGGATGCACAGGGGAGGTAACCTACTTCCGGGAGGTTATCGGCCATACATCCTTTTGTTTTCTTCGCCATAGGCGGGTAGTAGTTTGCACAGGACAGGAATGTCAGACCCCTGCCGGAGTCTGCACTAGTTGGGTCATGGTAAGTATGTTACTTAAAAGTAATTTTAGGAAGAAAATTTCCTATACACATGCAAACATGGACAGGCTTTACCACGAGGGGTGGGTGGGTGGGGTGGGGGGGCACATTATACATACACAGACATACAGACAAGCTTTATCACTAGGAGAAAAAACCCCAATATACTTATACACATACAGACACACAGACAAGTTTTATTGCAAGAAGAAGAAAACAGTATGCATACACACAGACAGACACATGGACAAGCTTAGCTTGACCGCTAGTTTCAGTTTCACTTTCTCAAGGAGGTGTCACTGCCTTCAGATAAATCCATATATTTGTATTTGTATTTCTCTTTTTATCACAACAGATTTCTCTGTGTGAAATTCGGGCTGCTCTCCCCAGGGAGAGCGCGTCGCTATACTACAGCGCCACCCTTTTTTTTTTTTTTTTTTTTTTTTGTATATTTTCCTGCTTGCAGTTTTATTTGTTTTTTCCTATCGAAGTGGATTTTTCTACAGAATTTTGCCAGGAACAACCTTTTTGTTGCCATGGGTTCTTTTACATGCGCTAAGTGCATGCTGCACACAGGACCTTGGTTTATCGCCTCATCCGAATGACTAGTGTCCAGACCACCACTCAAGGTCTAGTGGAGGGGTGGAAAATATCGGCGGCTGAGCCGTGATTCGAACCAGCGCGCTCAGATTCTCTGGCTTACCTCAAAGCTATCACTCCACATTCGAGCGCCACATCACATCTGCTAGGCAGATGCTCTTAGTCAGGCCCTGAGTGCATGCATATGATATACATGTGTGTTCCTGTCAGAGTGGATTTCTTCGACAGAATTTTGCTGCAGGATCTTTCGTTGCCACAGGTTCTTTGCCAGTGCGCCAAGCGTGTGCTGCGCACGGCTCACTCACTCACTCATTCCCTCGACCGCTGGGGTCATTGGGGGGACATGAGGAAGATGTCAGCTCGCCACGCCGTTCTGTTGGCAGCTGTCGTGAGGAGATCTGGCATCGTCATTTTGGTCCATTCCTTGACGTTGTTGAACCAGCTCTTTGTCTGCCACCCCTGTCTGCGCCCTCCCTCTACAGTCCCTTGCAGGATGGTTTTGGAGAGGGTGTTATGTCGTATGACGTGACCAAACCATGCCATCTTCTGTCGTTTGACAGTCGCCAGCAGTGGTTCTTGGGGCCCTACAAGGTTGCTGACCAGGTTCCGCACATAGTCATTGGTCTTGTGCTCCTCGTAGGAGATGTGTAGTAGTCTCCTCCTGCGCACGGGACTTCAGTTTATCGTCTCATCCGAATGACTGGACGCTCAGTTTGGTTTTCCAGTCAGACGCTGGAGAAAGGGGGAGAGTGGGATTCGAACCCCCCAACACCCTCAGGGACAGTGTATTGGCAGATAAGCGGTCTTAACCACTCGGCCAACCTTCCTCCTTGAGCAGTATGCTTGCGCACGGACAGACACACAGACAGACAAGCTTCACCACTAGGAGAAGAAACAGCATTCCTACCTACACACAAGCGTGTTGGGGGGAAAGGAGTCGGGGGTTATCATACAGACTCGCTTCCTTTGCACACACGGGGCCAAGAGAGTGTGGTGGATAAACGGTGAAGGTGTTGGACGTATGTATGGCTTGGTCATCTTAACTGCTGCTGGTTGATTGATTGATTGATATGGATACTTACATAGTGCCTATCCTCGGTCGGAGAGCAAGCTCCAAGCGCTTTACAAACACGGGGGTCGTTTGCACAACAGGCTGCCTACCTGGGTAGAGCCGACTGACGGCTGCCAATGGGGGCTCATCATTCGTTTTCTGTGTCATTCGATCAGAGTTCAGGCACGCACACATACACATTCAGACAAACATGTAACATTATATGTGTATGACAGTTGTTGTTCTTTTTGTTGTTGTTTTTTTTATTTACCCTGCCATGTAGGCAGCCATACTCCGTTTTTGGGGGTGTGCATGCTGGGTATATTCTTATTTCCATAACCCACCGAACGCTGACATGGATAACGGGATCTTTAACGTGCGTATCTGATCTTCTGCGTGCGTATACACACGAAGGGGGTTCAGGCACTGAGCAGGTCTGCACACATGTTGACCTGGGAGATCGGAAAAATCTCCACCCTTTACCCACCAGGCGCCGTCACCGTGATTCGAACCCGGGACCCTCAGATTGAAAGTCCAACGCTTTAACCACTCGGCTATTGCGCCCTGGTTAGAGGTCCCCTCCCGTAGTCCTGTTGAATTACCCCATTTCTGCGGCTATTTCTTAGCCATGCATAGTTACTCATGTGTACAGTCTCTTTCCATATACATAGCCTAGAAATGAGTGTGTGGAGGAGGGGGGTAGTGGGCGTGCAGGGTAATGTGTGTGTGTGTGTGTGTTGGGGCTCATGTACGTTTATGTGTATTTGACTGTGCTTTCAAATCTGTGAAACTGCATGTTTGGTGCATATCTGCTATGCATATGTGTGTGTATGTGTGTGTGTGAATGTGTGTCTGCATTTTTTACATTTATTTGCTTATTTATCATCATTGTTGTCTTTTTTTTTTTTTTTTTTTTTTTTTTTTATTTATTTGTTTATTATTAATTTAAAAAAAAAATTTTTATTTATTTATTTTTTAAATATTATTATTTATTTATTTGTTTATTTTTATTTATTTTTTTTATATTTGTTTGTATGCTTATAGTTGACTTCATCAAGTTTTTGCGCCTTATATACATATTGTTATTATTGGTAGTAGTTCTTGACTTTTTTTTATGTATTTATCTATTATTTATTTACTTCTTTTTTTTCTCAAGGCCTGACTAAGCGCGTTGGGTCACACGCTGTTGGTCGGTCAGGCATCTGCTTGGCAGATGTGGTGTAGCGGTATATGGATTTGTCCGAAGGCAGTGACGCCTCCTTGAGCTACTGAAACTGAAACTGATCTTTCTCAATGTCTTGTTGTTGTTGTTTTTATAGCCCCTGTATTGTCTCCAGCTGCCCATTTTTGTGTGTGTGCCAGGTACAAGATTCTGTTTCTGGACGTGCTGTTTCCTCTGGACGTCAAGAAAATCATCTTTGTGGACGCTGACCAGGTCAGTCTCTTCAGTGTGATTTGTGTTGTGTTTTTTTTTTTTTTTTTTTTTTTGTAGGTCGTTTTATCTTGCTTTGTGTGTGTGTGTGTCTGTGTGTGTGTCTGTGCCTCAGTGTGTGTGTGTCTGTATCTGTGTCTGTATGTGTCTGAGTATGTGTCTGTGTGAGTTTTCATATGGTGTGAGTGTGTGTGTGTGTGTGTGTGGGGGGGGGGGTACGATGGGGGGCTGTGGGGGGGGGGAGGGGGGCAGTGTGTCCAGATCACTCTTCTCCCCTTCACCAGTTCCATTCCTCCCCTGTGTCATGGATATGATGACGTGTCACACAGATTGTGTCATGGATATGATGACGTGTCACACAGATTGTGTCATGGATATGATGACGTGTCACACAGATTGTGTCATGGATATGATGACATGTCACACAGATTGTGTCATGGATATGATGACGTGTCACACAGATTGTGTCATGGATATGATGACGTGCACACAGATTGTGTCATGAATATGATGACGTGTCACACAGATTGTGTCATGGAATGGATATGATGACATGTCACACAGATTGTGTCATGGATATGATGACGTGTCACACAGATTGTGTCATGGAATGGATATGATGACGTGTCACACAGATTGTGTCATGGATATGATGATGTGTCACACAGATTGTGTCATGGATATGATGACGTGTCACACAGATTGTGTCATGGATATGATGACGTGTCACACAGATTGTGTCATGGAATGGATATGATGACGTGTCACACAGATTGTGTCATGGATATGATGATGTGTCACACAGATTGTGTCATGGAATGGATATGATGATGTGTCACACAGATTGTGTCATGGATATGATGACGTGTCACACAGATTGTGTCATGGAATGGATATGATGTGTGTCACACAGATTGTGTCATGGATATGATGATGTGTCACACAGATTGTGTCATGGATATGATGACGTGTCACACAGATTGTGTCATGGATATGATGATGTGTCACACAGATTGTGTCATGGATATGATGACGTGTCACACAGATTGTGTCATGGATATGATGATGTGTCACACAGATTGTGTCATGGATATGATGACGTGTCACACAGATTGTGTCATGGAATGGATATGATGACATGTCACACAGATTGTGTCATGGATATGATGACGTGTCACACAGATTGTGTCATGGAATGGATATGATGACGTGTCACACAGATTGTGTCATGGATATGATGACGTGTCACACGGATTGTGTCATGGATATGATGATGTGTCACGCAGATTGTGTCATGGATATGATGTGCGTCACACAGATTGTGTCATGGATATGATGACGTGTCGCACAGATTGTGTCATGGATATGATGACGTGTCACACAGGTTGTGTCATGGATATGATGACGTGTCACACAGATTGTGGTCATGGATATGATGACGTGTCACACAGATTGTGTCATGGAAATGATGACGTGTCACACAGATTGTGGTCATGGATATGATGACGTGTCACACAGATTGTGTCATGGAAATGATGACGTGTCACACAGATTGTGTCATGGATATGATGTGTCACACAGATTGTGTCATGGATATGATGACGTGTCACACAGATTGTGGTCATGGATATGATGACGTGTCACACAGATTGTGGTCATGGATATGATGACGTGTCACACAGATTGTGTCATGGATATAATGTGTGTCACACCGATTGTGTCATGGATATGATGACGTGTCGCACAGATTGTGTCATGGATATGATGACGTGTCACACCGATTGTGTCATGGATATGATGACGTGTCACACCGATTGTGTCATGGATATGATGATGTGTCACACAGATTGTGTCATGGAATGGATATGATGTGTGTCGCACAGATTGTGTCATGGATATGATGACGTGTCACACAGATTGTGTCATGGATATGATGACGTGTCACACAGATTGTGTCATGGATATGATGACGTGTCACACAGATTGTGTCATGGATATGATGACGTGTCACACAGATTGTGTCATGGATATGATGACGTGTCACACAGATTGTGAGGGCAGACCTACAGGAGCTGCACGACCTTAACCTTGGTGGGGCGCCGTATGGCTACACACCTTTCTGCGACAGTCGCAAAGAAATGGACGGCTTTAGGTGAGTGACAGGCTGTCGAGAGGGGCATGGGGTTTGAAGACTTGGGTTCTGTGCAGTGTGTGTTGTTTTGTTTTGTTTTTGTTTTTGTTTTTTTTAACTCACTCAGTACGGCCAGTCCTCTCTTCTCCTCTACACAGACCCCTCGGATGTCCAGTGGGTGTCTGAATGACCCCAACCTTTAGCTTCCGTCTTCAGAATTGTGGTATTCTTTGTCAACATTCACCTCTTCATTATAAGAGCCTTCCGCTTGCAATATTTTGATGATGGTAACTGGGGTGAAACGCTGTTAACGTCGTCTCTTTCGCCGTTCGTATGGAGAGAGTTAACTTTAAAAAAAAAAATTTGCAAAGACATTTATACAATACAGAGAACAGTATGAAACCAACAAAATAAAACAAACAGTAGCATCCACTAGAGAAAGACAAAACAAAATAAAAAGTGATAAAAAAAAAAAAAAATTGTCCAGTCAGTCAGTCAGTCACTGTTTTACACATTATTGATTGCAGTAATCATGATGATTTCAGATGACACTAATAATAAAAGAGACCAGCTGTAACATAGCAACAGCATCAGTTATGTCAGCTATTACAGTAGTGGCATCAAGGTTGAGTGCGAAAGCGAGTGGTAGCATTATGATATCATAATAAGGATCAATGAGTAGACCACTTCTACATTATTGGAAAAGTAAGCTTGTAGTTAATCACATTGTAAAGACAACAACAATAAAAATTATTAAAAAATAAATAAATAAATAAATAAATATAAAAAATAAATAAAGACCTGCTAGTACAAAGTAAGTACTATTATTTTTTCTCAAGGCCTGACTAAGCGCGTTGGGTTACGCTGCTGGTCAGGCATCCGCTTGGCAGATGTGGTGTAGCGTATATGGATTTGTCCGAACGCAGTGACGCCTCCTTGAGCTACTGAAACTGAAACTAAAACTGAAACTATTATACAGAATGATAACTATGGAACATGCAAAATTGTGATTAGGTAACAGTTTCCATAATCGGAAGGTAACTGTTCCACCATGTACGGAAAGCATGAGGGTTCATAAAGGGAGTGAGTTTTTCTCATACAACAGAAATTTTTGCAAGTGTGGTCTTTTGTAACCATAGACACTTCCTGATTGTAGCAACTGAATGGGCAAACACGTATGCACAGTGGATATCCACTATAGAATCTGTTTGCATTCGACTTTGAGCCACAGCACTTGCCGAAGTTGACGGAGACGCCATCTTGTCGAGTGAACGAGCAAGAAGGGGGACTGTACGCTGGCATGCGTTGTACTCAAACAAAGGCATTTTCAGCCACAATAAAAGTGCAGGTGCGCTTTTGGGTGACTGTAGAACAGAGCTGTGCTGGTTAGTTTCGCACAAAGCCGTTAACCAATGAACTAAGAATTTTTAAACTCTGGATACATTATAGCGTACCACAGTAACGAAGCGTTGTGTGCATGAGGTGCGCTATATAGTATACCTTAGTATAGAAAGAGTTGATATGAGATAATGTGTAAGGACACCTTTTGGTGAAACTAACATTTCAATTTTTTATTTTAATCGCTTTATACCTCCCCTCCCCCTACCCCCACGCCCCTTTTTTTTTTTCTTACTCCTAAGTATTGGATAACCCATTTGGTTTATTTTGTAACTTTGCAAATGTACACACACATTCACACTCATACATAAAATGTTATTCGGTGTGAAATTTTACATACTTTCTCTGTCTCTTATGTTCAGGCACACACACAACACATAACACACAACACACACACACACACACACACACACACACACTCTCTCTCTCTCTCTCTCTCTCTCTCTGAGGATGATGAAGATTGTCAGACCTTTTGAATGTTTGGTTTCAGGTTCTGGAAATCCGGATACTGGCACAGTCACCTTGCTGGGCGGAAATATCACATCAGGTGTGTGTGTTTGTGTGTGTGTGTGTGTGTGTGTGCGTGTGAGTGAGTGTGTGTGTGTGTGAGGGTGGGGGGATGGGGGGGGGGGGGGATGTGTGTGTGGGTGGGTGCATGTGTGAGTGCGTGTGCGCGTAAAATATTTTTAGTTGGACAGTCCTGATACGGCTTGTGTGGTTATCTGGACTGCGTGCAACACTCTGTGTGTGTGTGTGTGTGTGTGTGTGTTCTTTTCTTTCCTTTTCTTTTATTAAATATTTAACACGGTTGAATTTCTTCTATATTTAGTTAGATAGTCCAGATATATGAGGTCAGCTGGATAACATAGCACAAATATCAAATGCAGATTCATGGGGGGCTGTTGTTTGGGGGACGTGGTGGCGGTCGCCACTCTGGGAGGGATGCTCACTCAGTCTGGCTCCGCGACTAAGCCATTATTGTCGTTAGTAGGGGGCTTAGTAGGTGGTGTCCTAAGTACGTTAAATCAGAACAGGCAGCACTGAACCCCACCGAAGTGACTCAGCAGCAGTGCAGGGTATTGAATGAGTTGTCATGGGAAGGAGAATATGTACATGCATATCAACAAGTATTAACCTACAACAATGTAAATAAACAGTATTAAATATAATACATCAAAGAAGGATACCGACAGGACTGGAGTTTAAAATTTCTGAAAACATTCTAAGCAGTGAATAATCATTCAAAATCTTTTCAGTGGCTAATGAAATATTGGAAGAAAAGTCATCAACTACATCTTTGTGTGTGTGTTTGTGTGTGGTGTGTGTGTGCGTTTGTGTTTGGTGTGTGTGTGTGTGTGTGTGTGTGTGTGTGTGTGTGTGTGTGTGTGTGGTGTGTGTGTGTGTGTGTGTGTGTGTGGTGTGTGTGTGTGTGTGTGTGTGTGTGTGTGTGTGTGTGTGTGTGTGTGTGTGTGTGTGTGTGTGTGTGTGTGTGTGTGTGTGTGTGTGTGTGTGTGTGTGGTGTGTGTGTGTGTGTGTGTGTGTGTGTGTGTGTGTGTGTGTGGTGTGTGTGTGTGTGTGTGTGGTGTGTGTGTGTGTGTGTGTGTGTGTGTGTGTGTGTGTGTGTGTGTGTGTGTGTGTGTGTGTGTGTGTGTGTGTGTGTGTGTGTGTGTGTGTGTGTGTGTGTGTGTGTGTGTGTGTGTGTGTGTGGTGTGTGTGTGTGTGTGTGTGTGTGTGTGTGTGGTGTGTGTGTGTGTGTGTGTGTGTGTGTGTGTGTGTGTGTGTGGTGTGTGTGTGTGTGTGTGTGTGTGGTGTGTGTGTGTGTGTGTGTGTGTGTGTGTGTGTGTGTGTGTGTGTGTGTGTGTGTGTGTGTGTGGTGTGTTGTGTGTGTGTGGTGGTGTGTGTGTGTTGTGTGTGGGTGTGTGTGTGGTGTGTGTGGTGTGTGTGTGTGTGTGTGGTGTGTGTGTGTGTGGTGTGTGTGTGTGTGTGTGTGTGTGGTGTGTGTGTGTGTGTGTGTGTGTGTGTGTGTGTGTGTGTGTGTGTGTGTGTGTGGTGTGTTGTGTGTGTGTGTGTGTGTGTGTGTGTGTGTGTGTGTGTGTGTGTGTGTGTGTGTGTGGTGTGTGTGTGTGTGTGTGTGTGTGTGTGTGGTGTGTGTGTGTGTGGTGTGTGTTGTGTGTGTGTGGTGTGTGGTGTGTGGTGGTGTGGTGTGTGTGTGTGTGGTGTGTGTGGGTGGTGTGTGTGTTGGTGTGTGTGTGTGTGTGTGGTGTGTGTGGTGTGGTGGTGTGTGTGGTGTGTGTGTTGTGGTGTGTGTGTGGTGTGGTGTGTGTGTGTGTGTGTGTGGTGTGTGTGGGTGTGTGTGTGTGGGTGTGGTGTGGTGTGTGTGTGTGTGTGTGGTGTGTGTGTGTGTGGTGTGTGTGTGTGTGTGTGTGTGGTGTGTGTGGTGTGTGTGTGTGTGTGTGTGGTGTGTGTGGTGTGTGTGTGTGTGTGTGTGTGTGTGTGTGTGTGTGTGTGTGTGGTGTGTGTGTGTGTGTGGTGTGTGTGTGTGTGTGTGGTGTGTGTGTGTGTGTGTGTGTGTGTGTGTGGTCAGTGCGCTGTACGTGGTGGACCTGAAGAAGTTCCGTCACATCGCGGCGGGGGACCGGCTGCGAGGGCAGTACCAGGGCCTGTCCCAGGACCCCAACTCTCTGGCCAACCTCGACCAGGACCTGCCCAACAACATGATCCATCAGGTCTGCCTCCCCTTCACCTTCTTCTTCTTCTTAATCTTCTTCTTTACCTTCTTGTTTTTCGTCGTCGTCTTCATCATCATTTTCGTTGGCCTTCTTCTGCTTCACCTTTTTCTTCTTCATGATCTTCTTCATCTTTTTCTTCTGTTTTTTTTTTTTTTCTTTCCACATGCTTTCTTCATCCTTCTTCTTCTATTTCTTCACATTCTTCTTGTTGTTGTTTTTCTTCTTCTTCTTCACAATTTTTCTTCTTCTTCTTCACTTCTTCACAATTTTTCTTCTTCTTCTTCTTCTTCATTGTTTTTTTTTTTTTCTTCTTCTTCTTCTTGTTCTTCTTCTTCTTCTTCTTCACAATTTTTCTTCTTCTTCATTGTTTTTTTCTTCTTCTTCTTGTTCTTGTTCTTCTTCTTCTTCTTCTTCACATTCTTCTTCTTTTTCTACTTCTTCTTCTTCTTCCTCTGCACTGTCTTCTTCTTCTTCACAATTTTTCTTCTTCTTCATCATCATCATCATCATCTTCGTCTTCTTCTTCAGTGTTTTCTGCTTCTTCTTCTTCCTCTTCCTCCTCCTCCCCCCTCCCTTCTCCTCCTCATTCTTCTTCTTCTTCTTCTTCCACTTCACAATTTTTTTTTCTTCTCATTCATCATCATCGCCATCATCATCTTCTTCTTCTTCACATTCTTTACTGCTTTTTCTTCCTCCACACATTCATCATCATCTTCATCATCATCATCGCCATCATCATCTTCTTCTCACATTCTTTACTGCTTTTTCTTCCTCCACACATTCATCATCATCTTCATCATCATCATCGCCATCATCATCTTCTTCTCCTTCACATTCTTCACATTCTTCTTCTTCACCATCTTCTTGATCATATTCTTTTTCCTGATATTTTTCAGCTTCTTCTTCTTCTTCTTCATTTTGGGGGATTTTTTTTTTTTTTTTTTTCGTCGTTTTTGTTTTCCTCCTCTCTCTCTGTCTCTCTCTCTCACACACACACACACACACTCACGCACGCACACACGCACACACACACACACACACACACACACACAGCAGGTGGTGGTGCTGGGTGTGTTAACGGCTGTGGTAATCACCCTACAGGTGGCCATCAAGTCTTTGCCTCAGGAGTGGCTGTACTGCGAGACCTGGTGCAGCACTGAAGAGAAATCACAGACACACACACACACACACACACACACACACACACACACACAGAGGAGGTGGTGGTGCTGTGTGTGTTAACGGCTGTGGTAATCACCCTACAGGTGGCCATCAAGTCTTTGCCTCAGGAGTGGCTGTACTGTGAGACCTGGTGCAGCACTGAAGAGAAATCCAAAGCCAAGACCATTGACTTGGTGGGTCATTCTGCGTGTGTATGTGTGTGTGTGCGTGTATGTGTGTGTGTGTGTGTGATTGGATTGTGTGTGTGTATGTGTGTGTGTGTGATTGGATTGTGTGTGTGTGTGTGTGATTGGATTGTGTGTGTATGTGTGTGTGTGTGTGTGTGTGATTGAATTGTGTGTGTGTGTGTGTATGTGTGTGTGTGCGCACATATGTGTGTGACAGATAGGATGAGTGTATGATGAGTGCGTGTGTGTGTGTGTTATTGGATTATGTGTGTGTGTGTGTGATTGAACAAGTGAGTGTGATTGGATAAGTGTTTGTGTATGTGTGTTTGGTTGGATTGTGTGTGTGTGTGTGTGATTAGATGAGTGTGTGTGTGTATGGATGAGTGTGTGAGCATGTGTTTGTGTGTGTGTGTGTGTGATTAGATGAGTGTGTGTGTGTATGGATGGGTGTGTGAGCGTGTGTTTGTGTGTGTGTGTGTGTGTGTGTATGTATATAGTAAGTGTTATAGTCAAGGCGTGTGCGTTTGTGTGTTAAGACTGATCATACTGCCATTCATAAAAAAAAAAAAAAACTCCATTCGTTCTTCACGTCACTCCTCCCATCATCCACTCCGTGACTGCACACGTTAAAGCTTCTCTGGCAACACTGTTAACGGCATCAGTGGGGCTGTTCCCCTGTGTGTGTGTGTGTGTGTGTGTGTGATGGCAGTGCAACAACCCGTTGACCAAGGAGCCCAAGCTGCAAGCCGCCATGCGCATCGTGCCAGAGTGGAAGGACTACGACTACGAGATCAAAGTGCTGTGGGACCAGATTTACAGGACCAACACCAAGGACCAGATTGAGTACGAGCGCCCGGACATTCCCTTGCCAGGTATGGTGGAGGGCGCTTGGGTGGCCGCCTCGCACGCTTTGTGCGTGGTTGTGTGTGTGTGTGTGTGTGTGTGTTCACGTTTGTGACCTGCTCGTGTTCATACACATGCACACGTTAGACAAGTATGCACCCATATATAGAAGTATGCATGCATGTGTAGAAGTATGCTTGCATGCACTTGCACAAAGTATGCGTACACGTACACACATTTACTAACACACACAGACACACACACACACACACCTATGCACTCACATACACAGACACAGACACAGACACACACAGTGATCTCTTTGCGGTGTGTTTCAGACTTTAAGGTGAAGACAGAGTTATGATCTCTTTGCCGTGTGTTTCAGACTTTAAGGTGAAGACAGAGTTATGATCTCTTTGCGGTGTGTTTCAGACTTTAAGGTGAAGACAGAGTTATGATCTCTTTGCCGTGTGTTTCAGACTTTAAGGTGAAGACAGAGTTATGATCTCTTTGCGGTGTGTTTCAGACTTTAAATGAACTCTTTGCGATGTGTTTCAGACTTTAAGGTGAAGACAGAGTTATGATCTCTTTGCGATGTGTTTCAGACTTTAAGGTGAAGACAGAGTTATGATCTCTTTGCGGTGTGTTTCAGACTTTAAGGTGAAGACAGAGTTATGATCTCTTTGCGATGTGTTTCAGACTTTAAGGTGAAGACAGAGTTATGATCTCTTTGCGATGTGTTTCAGACTTTAAGGTGAAGACAGAGTTATGATCTCTTTGCGATGTGTTTCAGACTTTAAGGTGAAGACAGAGTTATGATCTCTTTGCGATGTGTTTCAGACTTTAAGGTGAAGACAGAGTTATGATCTCTTTGCGATGTGTTTCAGACTTTAAGGTGAAGACAGAGTTATGATACCACGGGGAGGTAGTGGCTGTTGACGGTGGGCCTGCCTGCGACACGCGTGGAGCTTTTTCGCCACAGGGTGTGTGAACGGGAAGCGATCGTCAACAGCGTGTGGCTGTGCAACCGCTGCTCCACCTCTTTGAGCTTCTCCTCTCCACTCTCTCTCTCTTCCTCTTCTCCTCTGTCTTTCTTCTCTTTCTCTCTGTCTCTCTTTCCCTCTCTCTGTCTCCAGGTCTCTCCCGAAGCTGTGGATGTGGCTTCCTCTACTTCTGTTTCATTGAAATGCGCGCCACACACACACACGCTCTCACAACGCCGTCTTTCCCTCTTTGTTGGTGGGGGAAGAACAATGTCGATGATTTAACTGCGGTTGGTTTTGTTTGTTTGTGAGAGTCCTGTGAGTAAATAATGTTTGATGTCTTTTTTGGGATAGCTGTTTGGCAACCTTCCGTTACATGAAACTTAAACTTTCTTTGCTTTTTTTGTTTTTGTTTTTTGGCCATTTCTTTTTCGAAAACGCGTTGGAAACTTGCACTGCGTTATAATGTTGTGTTTGTTTTTGTTGTTACGTGTTGGTTATGTTGGTTTTTTTTGTTTGTTTTTTTAAGACAACACGAGCTGAGGGAGTTAGAGATGGAAGTTGAAAATATTGGTGGATTGTGTGCATGCTTGTGATAATTGTTAATGTTAAATATTGGAGATATTTATGAATTTATGAATGTTTGATTGATTTTTTTTCCCTCATGGAGAGATGAAATATGATTATAGCTTTGGATGAAGAAAAGAGTAGTTTTCAATTAAGAAAAAAAAAAAAAAAAAGATAACAGAAGAAGAATGAAATAACTGCATGACTGAGTTTGGTGAAATATGTTATAACGGAATTCTAGGGTAATTCTCTTTTCAGATGGCTTTGTTTGTCAACAGTTGTATCATCACCCTTCATGTTCTACCCTTTTGTTTTTTGATATACTGTGGGGCTTGTTTCGATGTATGCATAATGTTCGGTTTTTTTTTCTTTTGTTTTTGGAGAGAGAAAAAAAACAACCCGCTAAAACGCTGGATGATTCGCAAGAATGTGCAGATGGTTGATAAACTTGTGTAAAATAGCGGAAGGCAAGTTTTTCAGTTGATAAACCATCAGCCCCAAAAATCTGCACAAATAAACTTTTTTTTTTTTTTTTTTTTTTTTTTTTTGCTGCCCCATCATCTGCAGTCAGCAATGAAAGACAGGTGGCAGCGTATTGTAGAGGCACTCTTATTATAAACTGTGAACCTCATTCAACGATTCATTAGTGAAACACAAGACTGTAATCGGTAGTCATAATACGCTCTTTATAGGCTGTCCTCATCATTAAACAACGCAAGAATTAAACACACTGTGAACTGTGGTAAACTGTAGTCATGACCTAGTCTTCCAGATTGTCCTCATCATTAAACAATGCAATGATTAAACACTGTAAACTGTAATCAAGTGCGGTCATGACCCACTCTTTGAAACTGTCCGGAATTAACTGGCTGCACTGGAGCAGCAGCAGCAGAAACAACAACAACAACAAAAACAACAACGACTACAAAAATGCCCTGAGGAAAAAAAAAATCATTCCATGTATTTGCACCAACAAAAAAAACGCAAGTTCAAAGCAATCTGAGGGGGAAAAAATGATACTGAAAAAAAAGAAAAGAAAACGTTTATAGGAAAGGATGGCAAAGACAATCATATTTCCCCCAGAACACCAAGAACCATGCTGCTGAATAAGTTACTTTTTATATACAAAACAAAAACAAGAAACAAAAACAACAAGAAGAAGAAGTAAAAAAATAACTTTGAAGTTCCCTTAGAAAAGAAATGCAGATTTTAAAGCATCTTGGAGAAAGGAAAAAAACACACCAAAAAACAGAAGATATTTGGAGCACTATGTGAAATTTACAAATTTTGATTATACTCTTTCTTCTTTTTTTTTCATCATAATTATTATTTCTTTATTTATGTATGTACGCTTATATATATATATATATATATTTTTTTTTTCTCAAGGTCTGACTAAGCGCGTTGGGTTATGCTGCTGGTCAGGCATCTGCTTGGCAGATGTGGTCTAGCGTATATGGATTTGTCCGAACGCAGTGACGCCTCCTTGAGCTACTAATACTGATACTGATCGTCTGGAATATTATTCGAGAGTCTGAAGGAAGATACATTGTCATTGATAGCCATGTGTTTGTAGTGCGTATTGTTGTTATCGTTTTCGACACATCTTTTTGTGTTGGGGATTTTGTTTTTCTCCTCTTCTTTTTTTTTTTTTTTTTTTTTTTTTTTTTTTTTTTTTTTGTACAGGGCAAGATGGAATATTGTTGTGCTTTTATTTAGCTTCAGTTACATTTATTAGGAAGTGGCTTTATTTATCTTCTTGTAGTTTTAAACTTAGCCAGGCATTGTGGGTTGATAGAGGACCCAGAGACATATGTTAGAGCTCAAGAACTCCCCCTGTGCTCAAGGATTTACCAGTTTGGAGTTCCAGTACTTCATGGGCAGCGTGTGGAGTGATCTCAAGATTGTCTTTCTTCTGGAACAGATACAGCGAAAAATGTCGGCTGAACATTATCACTCACGTTTCTTGGGGACACAGAAAAATCCCTCTGTTTTCTGTACAGATTCATAAAGTGGATTTGACCCTTAAATTTAGATAAGGTTTGCTGTATTTTATGAACTGTGAGGCAATGCTATTTTCAACAAGTCTGACCCTAGCACCTTAAAACAGGGTGCACCTAATGTTCGGTTAAATGTTAAAAATTGCTATCATGAATCAGAGTCATATTGAGGTTGAGCTATGAACCTGGAAATAAGATGCTTATGGTGGTTAAATCAAAGGGCATTTCCATCAACCACCGCTTGCAGTCGCACCTAAGACATGGGAGCAGTTCTTGTCTCAAGGATAAGGTTCTTTCACAGAAACTAGCACGTTTCGTTAACAGTGATCACAAACAACTTCAAGAAGGCAGAGGTCAACAGAACAGACAAGTGAGCAGACGATGCAGCATGCGAAGGGTTGTGATGACGACGTCAGAGACTCACTGTTGACTAAAGGTGCAAACAGGGTTGCAGCGGAAACAATATCGGCCCATCAGCGCTTTTTTTTTTTTTTTTTTTTTTTTCAATTTTGGTCAGTTTCAGTTTTGTTTATCATTTTAACGTGCGCTTTGTGACGTGCTGCGCCGTGTGCATTGTCAAAATTGGAATTTGAAAATAAAATTTGGAGCTTACTGTCACTGGTTCTGAAATCTGGTTTGGTTGTGGGGGTGCTGTACTGATGAACGCATCACCAACGTTGCTCCATTTCTGGCGGTCAAGGGATAGGGCCAGTGTTTCGGCAAATTTGGAGGGTACACCCTTAATCCAAAGCGCCTTATAGTCAGTAAGATTTGGCATTGCCTCTGTGAAGTGTAAGGACTTTTCCCTCCACAAAATGTAGAAGGAATAGTGACCGTATTGCTACAGTGTAGAAGGGTCTTTTTTTGTTGGTTTTTAGAAGGGTCTTTTTTTTGTCTTCCCACAAAACATGCCATGGTAAAGAGGTTTTGATGCACGGTGAGGGGTGAACAGCACATGTAGATGTAGGATGCAGTATGATATGTTTTTTTTACTTTATTTTTTATTATATGATATGTATCTGTAGTGATATTGCAGAGTTTGTATACCTTTTAATCTGATCAGATCTGGACAATTTTGTTCAAACAGCACGAGCTGCCAGCTGCCAAATCTGAATGTGCAGGTTGAAAAGATGTTGTGATAACTTGTTGGATGAATTCGTTTACATTCTACAATATAGCGATGGTTCTTGAATTCATGATCATGCAAGGATACATGTGTGCATCCCATGCGTGTACATTTGAATACACATTTTCACATGCACGCATGTGTTTACACACACACATACACACACTGCACGCTTACTTGCAAACGCTCATGCTAACACACTAGTTTAAGAATTTATTGGTTTATAAGTGAAATGTGGTTTTGAATGAAATGATGTCTCTAGTTTTTCTTTGCATGAATTCTTCACGCATTCTTCGGGTACGGATGACAAAAAACAGAAATGTACTTTGGTTTTGACCCCAAATCACCAACTTATAACATGCTCCAGGTTGTTTGAAACAGTGCAATACCAGTTATGTCGACCTTAATGATGTACTTGTTCTGCAATAGTTGTAACTAGTTTATGGCCGTGATAAAAAGAAAAAAACAACAACTTGCAACTGAAGAGGGGTACATAGAACTTGTTTGTCAGTGACAGCATTTAATAGCTGCTTTTGTTTTAACATTTAACACTGGAGGTCCCATGAAGTGCCCTTTGAAGTCGTATATTTTTTGTTATTGTAGGCAGATTGCATGACTTATGCATGGACAAATATGTGATCAGGGTTCTTTTTAAGTAATTAAAGGATTTCCTGCAGTGTCGGATTAAGCAAAATTAAGATCATTGAGAACTGTGAAAATGCTTCAGTTTCTTAAATCTGTGAGCACATGACTACATGTTTGTGTGTGTGTGCACACACAGTCTCTCTCCATCTTCTTTGTTTCAGTCTCACTCTTTCTCAAAACTGCTACAGTATAATTCAGTTCATTCTGTTTTACATGTCACTAAAGAACACTCCCCCAAAAAGTCCGTGGAAAGTGTCAGGGTGTAGAGACTAGTCTTCCAAGAAGTTCTTTTGCTAGTTTTTTTTGTTGGTTTTTTTGTTTTTTGTGGGGGTTTTTTTTGCCATGAAGTTGAAAAAGAGAAATACAAATGCGTATGACTTACAAAAACTAAATGTTGGTTCAGACTATCAGAGCCATGTTCCATTGAAACCGTGGTCCAAAGCATGACAGTGTTAAAGTTACATATTGTAGAGAGTGACTGTCATTGAATGAGAGAAAAAGTTTTCTTTTATCTTTCATGTGTGAAGAACTTTCTGTGTGCATGGAGAGAGTCTAATGTGTGAAGCTGTTCTATCATGTTTGTGTGTGTGTGTGTGTGTGTGTGAGGAGAGAGTTTATCCAGTGTGTGAACCTGTAGTCTTGTGTAGCATGTGCAGAACGGTGGTGAACTGAATGTGAAAAATCTTGAGTACCTGTCGACCTCAAACGTTGCGAAATAAAGAATGACTGGTGATGGCCTGCGTCTCTGTGTGGTGTTGTGAGTGAGAGCATAATTCACACTGTTGAGTTAAGCAGCCGCAAAAGAATACACAATGCTTTCCAAGTGGAGTGATGGCCTAGAGATAACGCGTTCGCCTAGGAAGCGAGAGAATCTGACCGCACTGGTTCGAATCACGGCTCAGCCGCTGATATTTTCTCCCCCTCCACTTGACTTTGAGTGGTGGTCTGGGCGCTAGTCATTCGGATGAGACGATAAACCCAGGTCCCGTGTGCAGCATGCACTTAGCGCATGTAAAAGAACCCACAGCAACAAAAGGGTTATTCCTGGCATAATTCTGAAGGAAAATCCTCTTCAATAGGAAAAACAAATAAAACTGCATCAGGAAAAAATACAAAAAAATGGGTGGCGCTGTAGTGTAGCGACACGCTCTCCCTGGGGAGAGCAGCCCGAATTTCACACAGAGAAATCTGTTGCGATAAAAAGAAATACAAAATACAAATATAGTTAATCAGCATGAACAAACTACTTCTTCGTTTGTGGGCTGCTATTCCTACATTCACTTGTATGAGTGGGCTTTCACATGTATGACTGTTTTTACCCCACCATGTAGACAGCCATAGTTTGTTTTCAGGGGAGTGCATGCTGGGTATGTTCTTGTTTCCATAACCCACCAAACGCTGGCAAGGATTACAGGATCTTTAATGTGCGTATTTTATCTTCTGCTTGTGTATACACACGAAGGGGGTTCAGGCGCAAGCAGGTCTGCACATATGTTGACCTGGGAGATCAGAAAAATCTCCACCCTTTACCCACCAGGCGCTGTTACCGAGTTTTCGTGAACAAACAAAACAGAAGCAGCAAAAGAATTCATAGTGCTTCCATAGTTGATCAGACAAACAAAACACTCGCGCAATAATTACACACATACACACAAGGACAGACAGATTTGTCCACAGTGTTTGTACAATTAATTAGCCATCAATTAATCACAGCAAATCAATGGAAATCAAACTGACAAAACCAACAGCAATGATTCTCCCTTTATTTCTCTTCACTTTGTGTGGGATGTGTACGAAATCCAGTACAAATGTACCAGAAAGGGGGAGGGGGATAGAGAGCAATGACCCTATTATTAATTATACAAGGTATAATGGAAAGAGTAAGAGGCTGTGTCACACTGAGCTCTGCCGATCAATAGCTTTCCTGACTGGCTGAACACAAGGCTTTCATTGATTTCAGGATGGTTTTTTTTATTCCGTTTCATTGTCTTACTTCACATTGTTCTGCACAATGCACGCAGTGTGTGTTCCACTGGATTTTTTTTTTTTTTTGTGTGTGTGTGTGTGTTTGTTTTTTGTCTTGATTTCATTGTCCAATGAACACATGATTTTTTTTTTCTTTCCAGTGAAGATTATTTTTACAAATTTCGTGCATCGGTGAAATGACATTACCTTCTGTAGAGACATTGTAGGCCTAATCCATTCTCAGTTGTTTTCGACTCTTGTTTCAAGGGTTATTGTACTCATATTTATTCAGATTCAGTCACAAAACAAGCGTGTTGCCATTTTGCTAGGTCCGAAACAACTGTCTGCAATGACAGTTTGTGCCGATTAGAGGCTCATTGAAAATGTGACTTTAAAATTTTTTTTTTTTAATTGCTCTGAAAGTTGAAAATGACATTTCTTAGTGGGACCAATCTCTAACTTTTGCTAAGTAACCTGTTGCATTGCCTGTGTAATTTGTTAGTGATGTCATTTTGCTGGTGGTGTTAGACTTCGTGAAGTTGTTGAAGTTGTTCGAATATGACCTCTTATTTCACTACACATACTTTACCGTGACCCACTAGTGCAGACTCCGGCAGGGAGTACGATTCCTGTCCTGTACTTATTTTCTTGTGCACAACCACTACTCTTTAATTGCAGTAGACAACAGATACAGTTTGAATTTGATGTGACGTCCAATTGAGACGAAAAGACAACACGCAAATGCGTTCGACCAAAACAAAACTTCAAGCTCGCAATGCGGATGAATCGTAGATACTTCCGGATGTCTCAGTTTGATCAAAACGACATATTTCGATCCCAGATCTAAATAAGGTGTATTAACTGCAGCTTCAAAGCGAATTGATGCATTATCATCAGACAAAATTCCAGTAAAACAGCAACAAGCAAACAAAAGCATTAGCGCCAAATGCTGATTTATATTTTTGTTGCGTAAAGTGACGAATGTGTACAACGGTCTATGGCTTTTGCTGAACAAATACAAGATCGAAATCAAACCCTGATTTGCGGTGTTTATTCAAAGGCAAGTCATGGAGCGAAATATGCCATTTGATCAAATATCTTGAGGTGTTTTTTTTTTTAATTCAAAAATGTTTAACACATTTCGTTCCCAGATCTAAATGAATCACATGTGTTTTCCATTCACTAGATTTAGGTCTACTTAAAAAAAAAAAAATTAAGTTCATGTCCGTTTTGCTTTTTGTTAGGTCAGAAGTGTGGTGTGTGTGTGTGTGTGTGTGTGTGTTTCATGTGGTTAACATGTCGCTTTTTTTTTCTTCCTCTCCTTTCTTTTCAGTCTGGCCAGATTATCACACACACACACACACACACACACACGAGCGGGCGCGGGGGTTATTTTTGATCGAGCTGCATAAGCTGAACTTAGTTTTCCCAATGGGAATACATCCACCACCTCAAACCCACAGTATTTCCTTGACGGCTGGGCGTTGAGCAACATGATTTAGGTTGGCGATCACCCCACCACCACCCCACCACCCACCCCCCTCTCTCTCTCACTTGTGTGTGTGTGTGTGTGTGTGTGTGTGTGTGTGTGTTCATATGACTGATGTATCTCACCCTTCAAACGGGTCTATGTTCTTTCTTGATGAATATCAAAGCCTTTCATTTGAGGACATTCAATTGTGGTCTCGTTGTCGAACCCCCCACAACACAAAGACCTACAGTAAACTGATTCAATCTGCATGCCAGAACTAATAAGCGCAAATTCTCATTTTCTCTTAGAGTCGTTAAACCCTGGAATGCACTACCTCAATCAGTTAAATTTCCAAAATCTGTGAATGAGTTCAAGAACCTGATTGACAAAACAGGGGGGGGGGGGGGGGGGGGGGGGGGGGGGATAATTGTGGTGGTAGCGGTGATGAGAAAGAGGCAAGATGCAGGACAGCTGATGCAAGGGAGAAAACTGGTATGGTCACTGCACCCGCTATGTTGGTTGCTGCCCCTGGTCCTTGACTGGTCATCCGCAATTATTTATTAAAAATAGATAAATAAAAACCATGAGTAAATCCATTCCTTTAACCTTACAGGCTAATGTAAGCCTGTCACCTTACTCCCCCATCCCACCCCACCCCTATCTCCTATACACACACACACACACACACACACACACACACACACATTCACACACACAATCCTTAAGGATTTTATGACAATAAATTAAGTCGAGTCGAGTCACGGTCCCCCCCCCCCCCCCCCCCAACACACACACACACACAACGTCCTTTCAGTCAGTTACAAGGATTCGCTATGACTTACTAGTCATTATATCAATTCAGTATATCATCCAGTTTGTGTGTGGTAAGAAAAGTGATACTAATAATCATTTTGAGATTAGTGGCTGAGTAATAATCATTGTGATACGTATTACATTTTGTGCCACATCCCGCTCATTCTTTCTCTTGCCTATCATCGTTTCTTTTTCTTCGTCAGTCCTTGTTCGTACGTGACACATTTCGTTCCCAGATCTAAATGAATCACATGTGTTTTCCATTCACTAGATTTAGGCCTACTTTAAAAAAAAAAAAATTTTAAGTTCATGGCCGTTTTGCTTTTTGTTAAGTCAGAAGTGTGTGTGTGTCTGTGTGTGTGTGTGTTTCGTGTTGTTAACATGTCGCTTTTTTTTTTCTTCCTCTCCTTTCTTTTCAGTCTGGCCAAATTATCACACACACACACACACACACACACACACACACACACACACACACACACATGCATAAATACATACAGACACACGCGCGCGCGCGCGTCCTAAAGTTTGTCGTGTTTGGTATTGTAGAACTGAACCCCCCCTCCCTCCTCCTCCCCCCAACCCCCCTACCCACCGCTCCCCTCGCCCCGCCCACACACCTGTGTGTTTGTTTCTAAAAGTTCTTGAGTGGAGGGGAGGGGTGTGGTGGTGTTTGGGGGGGGGGTGTGTGTGAGAAGATGGAGAATGTATGCTTAATTAAACGATCGCTTGTATGTAACACGCTCTTGCACTCACACAACCCACACCCTTTTCACGCGTGCATACACACACACACTCACACACACACACACACACACACACACACACACACACACACACACGCACACGCACACGCACGTACCGTCCACGCCCCTCCGCCCCCCCCCCCTCCTCACCCCCACCTCCCGCCACACACACACACACGTACCGTCCACGCCCCTCCGCCCCCCTCCTCACCCCCACCACCAGCCACACACACACACACACACACACACACACACACACACACTCCTCCTCCACCCCTCACCCCAAACCACACAGCAGTAACAACAGTATCACCAGGTGCAAACAACTTTTGTTTCATTCCACAAAAGCCCTCTCTCAACATTCCTACGTTCCGCAGTGTTCAGCAACAGCAACAAACAACAACAACAACAACACCAACAACAACAACACTGAAGCTACAAACGACAAGTACAAGGAAAGGGCTTGACTTGCTTGCCCGTTTCTTCTTTAACCCCCTCATTGCTGAACCTTGCCAAAATGAAATAACCACTGACATCCTGACCTGTAAGGTTCTGTCTTACCGCTGTGAGGTGACAGCCCTTCACTGACATCCTGGCCTAGTAAGGTTCTGTCTTATCGCTGTGAGGTGACAGCCCTTCACTGACGTCCTGAGCTGTAAGTTTCTGTCTTATCGCTGTGAGGTGACAGCCCTTCACTGACATCCTGACCTGTAAGTTTCTGTCTTATCGCTGTGAGGTGACAGCCCTTCACTGACATCCTGACCTGTAAGGCTCTGTCCTATCGCTGTGAGGTGACAGCCCTTCAATGACATCCAGACCTGTAAGTTTCTGTCTTATCGCTGTGAGGTGACAGCCCTTCACTGACATCCTGGCCTGTAAGGTTCTGTCTTATCGCTGTGAGGTGACAGCCCTTCACTGACATCCTGGCCTGTAAGGTTCTGTCTTATCGCTGTGAGGTGACGGCCCTTCACTGACATCCTGGCCTGTAAGGTTCTGTCTTATCGCTGTGAGGTGACGGCCCTTCACTGACATCCTGGCCTGTAAGGTTCTGTCTTATCGCTGTGAGGTGACAGCCCTTCACTGACATCCTGGCCTGTAAGGTTCTGTCTTATCGCTGTGAGGTGACAGCCCTTCACCGACATCCTGACCTGTAAGGTTCTGTCTTATCGCTGTGAGGTCACAGCCCTTCACCGACATCCTGACCTGTAAGGCTCTGTCTTATCGCTGTGAGGTGACAGCCCTTCACTGACATCCTGGCCTGTAAGGTTCTGTCTTATCGCTGTGAGGTGACAGCCCTTCACTGACATCCAGACCTGTAAGTTTCTGTCTTATCGCTGTGAGGTGACAGCCCTTCACTGACATCCTGACCTGTAAGGCTCTGTCTTATCGCTGTGAGGTGACAGCCCTTCACTGACATCCTGGCCTAGTAAGGTTCTGTCTTATCGCTGTGAGGTGACGGCGCTTCACTGACATCCTGACCTGTAAGCTTCTGTCTTATCGCTGTGAGGTGACAGCCCTTCACTGATGTCCTGACCTGTAAGGTTCTGTCTTATCGCTGTGAGGTGACAGCCCTTCACTGATGTCCTGACCTGTAAGGTTCTGTCTTATCGCTGTGAGGTGACAGCCCTTCACTGACATCCTGACCTGTAAGCTTTGTCTCGTCTTAGTGAGGTGACAGCCCTTCACTGACATCCTGACCTGTAAGCTTTTATCTTATCTCTGTGAGTTGACAGCCCTTCACTGATATCCTGACCTGTAAGCTTTCGTCTTGTCTCAGTGAGGTGTCGGCCCTTCATTGACATACTGACCAGTAAGCTTCTGTCTTATCACAGTGAGGTGACAGCCCTTCACTGACATCCTGACCTGTAAGCCTTTGTGTTATCTCAGTGAGATGACAGCCCTTCACTGAGATCATGACCTGTAAGCTTCTGTCTTAACTCAGTGAGGTGACATCCCTTCACTGAAATTCTGACATGTAGCTTCTATAAGTTTTATCTTGGTGAGGTGAGGTGGCAGCCCTTCACTGATGTCCTGACCAATAAACTTGTCTCCCTTCACTGACATCCTGACCTGTAAGCTTTTGTCTTATCACAGTGAGGAGACAGCCCTTCACTGACATCCTGACCTGTAAGCTTTTGTCTTATCACAGTGAGGAGACAGCCCTTCACTGACATCCTGACCTGTAAGCTTTTGTCTCATCACAGTGAGGAGACAGCCCTTCACTGACAGGGCATAGTGGTTGGCAGCAGGCAGGGGGTTAACTGTGTCTCCCTCCACATGGCAGTCCTTACAATACACCCAGAGACCCTGTACCACAAGGGAACATAGACTCTCAGTCCCTTCAAGCCCTTTGGAGAGAATACGGGCCCTTGTGAGTCACTACTGCCGGATGACGTCAATTAGGAGCCTCGAGGGTGTATTTAGAATTATGTACGTCTGTGATGACGATGTGATGGCACCGCACCGGATCTGCCTTCCTTCCGGATTCGGAGACCGTGGGTCGCTCACCACCCGCCCCTATTAAGGACCGACTCTTTGAACGAGTGTTGCAAGTACGTACGGCCAGTGGCTTGTTAAGGGCTGTCTCACACGGTGCAGTGCGTCGCGCGTTCGGGTCTAGGCCACGGTCCTATAAATAGAATGGACCACCGTGTAACTTTCCTGCAGCTGTCCGCGTGATAGCTTGATGTGAGCGTGTGGCGCGCGCGGCAGCCATTGTACTCCCCGAACTTCAGTGAACGAGAAAGCCGAAACGAAACGAAATTTTATTTGACCAGAGTAATGAGATAAGCAAAACATAAGAGCATCATGCTGTGATGATAAACACTGTTATAAGTCCTGCGTATCTCCTTCACACACCCATTGGAAAGTCAGTTTGGATGCATTCGCACCATACATGCCATCAAATCATCTAGCCATAAACCCTTGAAAAGAAATTTATTTAAATTTAATTGCAATCAAGTGTTACACGCGCTGTATATGTTTCATTATGAGTTATCTTCACCTCTTGACATCGTCCGAAAGATTTTTGCCGGTTCGAAACCTTAATTTCAAGGATTAAAGGTCTCATATCTTTTTCTTGACTTGAACTGGAACTGGAATCAGACGTTTTAGGCCTGTGAAGGCCTGTTCGTCGTTCAACTGGATACAGTATACCAGCATGCGTGGCCTAATGATAGCATACTGGATCATATATGCTAGTCTTGAAAGATAACATGGTTGGGGCAGTCACAACACTGTCTGGCAAACCGTTCCATTTATTAACGACTCGCTCTGAACAGTCAGTTCAAATCCACTGTGTCCAGAGCTCGGATTAGGAAAGGCTGAGCCCAGTCCTTTCCGTCAGTCACTGTTAATCTTCCCCGAGAGGGGTCAGTTACCCATTCACACCTGGGTGGGGTGGGGAAAATCGGGGTAAAGTGCCTTTCCCAAGGACACAACACCATGCCGAAACGGAGCTTCGAACACTCACTCACTCACTCATTCCCTCGACCGCTGGGGTCGTTGGGGGAACATGAGGAAGATGTCATAGCTCGCCACGCCGTTCTGTTGGCAGCTGTCGTGAGGAGATCTGGCATCGTCATTTTGGTCCATTCCTTGACGTTGTCGGACCAGCTCTTTCTCTGCCGCCCCCGTCTGCGCCCTCCCTCTACAGTCCCTTGCAGGATGGTTTTGGAGAGGGTGTTATGTCGTATGACGTGACCAAACCATGCCATCTTCCGTCGTTTGACAGTCGCCAGCAGTGGTTCTTGGGGTCCAACAAGGTTGCTGACCAGGTTCCGCACATAGTCATTGGTCTTGTGCTCCTTGTAGGAGATGTGTAGTAGTCTCCTCAAGCACTTGGTTTCGAATGCTTGGATTCTTCTTTCTGTTTCTGCCATCAGTGTCCATGTCTCACATCCATATAAGAGGATGGAGACCACCAGTGACTTGTAGAGCAGGAATTTTCGAACACTGGTAATCACTAAATCAGAAGTCCTTTCCCTAAACCGATGCTATTTTTGCCATCTTATCTATTATGACCATGGAACAAATCAGTCTCTCCTATGTTTTATTTCTCCAGTAGCTGTCTTCTCTCTGTGTTTGGTTTCCCCTGTTTTCGTTCCAGTGTACCTTGTTTTTGATTATTTCTCCATCTCCCTTTTTCTGTATCAGTCACCATCTGTTTCTCCGTTTGTTGGTAGTCCTTGTCTCCCACATGTCTTTCTCGCTTTGTCAGATTCCCCCGCTGTCTGTACAAGGCCACCTATCTGTGTCTCCTGTCTTCTCAAGTTGTCAGTGTCCTACTTTTTCTGTCTCCCGCTCCCATTCTCCGTCTCCCCTATTTTAGTCCCTCTTCGCAATAGCCGAGTGGTTAATTTTAACTCACTCAGTACGGCCAGTCCTCTCTTCTCCTCTACACAGACCCCTCGGATGTCCAGTGGGTGTCTGAATAATGACCCAACCTTTAGCTTCCGTCGTCAGAACTGTGGTATTCTTTGTCAACATTCACCTCTTCATTATAAGAGCCTTCCGCTTGCAATATTTTGATGATGGTAATCGGGGTGAAACGCTGTTAACGTCGTCTCTTTCGCCGTTCGTATGGAGAGAGTTAAAGTGTGGGGTTTTTTTTTTTTCCGATCTCCCAGGTCAACGCATGTGCAGACTTGCTTGTGCCTGAACCCCGTTCCGTTCGTGTGTATACGCAAGCAGAAGATCGCACGTTGAAGATCATGTAATCCAATGTCAGCGTTCCGTGGGTTATGGAAACAAGAACATACCCCCGAAAACGGAGTATGGCTGCCTACGTGGCGGGGTAAAAACGGTCATACACGTAAAAGCCCACTCGTATATACATGCGAGTGAACGTGAGTTGCAGCCCACGAAGAAGAAGAAGTACCCTTCTCTCTGTCTACTGTTGTCTGTCCGTGTGTGGGCCCGTCTTGCTTTCTTAGTTTCTCTCTGAATCTACCGGCCCCATCTCTCTCTCTCTCTCTCTCTCTCTCTCTCTCTCTCTCTCTCTCTCTCTCTCTCTCTCTCTCATCAGTCTCCACAGCGTGTGTGTGTCTCTCTCTAGTTCTCTTTCCGCTATCATCATTGGTCTTCGTTTCTCCCTTGTTTCACCGTCTGCTTTTCTCACTCTTCCACTGTCTGGCTCTGCCACTGTCTGGCTCTGTCACTGTCTGTCACTGTCTGTCATTGTCTGGCTCTGCCACTGTCTGTCACTGTCTGGCTCTGCCACTGTCTGCCACTGTCTGTCATTGTCTGGCTCTGCCACTGTCTGTCACTGTCTGTCATTGTCTGGCTCTGCCACTGTCTGTCACTGTCTGGCTCTGCCACTGTCTGCCACTGTCTGTCACTGTCTGGCTCTGCCACTGCCTGTCACTGTCTGTCACTGTCACTGTCTGGCTCTGTCACTGTCTGGCTCTGCCACTGTCTGTCACTGTCTGTCTCTGTCACTGTCTGGCTCTGCCACTGCCTGTCACTGTCTGGCTCTGACACTGTCTGGCTCTGTCACTGTCTGGCTCTGCCACTGTCTGTCACTGTCTGTCACTGTCTGGCTCTGCCACTGTCTGGCTCTGTCACTGTCTGGCTCTGCCACTGCCTGTCACTGTCTGTCACTGTCTGGCTCTGCCACTGCCTGTCACTGTCACTGTCTGGCTCTGTCACTGTCTGGCTCTGCCACTGTCTGGCTCTGCCACTGTCTGGCTCTGCCACTGTCTGTCACTGTCACTGTCTGGCTCTGCCACTGTCTGTCACTGTCACTGTCTGGCTCTGTCACTGTCTGGCTCTGTCACTGTCTGTCACTGTCACTGTCTGGCTCTGCCACTGTCTGTCACTGTCTGGCTCTGCCACTGTCTGTCACTGTCACTGTCTGGCTCTGCCACTGTCTGTCACTGTCTGGCTCTGCCACTGTCTGTCACTGTCTGTCACTGTCACTGTCTGGCTCTGCCACTGCCTGTCACTGTCTGTCACTGTCTGGCTCTGCCACTGCCGGTCACTGTCTGTCACTGTCACTGTCTCTCATCAGTCTCCACAGCGTGTGTGTGTCTCTCTCTAGTTCTCTTTCCGCTATCATCATTGGTCTTCGTTTCTCCCTTGTTTCACCGTCTGCTTTTCTCACTCTTCCACTGTCTGGCTCTGCCACTGTCTGGCTCTGTCACTGTCTGGCTCTGCCACTGTCTGTCACTGTCTGTCATTGTCTGGCTCTGCCACTGTCTGTCACTGTCTGGCTCTGCCACTGTCTGTCACTGTCTGTCACTGTCTGGCTCTGCCACTGTCTGCCACTGTCTGTCACTGTCTGGCTCTGCCACTGCCTGTCACTGTCTGTCACTGTCACTGTCTGGCCCTGTCACTGTCTGGCTCTGCCACTGTCTGTCACTGTCACTGTCTGGCTCTGTCACTGTCTGGCTCTGCCACTGTCTGTCACTGTCACTGTCTGGCTCTGTCACTGTCTGGCTCTGCCACTGTCTGTCACTGTCACTGTCTGGCTGTGCCACTGTCTGTCACTGTCTGGCTGTGCCACTGTCTGTCACTGTCACTGTCTGGCTCTGCCACTGTCTGTCACTGTCACTGTCTGGCTCTGCCACTGTCTGGCTCTGCCACTGTCTGTCACTGTCACTGTCTGGCTCTGTCACTGTCTGGCTCTGTCACTGTCTGTCACTGTCACTGTCTGGCTCTGCCACTGTCTGTCACTGTCACTGTCTGGCTCTGTCACTGTCTGGCTCTGCCACTGTCTGTCACTGTCACTGTCTGTCACTGTCACTGTCTGGCTCTGCCACTGTCTGTCACTGTCTGGCTCTGCCACTGTCTGGCTCTGTCACTGTCTGTCACTGTCACTGTCTGGCTCTGCCACTGTCTGGCTCTGCCACTGTCTGTCACTGTCACTGTCTGGCTCTGCCACTGTCTGTCACTGTCTGGCTCTGCCACTGTCTGGCTCTGTCACTGTCTGTCACTGTCTGGCTCTGCCACTGCCTGTCACTGTCTGTCACTGTCACTGTCTGGCTCTGTCACTGTCTGGCTCTGCCACTGCCTGTCACTGTCTGTCACTGTCTGGCTCTGCCACTGCCTGTCACTGTCTGTCACTGTCTGGCTGTGCCACTGTCTGTCACTGTCACTGTCTGGCTCTGCCACTGTCTGTCACTGTCACTGTCTGGCTCTGCCACTGTCTGGCTCTGCCACTGTCTGTCACTGTCACTGTCTGGCTCTGTCACTGTCTGGCTCTGTCACTGTCTGTCACTGTCACTGTCTGGCTCTGCCACTGTCTGTCACTGTCACTGTCTGGCTCTGTCACTGTCTGGCTCTGCCACTGCCTGTCACTGTCACTGTCTGGCTCTGTCACTGTCTGGCTCTGCCACTGCCTGTCACTGTCTGGCTCTGCCACTGCCTGTCACTGTCTGTCACTGTCACTGTCTGGCTCGGCCACTGTCTGCCACTGTCTCACTCTGCCACTGTCTGTCACTGTCACTGTCTGCCACTGTCACTGTCTGGCTCTGCCACTGCCTGTCACTGTCTGTCACTGTCTGGCTCTGCCACTGCCTGTCACTGTCTGTCACTGTCACTGTCTGGCTCGGCCACTGTCTGTCACTGTCTGTCACTGTCACTGTCTGGCTCGGCCACTGTCTGCCACTGTCTCACTCTGCCACTGTCTGCGTCTCCACGTCAGTATCGACCGTGTCTGTATCCTGATGTTCTGTTTGTTCGTGCCCCCTTGTCGGAGTCTGCCATGTCTCCCGCGGCGTCTTTCGCTGCGTCTGTCGGTCTGTGTACGACTTCCTTCTTCATCTCCGTTTCGCATATATATATATATATATATGGTCTCTGTCTCTGTCTGTCTCACCTTTCCCCCAGTGTCTCTCCAGTCCCTGTCTCTGCCTTCCGTGTCACTGTGGTCTCTGTCTCCCCGCTTCTATTTTTTTTCTCCCTTGGATAACCTGGTTTTCAAGGTGTGCGTGTGTATACTTTTTAAGAGCATTTTTTTTTTTTTTTTTTTTTTTTTTTTTTCCCCATTCACATTTGAGGACGTCCTGGATTCGAATTCACCACAACTTTCTGATTGCGAGCTGGGCGGGCTCAGCCAACTGAGCCATGCAGACACCTGAACGGAACAAACCCCCCCCCCCGCCCCCCCCCCCCTCCCCGGCCCCCCCCCAAAAAAAAGAATCATATCTTCATGAACGGTGCTGAAAGCTTGCAATCACTGAAACCGTGCGTGAACTCAGTGCAAAGAACTCGCCAAAGACGTGGAACAAGCTCTCTGATAACCTCCGTCATTCTGATTCCCTCGCATCTTTTAAATCTCGTCTCAAAACTCACCTTTTCCCTCAGCAATAAGTTCAATTGTGGCAGGTCCACTTCCTTTGCGTTAGCTGTGCTTGACTATGTGTGTATACATATGTATGTGTACATAACTACATGCATGTATATGAATGTGTATTGTGTGTGCGTGTGCGTGTGTTTATGTAAGTTTGTGCCTGCCTACGTGTGC
>NC_134888.1:2944988-2947488 GCF_041734735.1 Babylonia areolata | reverse complement strand
CGGCAAGTTAGAAGTGAGATCTGAAGTGATGTGAAACAATAATGGGAGTGTTCGTATCTTCTTAAAGTTACACGTGATCATTGTTCGAAAGCGAACTGACCGACTTGTTGATCGATTTCCGACGGTCATACGACAGGAAGCTTCAACTCAGTATACCATACCATGTCATCTATGAGTCACACAAGCGGCAGACTTGACACGAAATACAATACGTTATTTTTCTGTCTGTCTGTCTGTCTGTCTGTCTGTGTGTGTCTCTGACTCTCTCTCTCTCTCTCTCTCTCTCTCTCTCTCTCTCTCTCTCTCTCTCTCTCTCTGTCAGCCACCTTCTGTATGTCTCTGTCTCTCTGTCTCTATCTGTCTCTGTTTCTCTGCCACCTTCTCTCTCTCTCTCTCCCCTCTCTACCCCCCCCCCCCTCTCTCTCTCTCTTCCTCTCTATCCCCCTCTCTCTCTCCCCTCTCTTCCCCCCCCCTCTCTCTCTCTCCCCTCTCACCCCCCTCTCTCCCTCATCCCTCTCTACCCCCCCTCTCTCTCTCCCTCCTCTCTACCCCCCCTCTCTCTCCCCCTCCTTTCTACTCCCCCCCTCTCTCTCCCCTCTCTACCCCCCCCTCCCTACCTCCTTTCTACCTCTCTCTCTCTCTCTTTCTCTCTCTCTCTCTCACACACACACACACACACACACACTCTCTCCACACGCATTTAAGAAAATTACTCGTTGATATCTCAGGGGAGAACTTTGTAATCAACGCTGTAATTCATTTTTTTTAAATGTTGTTGATGATAGTAATCAATTTCCCCCGTGTTGTTTATGATGTTGTTAATGTTTAGAAGACGTGCCGCTTCCACCCCCCCGCCCCCCCCCCCCCCTGTTCCCCTCTCCTATAAGGATATCCACATTTTCTTTCATGAATCTCAAAATTGGTTTTTACATGTAGTGCATTTCTTTTATCTTGCCATTTTCTTTGATATGTGTATTGTATGTGTATTTGTGTATTTCTCTTTTTATCACAACAGATTTCTCTTGTGTGAAATTTGAGCTGCTCTTCCCCAGGGAGAGCGCGTCGCTACACTACAGTACCACCCTTTTTTTTTTTTTTCTTTTTTTTTCTTTTCCCCCTGCGTGCAGTTTTATTTCTTTTTTCTTATATGTGTTGTATTGAAACTTTTGTGATGTGGCTTTTGAGCCCCCCCCCCCCCCCCCACCCCGCCGCCCGCCCCCCGGCCCCACCCCACCCCTCTCTCTCTCTCTGTCTCTCCTCTGTCTGTCTGTCTGTCTGTCTGCCTGTCTCTGTCTCTATCTCTGTCTGTCTCTCTGTCTCTGTCTCTCTCTCATTTAATCTTGTCTTCTTTGTTCTCTTCAGTCTCGCCCACCTCTCTCTCTTTTCCTCTCTACTGAAATCTCTCTCTCTCTCTCTCTCTCTCTCTTTTTCTTTCTCAAGGCCTGACTACTAAGCGCGTTGGGTTACGCTGCTGGTCAGCAGGCATCTGCTTGGCAGATGTGGTGTAGCGGTATATGGATTTGTCCGAACGCAGTGACGCCTCCTGATTGAGCTGCTGATACTGATACTGATACTGAAATCAATTTTCTCTCTTTTATATTTTTCTCTTTAGATTTTCTTGTCTTTTCCTTTTTATTGAAAAAAAAATTGTACCCCAGGGTTGTGTAGAAAAATAACAAAACAAAAGAAAACAAAAAACAAACCAAAAACAAACAAACAAACAAAAAACCCCACAAAAAACAAACAAACAAACAAACAAAAACACAACAAAACAAAAACAAAAACAAAAAAACCAACCAAACCAAAAAACAAAACAAAAAAAAAACAAAAAAACAACAACAACACCATTCTTGTCATTGTGCTCATCTTAATACCCTGGAAAAATAAAATATCGTTCGTTCGTTCTTGAATATAATCGTATATTACGACAAACTTGTGCGTATATTTTCATTTAAGACTTGCCTTCCTGTTGAATTCATGATTGTGTCTGTATTGTTACATGCTTTGAATTAAATCCACACACACACACACACACACACACACACACACACACACACACTACTGTTTACACCAAATGCTTTAAACGCGACAAAAACAACAAGAACAAAACGGGAAAGGGATATACAAATGTTAAAAGAAACACACACACACACACACACACACACACACACACACACATACACACACACACACACACACACTCTCTCTCTCTCTCTCTCACACACACACACACACACACACACACAACAACAACAACAACAACACACACACACAACAACAACAACAACAACATCACAATACGATATTTTTTTCTTTTCTTTTCTTTTCTCCAATATGAATGCAATATTCTGTTGGAAAAAAAAACCTCTCTCTCTCTCTCTCTTTCCGCCTCTGTCTCTCTTTCTCCGCCTCTCTCTCTCTCTCTCTCTCTCTCTCTCTCTCTCTAGACACCCTACTTTATTTCGACTTGCCATGCTTATGTCATCAACTAACGAAACTA
>NC_134888.1:2929988-2939988 GCF_041734735.1 Babylonia areolata | reverse complement strand
AGACTTCCGGAGTTACGTTCATGGGTGGTGATTATACAACGTCAGGAGTGGCGAGACAGGCCACTATGCAGCCTACCGGCCTATCACTTCATAATGATTCCGTTCGCATGTCTTTCGTTTCGCATATGTTCTCGAAAAGACACCAGTTGCCCATTTACATGCATGCATGAAATCACTCGACAATACACCTTGACAGCACGCACGCACGCACGCACGTGTGCGCGCCCGCGAACACACACACACACACACACACACACTCACACACACACACTCTCTCTCTCTCTCTCTCTCTCTCTCCCCCCCTCCCTCTCTCTCTCTCTCTCTCTCACACACACACACACATCCAGAGCTATTTCCAGGAAGTTCATTCCGTCACAACATTAATGCCAACAGTCACGTGCAAATCGATCGTCTCTTCTGATATTTCATTGTAATAACATTACCATCATAACAACCGATTTCACAAAATGTTAAGGAACGGCACTTCATAAACAGCATGTATAAACTCTTAAAATGTGAACAAACCAAGATATTATCTAAAGTATGCAGTGTGCATATAGCCTACCACAGAGTCTCTCATTGATCACATTAACAGCTGTTTCAGAAACATGTGCACTATGAACACTTTAAAAAAAAAAAAATCGAAAATTCGATGTTTCGGCCCGAAATGACAGTTATTAAGTGGCTTATGAACGAAAGCTGTTTTTTTTTGTTGTTGTTTTTGTTGTTGTTGTTGGTGGTGGTGGTGGTTTTCATTTCACTGTAAAATATTTGTATTTGTATTTCTTTTTATCACAACAGATTTCTCTGTGTGAAATTCAGGCTGCTCTCCCCAGTGGAGGGGGAGAAAATATCGGCGGCTGAGCCATGATTCGAACCAGCGCGCTCAGATTCTCTCTCGCTTCCTAGGCGGACGCGTTGCCACTAGGCCATCATATGGAAGTGCATGTGCAAGAAAGCTCCACAGTTTAACTCTCTCCATACGAACGGCGAAAGAGACGACGTTAACAGCGTTTCACCCCAATTACCATCATCAAAATATTGCAAGCGGAAGGCTCTTATACTGAAGAGGTGAATGTTGACAAAGAATACCACAATTCTGACGACGGAAGCTAAAGGTTGCGTCATTCAGACACCCACTGGACATCCGAGGGGTCTGTAGAGGAGAAGAGAGGACTGGCCGTACTGAGTGAGTTAAACGTGGTGCATTTTACTTTATTTGTATACGCCGCTGTTAAGCATCATTTCACCATTCCTGCAACAAGACACTGGTGCAAGTTCTGAAGTCGTCCTTAAATTTTTGTGACCCCTGTACTTGATACGTTCATTCGTTTAGTTTGTCAGTGGTGTCTGTCTGTCTGTCTGTCTTTCTCCCGCCCACCTTCTTTCTCTCTGTCTGTCTGTCCTGCCTCTTTCGGCTGAATATTGTATTGTATTGTATTGTATTGTATTGTATTGTATTGTATTGTATCAGTTTCTCTTTTTATCACAACAGATTTCTCTGTGTGAAATTCGGGCTGCTGTACCCAGGGAGAGCGCGTCGCTACACTACAGCGTCACTTTTTTTTTTTTTTTTTTTTTTTTTGCCTGCGTGCAGTTTTATTTGTTTTTCCTATCGAAGTGGATTTTTCTATAGAATTCTGCCAGGAACAACCCTTTTGTTGCCGTGGGTTCTTTTACGTGCGCTGAGTGCATGCTGCAGACGGGACCTTAGTTTATCGTCTCATCCGAATGACTATACGTCCAGACCTACTACTCAAGCTCTAGTGGAGGGGGAGAAAATATCGGCGGCTGAGCCGTGATTCGAACCAGCGCGCTCAGATTCTCTTGCTTCCTAGGTAGACGCGTTACCTCTAGGTCATTATTCTTTGTTCTTGTCTGACTCTGTCAGTTTGTTTCTGAGTCTGTATGTCTCTGCCTCTGTCTGTCTGTCTGTCTCTCTATCTTTGGCTGTCTATCCGTTTCCCTCACTAACAGCACCTCCATCCCGGTCAAGAAGAAGAAGGAGGAGGAGGGGCGGGGGGGGTGGGGGGGGAGGAAGAGAAAGAGGAGGAAAAGAAGGAGGAGGAGGAGGAAGAGGAGGAGGAAAAATGGAAAACTTGAAGAAGGACGAGGAGGTGGGGGAGGAAGAGAAGAAGAAGGAGGAGGAGGGGGGAGGAAGAGAAGAAGAAGGAGGAGGAGGGGGGAGGAAGAGAAGAAGAAGGAGGAGGAGGAGGGGGAGGAAGAGAAGAAGAAGGAAGAGGAGGGGGGAGGAAGAGAAGAAGAAGGAGGAGGGGGGGGGGAGGAAGAGAAGGAGGAGAAGGATGAGGAGGAGGAAGAGAAGAAGAAGGAGGAGGAGGAGGGGGAGGAAGAGGAGGAGGGGGAGAAGAAGAAGGAGGAGGAGAAGAAGGAGGGGAGGGGAGAGAACGAGGAGGAGAAAAAAAAAAGGGAAACTTGAAGAAGGAGAAGAAGAAGAAGGAGGAAGAGGAGGAAGAAGAAGAAGAAGCACAAGCGAGAGAAAACGACGTCAATAAAGATGATATGACAAAACACAGACACAGACACCCCATCTCAACTGTCAGCTCCGACAATCGTTATCTGATAACCTTTTCATGGCGCTGACATTCTACTTCCACTTCGACGAAATCCAACTTGCTCGTATGACACTCCGTCGCACACACTCGCAAGCGCAGACACATACATACACATATATACCCCCTCAAACCCTCCCCCCACCCCCCAATCCCCTCCCCCCCCCCTTCCCCGACCCCAAACTCCCCATTGGCAGACGCGCCCGCGCGCGCACACACACACACACATACACACAGGCGCGCGCGCGCGCGAGCAAGTCACACAGATGGCACACTAGAAACTATCACCATAACTTCATGTTTTTTGCCGCTTTTTTTTTTTCCCCGAGTCGAATACACACATTATACTTAACCTTTCAATTAGAATATAAGAATGAGGTCAGTATACGGTAGTCAATGTGGAAATTGTGTATTGCTGGTGGTGGTGGTGGTGGTGGTGTCGTTTTTGTTGCTTCTCCTTCTCCTCCTCCTCCTCCTCCTTTCCCCTAGCTCCCCCCCCCCCACCTCATCCCCCCACACCCTGCAAGTCTTCTTTCTTCTCCTTCTCCTTCTGTCTTTTTCTCCTCCTTCTTTCGTAGGTTTCAACACCCACTGACGTTCATTTGTGTGTGTGGGAGTTGGTCTTTTATTTGAATGGCTTTCATTTCTTTTTTTTCTTTTTTTTTCTTCTTTTTTTTTTTACCGTCAGCAATTCAGTAGGTAGCCACACTCCGTTTTCGGAGGTGTACTACATACCTGCATGAGTATAATTATTATTTGTGTTTCCCGCAAAACTCTCCGAACTCCGACATGGATGATGACGATATATTTTATATTGTATCTACTGCATGGAGTGTTGTGCGAACTGAGGACATAAAACCAGCAGGTCTGCATGTAATTTACAAGAAAGATCGGTTTAAAAAAGGAACTGATAAAAGACCAAAGACAACAACAACAAGAGAGGCAAGGCCTTCAAGACTCACTTGTGATACACTTAAAAAAAATCCAAGCTTTTTATATATTGAGTATAATTTCAAAATGCAATGTTTAAGATGAGAAAGATCAGTTTAAAGCAAATTAAGTCCCCTAGAATTAATTACAGAGTAATTTCCCTTTTTTAAATATCTGCACCAAAACGTTTGTAAACTAAATAAAACTTCCATGCTTAGCAAAAGAAGTTCCTGTTTGAACAAAAAATGATAATAATGACTGCTCTTGTTGTAGGGTCAGAATATCAGATCAAAGTGCCAAGTTTAGAGAATACAAAAAATATAAATATAACAGTAAATGCAGTTTGCATATAATTAGGCTTCATTTAAAAAAAAATTTTTGTGCCCATCCCAGAGGTGCAATATTGTTTTAAACAAGATGACTGAAAGAACTGAATTTTTCCTATTTTTATGCCTAATTTGGTGTCAACTGACAAAGTATTTGCAGAGAAAATGTCAATGTTAAAGTTTACCACGGACACACAGACACACACACACACAGACAACCGAACACCGGGTTAACTCTCTCCATACGAACGGCGAAAGAGACGACGTTAACAGCGTTTCACCCCAGTTACCATCATCAAAATATTGCAAGCGGAAGGCTCTTATACTGAAGAGGTGAATGTTGACAAAGAATACCACAATTCTGACGACGGAAGCTAAAGGTTGGGTCATTCAGACACCCACTGGACATCCGAGGGGTCTGTGTAGAGGAGAAGAGAGGACTGGCCGTATTGAGTGAGTTAAAACATAGGCTCACTTTGTTTACAACAAAAACCCTGATCTTCAGCATCAGCACGTCCTGGATTCGAACCGGGGTCCGCGGAGTCTGGCCTCAGGTTGAAAACTGTTTCAACATAAAGTTCTAATCACTTGGCTATTCCGGATCTGCCTCTGTTTCACTCCCCCCCCCCCTCCCCCACCCCCCTCGGCCCCTCCCTCCCTCCCTCCCTCTCTCTCTCACTCCCTCTCCTTGTGTTTGTTACTATATTGCACCCCATCATGAGAAACAGTGGCCTTTTGTTATAAATAATAGACGGGCGCAATAGCCGAGTGGTTAAAGCGTTGGACTGTCAATCTGAGGGACCTGGGTTCGAATCACGGTGACGGCGCCTGGTGGGTAAAGGGTGGAGATTTTTTACGATCTCCCAGGTCAACATATGTGCAGACCTGCCAGTGCCTGAACCCCCTTCGTGTGTAAACGCATGCAGAAGATCAAATACGCACGTTAAAGATCCTGTAATCCATGTCAGCGTTCGGTGGGTTATGGAAACACTGAAGAACATACCCAGCATGCACACCCCCGAAAACGGAGTATGGCTGTCTACATGGCGGGGTAAAAACGGTCATACACGTAAAAGCCCACTCGTGTGCATACGAGTGAACGTAGAAGAAGAAGAAGAAGAAGTTATAAATAATACACCCGTATAGCATCCACCCACTAAACAACAACACACAGACATACAGACACACACACACACACACACACACACACACACACACACACACACAAGAATCACTGAAGAACTATCAAGAATATTCAATCCTTTCACCCCTTTTGGGGTATGGTGGACAGTATATAAAGCAATAGTATTGTACACCAAAATTAAACATAAACAATTAAAATAACATAACCATCAGAAACAAAATACAAACTATATTATGAAACACAGCATAAATGATGATAGTATTTTTCTGGTATTAAAACCTCAGGATAGATCAGACTACGTTGCTCATCTTTATAATAATAATAATAATAACATTTTATTTTTATATAGCGCTATAATACAAGCATAAGCAAGCTCTAAGCGCTTTACAATCCAGTACCTAAAGTGAAACAAGAAAGCATATAAAAAGTAGTAGAAACATAAAACAGAATCATTAATATTATAAAAACACAATGCATAAAACTCACATTATTTAAGTTTAACCAAATTGTCTTGGCTGCATGAAATAAATTACACAGAAAGCCTCTTCCAACAAGAAAACTTAAACAATCGTTGGCCTTTTATTCGCTGACGTATTGCAACAATCCCTTCCGAATCTTTCTTCAGTAGAATAAGTCAAAGGTTCTTTTATCGTCTCCCCCCCCCCCCCCCCCTTTTAATTACAAGTCACACACACACACACACACACACACACACACACAGAGCACTCCTTTTTATTGTTGCTTGCAACGTTTTGACGAAGTCGAAACACCATACAAACAGGTGCAAGCCCGGAAACATTTTAGCCAATCGGATTGGAGAGCCGTAGTGCGGCTGCGGGATGCGTAAGCGGCAGCCGACCAGCGATGACTACTGTTTGGTTTGACACACTCGCCCGTAGACGAGCGTTTCGGAAACAACAAGCGCCGAGCGCTAGGCGAGCGAGTGGAGAGTTCACAAAACGGGTGCCTTCCTTCAAGCCTTAACCCACACCAGTATTTTATCTGTGTCAGAGCATTTCTGAAAGGAATTCAGTCGATTGTGGTGTCTAAGTGGTGTACAGTTTCTCACAGCTCGCGGAGAATCAGTGGTATCGAATTGTCGTCTGGTGGTGGTGGTCTTTTCTTCTTTTTTTTTTTCTTTTGTTGTTGAATGATTTTAAGAACACGTCACGATGGCTTTTACAACACGGATTGTGGTACCTGTGTGTAGTGCGGTGTGTCTCCTTGTGTTCGCGTCAAGCATTGTGCAGGCATCTTCAAAAAGTGGTAGCAGCGACGGGGCAGCGTCATCTACCAATTCTTTCACATGTAATCAAGTTCGAGAGTTGTTCGAGGGCCGGATAGGATCGCCGACAGCTTTACTCTCGCAGCCAGAGCATGGTAAGTTGATTTTTTTGTTTTGATCAGTTCTGATTGATATCATTACCCGTATTAGTGGCACCACGATAGCTCTTGGGTCTATCATACCCTTATTGTTGGCACTAATATTGTAGTTCTTGGGTCTGTTAAACCACACACACACACACACACACACACAAAACCCCCCAAAAAACAGACCCCTTATTCTACACACTCAGGCGAAAGGCTGAAGAAGCATATCTAGGCCGATTCATATGATCTGAGATACTGTACTAGAGAAAAGCGGGGTAAAAAAAAAAAAGCACACATAATCTGTCAAGACTAGCCCAAAATTGCTCCTGTGCCGGGCAGCGGTATCTCACACAGATTACAAGCACACTTTTCGTAATAAGAAGTATTTTGTATACTATTTTATTTCATTCTATTTTATTTATTTTTGTATCTATTTGGTTTATATGTTAAAAGTTTTTTATACTCAAATTTTGTTTTTATTTCATTTTAATTTTGTTTAATATTATTATGGTGTTATGTAGGCTTATAACACCTTGTCTTGACTGGTGTAATGGATATGCATGGAGGGGCATCTGCTTTTAAAACAACACTAACAACAACAAAAAACAAACAATTAAAACATGATCTTTTAAAAGCATTTGTGGTGTTGCTTATTTATAGATCAGACCTCATGCTTGGAAACATCCTTGAAACTGAAACTGAAACTTACAGAAAAATAAACAGCCATGCAGGTTTGTCAGCATTGTCTTGTGGGTTTTCACAATGGAACTGGTCCACTAATGTTGAGTAGGTCTCTTTGAAAAGGTGAGTGAGTCAAGAAGATAGACTCACTGTCTTGTGGTTTAGAAGCAATAAACACAAAGACTTGTTTTATTTCAGCAGCAGAACTGTTTTACCGACTGAACTCATTATCACCATAATTAAAGGGTGCACTAACTGGTAATAGATTACACAGAATTTTGGATACCAGTGAAGAAAGAACACACACACACACACACACACACACACACACACATGATGTGCCGTTTGATATTTTGGACACCTGTGAAGATTGGGACAATCACTAATTTGATATATGACTAACAAGTGATCAGAATAAGGTCATTTTGTACATGTACTGACATACTGTGTTGCATACATACCTTCATTGTCCTGGTATTGTGAAACAAAAGACCCAGACCTTAACTCACTCAGTACGGCCAGTCCTCTCTTCTCCTCTATACATACCCCTCGGATGTCCTGTGGGTGTCTGAATGACCCAACTTTTAGCTTCCGTCGTCGGAATTGTGGTATTCTTTGTCAACATTCACCTCTTCAGTATAAGAGCCTTCCGCCTGCAATATTTTAATGATGGTAATTGGGGTGAAACACTGTTAACGTCGTCTCTTTCGCCGTTCGTATGGAGAGAGTTAAGATAAGCTCAAAGCTAAGGCTCAGAGTCTGTGTTGTCTTCCAGCAATAGCTGTTACTCCTGCCAGCACTACTTTCCTGTACTACAGCTGTACAATTACTTGATTCTGGTGAACTGCACCGATCCTTGCATTGGGTCAGAACCTGACAACAGTAGTGGGCACTGTATCATACCATGTAATTTTATGCTTACTGTTGATAAGGCAGCACCTGAGTCATAATGATATGTTTTTTTTCTCTTACTAGGGTTACGTTCACAGGTAGTCAGCTGATTATTTCTTTTGTTATTTCTATGAAACTGAAACAGATTCAGACTGAAATTCAGTGGAGGGGTTGTTGGTGGGCCGACGATGAAAAAAAAGAAGAAAGAGAAGGGGAAAAAAAAGATCTTCACATTATTTGGGAGAAGAGAGAGAGAGTGGCAGTACATAGGGTTTTTTTGTTGTTGTCTCATTTGTATGCAGAGTCACAGAACACTAGTTATGTATAACTGCAAGGCTACACACGCCGTTCTTCACCGCCCAAAGAAAAAGCAAAACTTAACAACAAAATATATTGCTTACACTCACAGTTAATAAGTTAAGATTCACACACACAAAAATCCTTTTTCACTCTCAGTCTGATTCAAAAGATAAAATAAGGCAAACAGTTTTCATATATATTGGTCCAACCCACCCCCTTCACATCCTGTACTTTCAGAACATATCTGGGCATTCAGCACTTTCTCAATAACAGAAGATTTCAGAAGAAAACAGATGGAAGGTAACCTGACTCTACCAAACACAATGAAGGACATTGATTCAGTCTGCTACAGTTTCAGTAGCTTCAGTTTCAGTAGCTCAAGGAGGTGTCACTGCGTTCGGACAAATCCATATACGCTACACCACATCTGCCAAGCAGATGCCTGACCAGCAGCGTAACCCAACGCGCTTAGTCAGGCCTTAGTCAACGAGCTTAGTCAGGCCTGCTACAGATTTTTTGTTTCTGGAATTTAAAGTTTTGTGCACAACAAACAGATCTTGATTGGACAGTTGAGTTAAAGTTTACACATACTCATGGTAAATGATTAACATTAATGTATTTCAGCAGTTATGATTTATTTGTTTATTGATTTTTTTTTTGTATTATGAAAAGTTCGGGGGGAAAATGTGTTGTTGTTTGTATTTAACTCGGGGAGAATTCCTTTCCCCACTCTCTTTGCATCCATCATAGATGACATAAAAAACCTATTTGATAACTGTGCATCAAACTGTCACCTGTTTGTTGCATGTACATTATTTTCTGCAGCATTCAGAAAGGATGATAATGATGAATAGAATACTTATATAGCACCTTACATGTTTGTTTTTAACACATTTATTACATACATATCTATATCAATATTAGTAATAGTTTCTACTGGCAAGTAAATCACATAAGGTTCAAATCTGTCTGTGTGTGTGTCTGTCTGCCTATCTATATCTTAGTATATGTACATTTTCCATACCAAAAGAAAAAGAAAAAGAAAAAAAAAGGAAACTTTTCATACATGTATTTATAACTGAGCTAAACTTGCAGTACCAGCAATACCACACTTTGATATGCATAGAGGCTGTCATAGATTGACTGTTGTCTGCACGCCAGACTTGAACCATGTATGGTCACATGTCACGGTGAATGCCACAGACTCTAAAGAACATACATCACACACACAGTCATACACTCACAAGCACAGACAGACACAGACACACACAGACACAGACAGACACACACACACACACACACACACACACACACACACAGACAGATACAGACACACACACACACACAGACAGACAGACACACACACACACACACACACACACACACACACACACAGACTGTGTGGTGAAATTTTAATTATGATTAGAGAGTGGATGGTGTGTGTTCAGAGGATGTAGTTTTTATTCGCTTATCAGTTACTGGTGGTCTCTGCATCATTCCTGTGTGTGTGTGTGTGTGTGTGTGTATGCGCGCGCACGCACGTGCGCACACACGTGTGTGTATCTGTGTGTAATTGTAATGTGAGGAGTGTGTGATAACAATATTAGCCTGATAGAGACACAGCCATGCATGCAAACTGCAATTATGTCAAAGCCACAGTTGATAACACAAACAAACAAAACCCTCTCAAATGACGGATTGGGTTTTCCACTTGTATTGTGAGTGTTTTGCATTATGATGCAAATATCAACTAATAACATTAGGCAATTGGAGTCTGTTTTCACCAT
>NC_134888.1:2882488-2894988 GCF_041734735.1 Babylonia areolata | reverse complement strand
CTCCATCCACTGGACCTTCCGAGCTGGTCTGGACGTTAATCATTCAGGTAAGACGATAGACCGAGGTCCCTGTTCGCAGCATAGACTGGGGACACGTTAAAAAAAAAACCCAAACAAACAACAAAGAAGAAAAAACACATCCAAAAGGGCAACAAAGGTTTGCTCTGGTAAAATTATGTTAAAAAAAAAAATCCACTTTGTTAGGGAAAACAAATACGTTTGCAGACCAAAAAAAAAAAAAAAAAAAGGGGTGGGGGGGTGGGGGGGGGGGGGGGGGGGGGGGGTGGCGCTTACACTGTGGCGATGCGTTCTACCAGAATTTCACATAGAGGAACCTGTGGTGACGACAAAAAACAACAACCCCCCCCTCCCCCCGAAAACAAAACAACTCCCCCCCCAAAAAAAACAAAAACAACAACAACAAAAAAACAAAAAAAAAAACAAACAAAAAACAAAACAAACCCACACATACACGAAAAAAGGGAAAGAAAACAAAGGAAAACAAGAAAAAAAAAAGGTTATACACAGAGAACAAGATCGACAACATTGAATACAGTACCCCCTTCCAGGTATATGTACACACACACACACCCTCCACTACTGTCACCGTGGTAATTTAGCAGTCACGGTGGTTCTGTGTCGTTCCGTCAGCGAGTTGTTGCTGAAGCGGACATGAACCAGTACCGGTTCAGTTGTTGTGAGAGCGCAGTACAGTCTGTGATCCCAATGACCAGGCGGCCCAGAAACCAGTCGAACTATCGGCGCACCTGTCTCGGCAGATTATGAGCTGATTCGTTGGCTGGCTGTTGAAGCTGCTGGCACGGGTCGAGCCAACTTGTCTTGTTCCTGATTGCTGCTAGGGATACATGCATACGTATGTACATGTGGTTATATAATTACATACTATACCTACCTACCTACCTAGGTATTTGCGTACATGCATACATGCATGCATACATACGTAAATGCATTCTGTAAGCATATACACAAACGCATTCATCTGTCTTTCTGTTTATCTGTTTATCGATCGATCTGTTTGTCTGTGTGTCTATCTGTCTGTCTGTCCGTCCATCCGTCCGTCCGTCTATCTATCTATCCATGTGTCTGCGTGTCTGTCTATCTATCTGTCCATGTGTCTGTCTGCGTGTCTGTCTATAGATCTATCTATCCATATGTCTGTCTGCGTGTCTATCTATATGTCTGTCTGCGTGTCTGTCTGTATATTTATCTGTCTATGTATATGTGCGTATCTATCTGTCTGTCTGTCTATCTATCTGTCTATATGTCTGTCTGCGTGTCTGTCTGTCAGTCTATCTATCTACATACAGAGGGCTTGTTTTAGCATGTTGCTACGCCACAGATCTCCACGTGGTTCTTCGGCAAGTTACTTCCAGACCTTTAACTCTCTCCATACGAACGACGAAAGAGACGACATTAACAGCGTTTCATCCCAGTTACCACCATCAAAATATTACAAGCAGAAGGCTCTTCCACTGAAGAGGTGAATGTTGACAAAGAATACCACAATTCTGACGACGGAAGCTAAAGGTTGGGTCATTGAGACACCCACTGGACATCCGAGGAGTCTGTGTAGAGGAGAAGAGAGGACTGGCCGTACTGAGTGAGTTAAAAAAGGGAATGTCGAACCGCTCCAATCGCTTGAAACAGTCCTAGTTCTTGTGCTGAAATCCATGCATGTGATAGGTATACCCTTGTAGTGATCGAACGCTCGCTGTAACGTAGCGTTCGGGGTGACAAAACGTGTTGAACGTGTTCATCATGTCGTGGTAAAAAAACCCCGCCGTTTTGCCATCCCATCTAGTCAGCACAAGTGTAAAAGGTCAGGTTCGTCTAATGATGAGGAAGGATGGCGACGGTTACCGATTCGCTTTCCGTTTTCACGAGCTGTGGCTTTTATCGAATTATACGAAGGCCTGGAAGCTATCTGCTGGGGGTTTTTTTTGTGGTTTTAATGTGCGTGTCATTATTCCTGGTTGCCGGTGAGTATCTCGATATAGATTCTTCTCTTTGCGGAAGCGAACCACGTGCTCCGCGCCAATTGACGTCATATGGTCACGTGTCTGGACTAATTTGCATTCCCGGAAAGGCGGGATGAAATTGACTTAGCATATGTAGACCGCAGCTTTGTGATGTGGATTGCAGGTAGTACCGGAAAAAAAAGAAAGAAAGAAAAAAAAAAGCCACGGCCTCCAATTGTCTTGGCGCTTCATTTGAGAAAATTGAGAAACTCGAGCAGTGTGAATTGGGCTTTAACTCACTCAGTACGGCCAGTCCTCTCTTCTCCTCTACACAGACCCCTCGGATGTCCAGTGGGTGTCTCAATGACCCAACCTTTAGCTTCTGTCGTCAGAATTGTGGTATTCTTTGTCAGCATTACCTCTTCAGTATAAGAGCCTTCCGCTTGCAATATTTTGATGGTGTTAATTGGGGTGAAACGCTGTTAACGACGTCTCTTTCGCCGTTCGTATGGAGAGAGTTAAAAGAGCGAGGAGTATTCTCTCCAGCGACTAACCGTACTGATTGTCGGTACGTGTGAGCCGCTCCTAACTGGAGCGGAGACGGGTTGTTTTCTCTCAAACACAGCGCCATCAGTGTTGAGGAAAGGTATCGGGAATGCTATCAAAGCTGGCTTTCCAACCCCGGGTGGGAGGTGGTTTCAGAAAAAAACAACCACAGCCATAGAATGGTTCCTGGTGGTGGTATTCAGTACGGGAATTTTATACGTTGAGTTTAACGGTCTGTTGGTTAACGCCCTTGTTGTTCAGGGCTTGGATTTCTTTCTTTCTTTTTTTTTTTTGGATTGATATGGATACTTATATAGCGCCTATCCTCGGTCGGAGACCAAGCTCTAAGCGCTTTACAAACACGGGGTCATTAACACAACAGGCTGCCTACCTGAGTAGAGCCGACTGACGGGCTGCCACTGGGCGCTCATCATTCGTTTCCTGTGTCATTCAATCAGCTTTCAGGCACACACGCCTACACACTCCGACAAACATGTAACATTTAACATTTTACGTGTATGACCGTTTTGTTTATTTACCCCGTCATGTAGGCAGCCACACTCCGTTTTCGGGGGTGTGCATGCTGGGTATGTTCATGTTTCTATAACCCACCGAACGCTGACATGGATTACAGGATCTTTAACGCGCGTATTTGATCTTCTGCGTGTGTATACACACGAAAAGGGTTCAGACACAAGCAGGTCTGCACATTATGTTGACCTGGGAGATCGGAAAAGTCTCCACCCTTTACCCACCAGGCGCCGTTACCGAGATTCGAACCCGGGACCCACAGTTTGAAAGTCCAACGCTGTAACCATTCGGCTGTTGCGCCCGGTCATGGTTACAGGTGCTACACAATGTCACTGTACGCTGTCGTTAACTTTAGTTAAGTCGTGCGCAGGATAACAGTACTTCAGTGATAAAGTAGTGGCGTTTCTCTTGGTTTATTTTCGAAATGTTCCACCGCTCTCCTCTCCATTTGATCCTACCACAGCACAGCAGTCACTTCATCAAAGACCATGCCTGCAAGTTCTTCCAGTCTGTCTCTTACCAGATTTTGGACTGTGGCCTTAACTCTCTCCATACGAACGGCGAAAGAGACGACGTTAACAGCGTTTCACCCCAGTTACCATCATCAAAATATTGCAAGCGGAAGGCTCTTATACTGAAGAGGTGAATGTTGACAAAGAATACCACAATTCTGACGACGGAAGCTAAAGTTTGGGTCATTCAGACACCCACTGGACATCCGAGGGGTCTGTGTAGAGGAGAAGAAAGGACTGGCCGTACTGAGTGAGTTAATGGAATCAGTCATATAGACTCTGACTCAGGTCTTGACTCCTTTACCAGATCACAGCAGTCAGTTCTTCAAACATCACATATATATATCTGAAAGTTCTCCCATTCCTATGAGTATATCCTTTACCATATCACAGTAGTCCAGTCTTGAAATAAAACACCCACTGATCACAGTCTTTCAATTCAACATAAATGCCTCCATAAAAGATGTAAAATGCTTAACTGCTAAGTTAATATCATCATCGCCGTCGTCACCATCATCATTTCGAACTGACAAAAAGCTACAGACTGTTGCCATTCAATCTCGACGTCAGAACGCCGGGGGGGTAATATCTGTCGGGGGGAAGGAAAGTGGCCGTGGTGCCGAGTGAGTGAAAGAGCATACCATGGCCTTTGCCTGCCCATCCGCGCGCTCCCCCCCCCCCCAAACCCCCCCCCCCTCCCCCCATCCGCGCGCTCCCCCCCACACACGTCCACCCCCATCCGCGCGCTTTCCCTCCCTCCCCAATCCCACCCCACCCCCACCCCCCACCCCCATCCACGCACAACTTCGTTAGCCGACAACTGGCCCCCCCCTTCCTGGAGGCGGACACCCTCTCCCCTTTTTCACGGGTGGATGGAGCTAATGACGGGTGAGGGGAGGGGGAGGGGGGAGAGGGATTAGCTGAGGGCGGGGTGGGAGGGGAGAGTGATGGTCACTGCCTGGGTGGCTACCCTCCCACAACATGCCCGCCCATCCATCCACCCACCCGCTTTCTGCTTGGATCAGCCCATCCGCCTAATTTGTGTTCTCTGTCTGTCTGTCTGTCTGTCTCTCTCTCTGTGTCTCTCTCTTCCTCCCTCCTCTCTCTCTCCCCTCCCTCTCTCTCTATATATCTCCCTCCCTCCCTCTCTCTATCTCTCCCTCCCTCTCTCACTCTATTTCTTTCTCACTCTCTCTCCCTCTCCCTCTCTCTCTGTCTTTCTCTCTCTCCCTCTCTCTCTGTCTGTCTGTCTCTGTCCGCCTCTCTCCTTCTTTCTCTGTCTGTCTCTCTGCCTGTGTGTGTGTGTGTGTGTGTGTGTGTGTGTGTGTGTGTGTGTGTGTGAGAGAGAGAGAGAGAGAGAGAGAGAGAGAGAGAGAGAGTCTTGTTAAGCTCCCTTTTCACTCCAGAATGTACGGTTTTCTTTTCCCCCGTTGGTTTAAACAAGCCCTACATTCGGGAAACATATCGTGTACACATGAACAGCAGAGCAACAACAGCTAACAGCATATACCGTGTTACTTCCCCTTGTTAGTAGTAGTAGTTGTAGTAGTAGTTGTAGTAGTAGTACTAGTAGTAGTAGTAGTTGTTGGCGTCGTCGTCATCGCCGTTATTGTTGTTTTCATGTTATGGGCAGAGTGTGAATGACGATATAGTGTATCCATTTTCTGGTTCATGTTGGTGATTGATGACCTGTTGTTGATGATTCGTGTAGTTCCTGGTCTGCGTGTGTGTGTGTGTGTGTGTTTTGTGAGTGTGTGTGTGTGTGTGTGTTTGTGAGTGTGTGTGTGTGTGTGTGTGTGTGTGTGTGTGTGTGTGTGTGTGTGTTTGCCCAGCTCAGGTGTCAACAGTGATCATTGTCAGCAAGGGTGTATTATAACATACACACATACATACGCACGCACACACATGCATGCACGTGCTGTCATAGGTCTATGCACTGTGACACACACACAGACACAGACACACACACAGACACAGACACACACACACACACACACACAAGAGTAGATGGTGAGGAGATTAGATGGTGGCGGCGAGAGAGAGAGAGAGAGAGAGAGAGAGAGTTCCCGCTTCAGCAGTTCTTGTGGAGTCGTTCATTTGAACACTGCAATGGCGCCCCTAAACGAAAACAGGCGCCAGAATTTAATCAATCGTGGTTTAATTATGCATGCGCATGCTCGCAGACTGTCTGGTGGGTGCCAGCTGAACCGGCGATAGAGTTGATGATTTTGGCTTTTGCATGCGTGTGAGCATATTGGGGATGAACGGACGTGTGTCCAAATTGCCACATGTTAGTGACTCCTGCATTGATTGGCATGCGCAGTGATACACACCCTGTGTCATTTCACACTCCTTCGTTCGGGGGAAAAATAATGATAATGAATAATAATAGTTATAATGATAATGATAATAATGTGGTCGGCGAGGCTCAAAGCATCTTAATTTGATTTAATTTGATTTGATGATAATGATAAATAATAGCATGTAATTTTGCTCTTTTTTAAACACCGTAGTAATTTTGTTTCATTTAAACACACCATCGTGTTAAAAGCAGCCTTATTCAGTAGTTTTGACGTCAATATGTGTTTGTGCTCTACGGTGATAGTTGTGTGATTTTTTTTTGTTTGTTTGTTTGTTTTTTTGTGGGTGACGTTTTCCGTTTTTGCGTCAGTTTTTCTCTTTTCATGTTGAACAATTCTGTTGTAGACTTTTGAGGCGGTAAATATCCCATACCTTCTGTGCTCCGTGCGTGATGCATTGTATCTTGTTTTCCGTCCACTGGTGTCCCTTTCAGACATAAACACACACACACACACACACACACACACACACACTACTCTGCAGATGATTTTTCGAAAGTTATTTCTGACGAGGTTCTTATGGTCGAAATATCACAGGCATTAGTTCATAGCCCTGTTTCTACGTTCCTTTAATGTACTTCAGAATTGTGTTAATGGTTTCTGATTATTAATAATATTATTGAATTGTTACTGTTAAATGTTATTGCATGTTATGTATGCATTTTTTGGGTAGTTTTCTACCTTTTCTGCCCCCCCCCCCCCTCTTTTTTTAATTTTTTTTTTTAATCGTCTAATATCACTGATAGTGAAGACGCTAAACTTAAGAACGAGCACACACACACACACACACACACACACACACACACACACACACACACACACACACACACATACACAGAGAGAACACAGACAGTCACATATACACATGCACGCGCTCGCGAGGAAAACTCTTCGTGTCACGTGCAAAGCAGCACGCTCATAGACTACAAAACTGGGTCGTGAGGAATGGAATGGTAGTGGCTGAGAGAGAGAGAGAGAGAGAGAGAGAGAGAGGCAGGTGGAGGGGTTCGTCAACCAAAGAAATATATATACTTATGTTTGTGTGTGTGTGTGTGTGTGTGTGTGTGTGTGTGTGTGTGTGTGCGTGCGTGCGTGCGCATGCAACTTTGTAAGCCACTGACAGTGACACCGAACCAGGTTGTATCACTTCTAGTGTTTCAGACGAGTCGCTGTCAAAGCCTTGAGGACAGTCAGTTTGTTGAAACTGCTCCCAGAGAGATCGGGTTTCATACAGTACATAAACTTCGCGCGAGTGTCTGTGTCTGTGTGTATAGTTTGTTCTCTGTGACCCAGATAACTGGCATTACGTTTACATCAGTGTCTGTGTCTGTGTGTACAGTTTGTTCTCTGTGACCCAGATAACCGGTATCACGTTTACATCAGTGTTTGTGTCCGTGTACAGTTTGTGACTCGGTCCCAGATAACCGGTATCACATTTATATCAGTGTTTGTGTCTGTGAACAAACTCTTGTGACTCTGTTCCAGATAACCGGCATTAACGTTTACATCAGTGTTTGTGTCCGTGTGTATAGTTTGTTTGTCCCAGATAACCGACATTGTGTTTCGTGAAAGTGTTTGCGTATAGTTTGTTTTCTTTGATCAAGATAACCGACATTATGTTAATTGTGTCGTGAAAGTGTTTGTGTCTGCGTATAGTTCGTTCTCCTAGATAGCTGACAGTATATATCTCTTCTTGAAAAAGAGCGTATCTCAGGCTGTCTGCCTGTCTCTGTCTCTGTCTCTATCTCTCTCTGTTTAATGCTGATGCCGAGAATACTGCTAATTTCAGTGAAAAAGTTATTGGTATGCGCGAAAACTCCGTTCTTCTCTGACGTCTGTGTTTAAACCGTAAGCGATATCTTCCCTTGTTATAAAAATTGATACGGCTCAAAGCATGTCATTTTTTTTATTTTTATTTTTTTATGACCTAACAAAGTACCCGTAAAACAGTATGAAGTTTTTATTTCGTTTTTCTTTGACGTCATTAGAATAGAAAATGAAACGAAAGATGAAATGGAATCCACAGAAGACACCCCCCCCCCCTCCCCTACCCGGCCCCACCCATCCTCCCCCTTTTCTGTTATTTTTTTCAAGGCCACACATGGCAGCTATTTTTTTAAAGCACTTTTATTCTAAATTCTGAATATTATTACAGGTGGATATTGTTAGGTATCACCCAGGATTCACAAAAATGTAAAGAGAAAGAAAAACAACAACAACAAAACCCACAAAAAGCCGACATTCTTCATGCTCCAGTTGCCATGGAAACGATTCTAAATGGCCGACAAACAAACAAACAAACAAACAAAAAAAGAAAAAGAAAAAAAAGAAGCTATACAACTACAAAACTGTTATAGATACTTTCAGTTTTTCTTTTCGTTTTTGATTTATTGTTACCTTATCTCACTTTCTACGTTGGGATAGCATTATATCTAAAGTACTGAATTTTTCAACAGTTAAAAACGAAAACAAAAACGAAGACACTTTGTGTTCTTGAAGTTTTGAAATAAACAGCTGTGACAAAAGACCTTTCACTTTGACTCGACTATCCCAACGTAGAAAGTGAATTAAGGTTATAATAAATCAAAAAGAAAAAAAGAAAAACTGAAGTACCTATAATAGTTTCGTAGTCATAGAGTTTTGATTTTTTTTGTTTTTGTTTGTCGGCCGTTTTGAATCGTTTCCATGGCAACTGGTGCATGAAGAGTGTATTTAAAAAAAATACATTTTTGTTAATCCTGGGTGATACCTAACAATATCCACATATAATATAAATGATACTCAGAATTGAGAACAAACCTGTTTTAAAAATAGCTGTCATGTCTGGCCTTAAACCTTATAATTGAGCTAATGAAAATACCTGATGATGATAATAATAATAATGGATACTTATATAGCACACTATCCAGAAATCTGCTCTAGGTGCTTTACAAAAACGCTTTGTTAACATAAAACATTACATCTATGTTACATACACACACCAAAATATGACTACACACACACACACACACACACACACACACACGCACACGCACACACACACAGCGTACATACATTTTAACAATACATGTGTATCTAACAGCTACCCTAACACATACGCACACATAGGCAGGCACAAACTTACATAAACGCACGCGCACACAATACACATTCATATACATGCATGTAGTTATGTACACATACATATGTATACATACATAGTCAAGCACAGCTAACGCAAAGGAAGTAGACCTGCCACAGTTGAACTGAGGGAAAAGGTGAGTTTTGATGATAAAGTACATTCGCGTCAGTGACTCGTGTCTGGCCATTGTGTGTGTGTGTGTGTGTGTGTGTGTGTGTGTGTGTGTGTGTGTGTGCTTGTCTCGTATAGGCTTTTTGACGGGGTTAATGACCACGTCCTTGTCAATATCTGTCATGATAATGATGACTGTCTGGTCCTTCTTCTCTCTCTCTCCCTCTCACTCGCTCTGTCTGCCTGTCCGTCTGCGCCTCTCTGTCTGTCTGTCTGTGTGTGTGTATGACTGTCTGTCTGTCTGTGCGTCTGTTTCTGCCTGTCTGTCTTTCTCTCTGTGCCGTGATTGTGTGTGGGCGCACAGATTTGTAATTCTGTCGATGGTAAACGGCATCATCACCAAAATGTGTTTTTGTGTGTGTTTTTTTCTGTCTCGATAAATAGAATTGAAGTCCCAGGACAAATCTGCGAATGATGTGAACCGGCTGAACCTCGTTGTTCTGGACTCTGCTGACTGACAACAGTCCCAACGTCTGAACTGTCAGCGATGCAGTAATACAGTTAAAGTGATCGTTGGTTCGGGCCATGAAGATCGTGTTGTTCAGTGCTGGGGTCTTGGTGATGTGAGTTCCGGGGGTGGAGGCCTGGGTGTCTGTCCAGGTGTGAGGTAGGTCTGGTGTTCCCAGGATGAGTCCATGCTGTCTGTAGAGGGGTGAAGTCCTGGCTGTCTGAAGAGGGGTGAAGTCCTGGCTGTCTGAAGAGGGGTGAAGTCCTGGCTGTCTGTAGAGGGGTGAAGTCCTGGCTGTCTGAAGAGGGGTGAAGTCCTGGCTGTCTGAAGAGGGGTGAAGTCCTGGCTGTCTGTAGAGGGTTGATGTCCTGGCTGTCTGTAGAGGGGTGAAGTCCTGGCTGTCTGTAGAGGGGTGAAGTCCTGGCTGTCTGTAGAGGGGTGAAGTCCTGGCTGTCTGTAGAGGGGTGATGTCCTGGCTGTCTGTAGAGGGGTGAAGTCCTGGCTGTCTGTAGTCCTGGCTGTCTGTAGAGGGGTGAAGTCCTGGCTGTCTGTAGTCCTGGCTGTCTGTAGAGGGGTGATGTCCTGGCTGTCTGTAGAGGGGTGAAGTCCTGGCTGTCTGTAGAGGGGTGATGTCCTGGCTGTCTGTAGAGGGGTGATGTCCTGGCTGTCTGTAGAGGGGTGATGTCCTGGCTGTCTGTAGAGGGGTGAAGTCCTGGCTGTCTGTAGAGGGGTGAAGTCCTGGCTGTCTGTAGAGGGGTGAAGTCCTGGCTGTCTGTAGAGGGGTGATGTCCTGGCTGTCTGTAGAGGGGTGAAGTCCTGGCTGTCTGTAGTCCTGGCTGTCTGTAGAGGGGTGAAGTCCTGGCTGTCTGTAGTCCTGGCTGTCTGTAGAGGGGTGATGTCCTGGCTGTCTGTAGATGGATGAAGTCCTGGCTGTCTGTAGAGAGGTGAAGTTCTGGCTGTCTGTAGATGAATGAAGTTCTGGCTGTCTGTAGAGGGGTGAAGTCCTGGCTGTCTGTAGATGGATGAAGTCCTGGCTGTCTGTAGAGAGGTGAAGTTCTGGCTGTCTGTAGATGAATGAAGTTCTGGCTGTCTGTAGATGGATGAAGTCCTGGCTGTCTGTAGAGGGGTGAAGTTCTGGCTGTCTGTAGATGGATGAAGTCCTGGCTGTCTGTAGAGGGGTGAAGTCCTGGCTGTCTGTAGAGGGGTGACGTCCTTGCTGTCTGTAGAGGGTTGTCTGTAGAGGGGTGAAGTCCTGGCTGTCTGTAGAGGGGTGAAGTCCTGGCTGTCTGTAGAGGGGTGAAGTCCTGGCTGTCTGTAGAGGGGTGAAGTCCTGGCTGTCTGTAGATGGATGAAGTCCTGGCTGTAGATGGATGAAGTCCTGGCTGTAGATGGATGAAGTCCTGGCTGTAGAGGGGTGAAGTTCTGGCTGCTCGTCTGGCGTTCCAAGGAGATGCCGTGGCGGTCTTTAACCCTTTCACCGCCATGCTCGCATTTATGGACAGGCGTGGTAGAGGACCCATGTCACTGAAAGGTGACCATTCATTGGTCTGTTATCCATGAACCTTCTGCTGTTAATGTTCGGTGGCAGGATAGGCCATATTTTCTATATAACGCGGGGGGAAATCCCCAGCTGTTTTTAGTCACTGTCTTTTCGGTGTTTATACCACAAGGGAATTTTGTACTCTGAATTGACTGGCGGTGAAAGGGTTAAAGGGGTGAGTTCCTGGCTGTTCTTCTGGTGTTACAAGAGAGATGCCGTGGCTGTCTTTACAGGGGTGAGTTCCTGGCTGTTCATTTGCCGTTCAAGAGTTGAAGTCCTGGCTGTCTGAAGAGGGGTGAAGTCCTGGCTGCTCACCTTGCGTTCCGAGAGGGAAAGTCCTGGCTGTTTAGAGAGGGGAGGGCGGGGGGGGGGGGGGGGGGGGGGGGGGGGGGGGGGGGGGGCGTCGAAGAAACAGCAAGAAGCCGATGAGGTCGTATCTGTGGATCAACAACGACGAACGAATTCCCTGGAGCCAAACCGGCATGGCAAAAGCCTTCAGTATTTCGGCGAAAACGTTTTAGGCCCACCCCCAGACTGTTGACGGGGGTGGGTGGACGATGGTTATCACCTTGCCGGGCAGTGAAAACACCGCTACAATCGCCGGCAGCTATCGCTTCTGAAAGGTTGTAGAGATCGGACCTACCCGCTACAGTACCCGGAGTTGTGAACAGTCGCCGCCGGTTTTGTTTTTCTTCTTCTTTCTTTCTTTTCCCCCTCTGCCCCACGCAAAACGTTTGAAGTTGGGTGAGGGGGGGCAAAAAGTAAACAAAAACAAAGACACATTCAGTGTTTATTTTACACGCCTTTGAAAGCAAAAAAGTAAACAAAAACAAACACACATTCAGTGTTTATTTTACACGCCTTTAAAAAGCAAAAAGTAAACAAAAACAAACACACATTCAGTGTTTATTTTACACGCCTTTAAAAGCAAAAAAGTACACAGAAACACACATTCAGTACGTATTTTACACGCCTTTGAAAGCAAAAAGTACACAGAAACACACATTCAGTACGTATTTTACACGCCTTTGAAAGCAAAAAGTACACAGAAACACACATTCAGTACGTATTTTACACGCCTTTGAAAGCAAAAAGTACACAGAAACACACATTCAGTACGTATTTTACACGCCTTTGAAAGCAAAAGGTACACAGAAACACACATTCAGTACGTATTTTACACGCCTTTGAAAGCAAAAAAGTACACAGAAACACACATTCAGTACGTATTTTACACGCCTTTGAAAGCAAAAAGTACACAGAAACACACATTCAGTACGTATTTTACATGC
>NC_134888.1:2839988-2852488 GCF_041734735.1 Babylonia areolata | reverse complement strand
TTTTTTTTTTTTTTTTTTTTTTTTACCCTTGTTGTAATTATTAACGCGGCGATAGCCTTGAGATGGCCTTAGTGGTCGGCAAGGCTCTAAGCACCATAATTTCATTTCATTTGTCTGTGTTGCGTGTGTGCATGCGTCGTTTTGTGCCATCATTGCCATGTCTACTACTATTACGCTTATCATTTTTTTTTATTTTATCCGTTTCATCATCCCCACTTTACCTCTCTTCTCTCTTTCCTCCCCTCCCAACAGAGCGGCTCCAACAGCTGGGCGAGGAAGCGGAGAATCGAACCGCCACCTTCCTGTCCCGCCTGCACAAGATCCCCTGGGCCGAGCACCGCCCCGTGGTGGCCAACCTGTTCCGCGGGCTGCTGGCCCTGGGAGGGGCCACCCACGGCCACGGCCACGGCCGTCCTGACGGCGGGGGCGGGGTGGGGGGTGAGGTGGAGGACGTGCTGCGGGACTTCTTCGTCAACCTTTTCCCTGCCGTGTTCTCCTACGTCCTGAGCGGGCCTGAGCAAGGTGTGTGTGTGTGTGTGTGTGTGTGTGTGTGTGCGTGTGTTGGGATTGGGGGTGGAGGGGGATGTTGGGGTGGCTGTGGCGGGGGTGGGGGAGTGTAGGTTGGTGTGGGGATGTTGGTGTGGAGGTGGGTGTTGGGGGGGGGGGGGGGTTAGATTGGGGTGGATGTGTGCGTGTGTGGTAGTTTGGGGTGGATGGGTGGATGTGTGTTGGGGGGGTAGGTTGGTGTGGATGGGTGGATGTGGGGGAGATGTTGTGGATGAGGGTGTGGGGGGGTAGGTTGGTGTGGATGGGTGGATGTGGGTGTGGTGGTGTGGTTGGGGGTGGGAGTGTGGATGGGTGTTAGGGTGGGATGTGTAGTGTGTGGGTAGGTTGGTGTGGATGGGTGGATGTGTGGGGGGATAGGTTGGTGTGGATGGGTGGATGTGGGTGTAAGGGTGTGGTTGGGGGTGGGAGTGTGGATGGGTGTTAGGGTGGGGTGTGTGTGTGGGGGTTGATGGACGTTGGTTTGTGGCTATGTGGGAGTGGGTGGGAGAGTGTGTAGGTGTGTGTGTGTTTGGGGGGGGGGGGGCGGGCTGGATGTGTCGGTGTAGGTGGGTTGATTGGCGTCGGTTTGTGTGTATATATGGGGGTGGAGGTGGTGAGGGTTTGTATGTAATGTGGGAGGGAGGTGGTGTGGATGTGTGTGATTTATTTTTATGTATGGAGCGTGGAATGCGCGTGTGTGTGTGTGTGTGTGTGGGGTGGGGGTGGGGATTGTGACATGTTGCAAAAAAACAAAACAAACAAAAACAGCAACCCCCAAAAAGAACACAACCTAATTGATTAATCAAGTAACTAGCTAACTAACTTTATGAATGACTGAATGGATGGATGGATGGATGGGTTGTTGGATGATCGAATGGATAAATGATTGAATGAATAAATGAATTTAAAAAAAATTGAATAATTAGATAAATAAATAAATAAATAAATAAATTCATAAACAAACAAATGAATAACCCAGAAACAAAAACCCCCACCACTGTTCACACAACCCCCTAGGATCAGACCGGCACCCCATCAGCCCGGACACCCACTCCTGCCTGAAGCGCTACGCCGACCAGATCCAGCCGTTCGGCAACCAGCCCGAGAGGCTGGTCCGGAGGTTCCGCCGGTCCCTGGGCCACGCCAGGGCCTTCCAGCAGACCCTCGCCACCCTGGGGGACGCCCTCGCCCGCAGCGAGTCCGCCTCCCTCGACGCTAGTTGCCGGCGGGCGTTGTTGAGGTTGCAGGTAAGGGTTGGGGGGTGGTTGGGGTGTGTGTGTGTGTGAGTGTGTTTAAGAATAAGAATAACTTTATTATCTGCGACTGGAGAAATTTGGTCAGGTGCTATCACAACATAGACAAGTAAACAACATGGGGACCATAAATGTAAAAGTCAGCAACAGCTTTTACGAATATTACGAAGACACAAATGTAAAAAAAAAAAAAAAATCACATACACCGTTTCATACATACACCCACTCTGCAGGTAATAACTGGTATTCTTTATGTAAAAACAGCAAGAATTAAGAAACATTATTTTGAATATGATTATAAGCATAGCCTACTGTATTGCACATTGATTATAATAGACAGATAAGATAAGAATAGAGATAAAGTGCGGGAAACCACAACCAGATAATCAGCACCCACCCGCACCCACCCAACACTCGCGGTTTGTGTGTGTGTGTGGGCAGCTGGTGTGTACGTATGTACGTTACAAGTCTGGCCTTAACCCCCCCCCCCCCCCCCCCCCCCCCCCCCCCCACTTCTTCACAAGATAGCCTCCCTCCCCTACCTCTTCCTTGTCTTCAGTTTCTTTCATGTTTTAGAGTTATGCATGCGTGTGAATGATTGGTGTGAAAGCGCTTAGATTTGTCTGTGCAGAAGATTCAGCGCTATATGAATATTATTATTATTATTATTATGTATGCACGTTGTTCGTATTCAGTGTGTGTGTGTGTGTGTGTGTGTGTGTGTGTGTGTTTATTAGTCACATTTTGGTGTGTGTACATAACATTGATGTGATATGTTATGTAAGCAAAAGTGTCTCTGCAGAGCACCTAGAGCAGATTTCTGGATAGCGTGGTGTATAAGTATCCATTAGTATTGTTATTATTGATGTATTGTATTGTATTGAATTGTATTTCTTTTTTTGTCACAACAGATTTCTCTGTGTGAAATTCGGGCTGCTTTCCCCAGGGAGAGCGCGTCGCTACACTACAGCGCCACCCATTTTTGGGGGTATTTTTTTTTTCCTGCCTGCAGTTTTATTTGTTTTTTTTCTATCAAAGTGGATTTTTCTACAGAATTTTGCCAGAAACAACCCTTTTGTTGCCTTGGGTTCTTTTACGTGCGCTAAGTGCATGCTACACACGGGACCTTGGTGTATCGTCTCATCCGAATGACTGGCGTCCAGACCACCACTCAAGGTTTAGTGGGGGGTGGGGGGGGGGGAGAGAAAATATCGGCTGCAGAGCCGTGATTGGAACCAGCGCGCTCAGATTCTCTCGCTTCCTAGGCGGACGCGTTACCTCATAGGCCATCACTCCACGTGACGAGAGGAGAGTATGGTATGATAATGATGGTCTTCACCACCACCATTCACAGTCTGTACGTCGTCTGTCAACAGGTGTGCCCAGGGTGTCGCGGGGTGGCTGTCGGGGTGGCGGCGACCAACGCGACGCAGCCACCCGGGGTAGCGGCGGCGTCGTCGTCGGTGCCCGTGAAGCCGTGCCGGGGTCTGTGCCTGAACGTGATGCGGGGCTGTCTGGCCAAGACGTCCGAAATCAGCTCCTCCTGGGACGACCTGGTTGTGGCCTTCCAGAACCTGCAGGTCAGAGTTTTTTTGGGGGGCGGCGGTGGGGGTCTGGCGTGTGTGGTGGGGGTGGTGTGTGTGTGTGTGTGTGTGTGGTGATATGGGGGTTGGGGGGGGGGGACAGGGATGAGGATGCTGGGCAGGGGAAGGATTGAGGTACAATAAGGGAAACAAACAAAAAGAGCAAAACAAAAACAAAAAAAACAACAACAAAATAAAACACACACACACACACACACACACACACACACACACACACAAAAACCCAACCAAAAAAATATTTTTAAAAATCCCAGCAGAAATCCCCGCATCCAAAAAACCCCAACAACAGCAACAGAAAAAACCCCAACAACAACAAAAATCCCCCAAACCAAAAACAACAACAGAAAACCCCCAACAACAACAAAACCCCCCCAACAACAATAACAACAACAAACCAACAACAACAAAAAAACATATATATACATATATATAATCTTCCACTTTGGGTATGTATAGTATGATTGTATACGGTTTTCTCTCTCTCCATTATTTTGATAAGCTTGGGCGGACCCCCAGTGCATACGTACACACGGACCACTTTAAACGCGCTGTCTGATGCATGCACTTGGGAGTAAAGACACCACCACCATTGGAAAGCTGCCGTCCAGGTCGTTTTGTCGGCTGAAAACCTAACCCCACACCAGGGGAAATAAAACAAACAAATGGAAGAAGGAGAGGGGGAAGGAGGAGAAGGAGGAGGAAGAAGAAGAAGAGGAGAAGGAGGAGAAGAAGGAGGAGGAAGAAGAAGAAGAGGAGGAGAAGAAGAAGAAGAAGAAGAGGAAGAGGAGAAAGAAGAGGAGGAAGAAAAAGAGGAAGAAGAAGAAGCAGAAGAAGAGGAAGAAGAAAGAAGCAGTAGAAGAGGAAGAAGACGAAAGAAAGAAAGGAAGAAAGAAGAAGAAGAAAGAAGAAGAAGAAGGAAAAAAAACAAGGCAAAACAAAACAGTGTTTTAAAGAATGCTTAAGGAGACGAGGAGCCTTCAAAAGGCGGACAGGAAAGAAGCGCCCTTTTGTCTTGTTTAAAGAGGTTGAAGAGGGTTTTTTTTGTGTGTTTTTTCTTCTTCGTTAGCTGTGTGAGAAGAGGGCTTTGTGAAGGGGAGGGGGGTAGGAAGAGGGTGGGGGGAGGGTGTGCAGAGGATGTGTTTTAACTGGTTTTGGGATCTGTCTGTGTCTTTAGTCGGTGCGTGTGTGTGTGTGTGTGTGTGTATGTGTGTGCGCGTGTGTGCGCGAGTATGTTCGTTAGTGCGAGAGAGGAGTATGTATGAGTGAGTGAAGGAGTGTGTTCGTGCATGTATGTGTGTGTGTGTGTGTGTTCTTTGTTGTGTGTGAGTGTCTGCGCGCGTGTCCGTTTGTGGTTAAGAGAGAGTGAGTATGAGTGAAGGAGTGTGTACGCGTGCGTGTTTGTGTGTGTATGCGTGTGTGTGTGTAGCAGATACGTGCGTAATCTCTCCCCCCCCCCCCCCACACCTCAACCTCCCTCAAAAAGATGATTATTTATCTGTTCTTATCACCAGATTCATGATTGTGTTTTCATTACCATTTGTGTTCTGACCTCGACGCTTAATACAAGTGATGTAATATTACACATCCTCCATGCCCTTAACATGGACCAAAGGATAAAAAAAAAAAAAATTCTTGGTTCTTGATTGTAGACATGTGGGCGATTTACGTCAGTGACTTTATTGGGATACATCTTCCTATCCCTCAACAGGGCCCAAATTATGGAAAATTCTTGATTCTTGTTTGCTAACATGTGGACGCTATTTTTTCTGGATATATATATATATCCTCCATGCCCTCCACAGGGGCCAAAGAATTAATCAAATATTCACGATTGTTAATGAAAGAATTAATGAGGCTTAGAGTTGAAAGGTAGCGTAACCAGCATTGACGCAAGTTGTTGGCCTTGCACATGTAGAGAGTTACCGCTCTTTGATATTGATGATTATGGACAGGTGGGCGTATAATATCAGTGATTTTTCTGGAGATATATATATATATATATCCTCCATGCCCTCAACTGGAGCCAAAGGGTTATTTTTTTATTTTTTATTTTTTGTGTGTGGCCTCAGTTGCATGCAGGTCATGGAGCACCAGAACGTGGTGTTTTTTTTCTTCTTTTTTTTTCTCCTCTTTTTTTTTCTTTTCTTTATTTTTGGTGCTTTCACACGCCTTCTTCATTGGCCAAAAAAAACAAAAACCTTTTTTTTTCCTTCTGTTTTCTTTTTTTTCTTTCTTCTTTTTAACATGTCAGTTTTCGATTAATATATGTAAATACATCTAAATGTATTCAAAGTAGTATTCTTCCGAATACACTAAGTTCTTTGTCTGAATATTCAGTTTTCATGGACAATTTCAGTGAATATTTTAACATTATGCACATGTTTTTAGTGCCAAAGGGTTAATTAAATATTGACGATTGTGGACAGGTGGGCATGCTGGGTCACCACGACCTTCAGAAGCAGATCATCTACCTGGACATGAACGTGTCGGAGGCCATCATGATGGCGCTGACAGACAGCAAGAGGATCTACGACGAGGTCAGTTTCACTTTTACTTTCACTTTCACTTTCCGTTTCACGTCTACTTTCGCTTTCGTTTTCTGCTTCAAGGAGGCTTCAAAGCATGTGGACTGACCCCTGTACTGTTTCAGTTTCAGTGGTTTTAGTGTGTCAGAGCGTACAGACTGTTCCCTAAACTGTTTCTGTTTCAGTTTCAGTTTCAAAGAGGTAATAGCAAAGCGTGTGGATCCGACTGATCCATATGTGCTTCTCCACATCTGCTGCAGTGTCTCTCTTGTTTCCCCTCCTCTCCTCCTGGCCACATGATATGCTCTTGTTTGTTTTAAAAAAAAAAAGTTTGAGGATGAGGAAGAGGATGTTGGTGGTGATGGTGATGTTGTTGGTGTTGTCAAACAACTTGCCTTGGTGGATGTGTGAGGTGACTGGCTTGTTCCTCCTCGCCCGCCCACCCCCCTCTTACCTCCCTACAGCTCTCCCTCAGGCGTGCGGGCGCGTGCACGTGCACGCACGCACTCACATACACAGTGGCACACACACTCACTCACACACGCGCACACACAGTGACGTACTTGACACACACACACACACAGTGACGCTTCACACACACACGCACACGCACGCACGCACGCACATAGAGACACATACACACTCACGCTCACACACACACACACACACACACACACACACACAAATCGATATATTGATTGAACACACTAGTCTCCTCTCTTTCCCTGTCTGTCTGTCGATTACAGTCGGGTGGGGCGTGGGGTGGGTCAGGGGAGGTGTGGGGCGTGGGGTGGGTCAGGGGAGGTGTGGGGCGTGGGGTGGGTCAGGGGAGGTAGGGCAGGGTGGGTTGTTTTTGTGTGCCTTTTAGTTCAGTTTAGTACTGTACTATGTACTATACGTCTCAATTTTGTGTGCATGCGCTTAAGGGAGTGATAGACCGAGAGAGTGAGGGAGAGAGAGAGAGAGAGGTGGAGGGGGGAGAGGGAGGTGGGAGAGAGAGAAGAGAGGGGAGAGAGAGAAGGGAGGAAAATCTGAGAGAGAGACAGGGAGGGACAGAGAGAGAGAGAGAGAGTGTGTGTGTGTGTCAGAGAGAGAGGGGGGAGGGAGAAGAGGAGAGAGAGAGGGGGCGGAGGAAATGTGAGAGAGAGTGAGAGACAGGGAGGGACAGTGTGAGAGAGAGAAGAGGGGGGGGGGGAGAGAGAAGAGGAGAGAGAGAGGGGGGAAGGAAGTTGGAGAGAGAGAGAGAGAGGGACAGAGAGTGTGTGTGTGAGAGAGAGAGAGAGAGAGAGAGGTCAAGAGAGGGTAGAGAGAGAGAAGAGAGAGAGAGGGGGGCAGTGGAGTGGGAGAGAGAGAGAAGAGAGGGTGGGAGAGGGAGAGAGAAGAGAAGAGAGGGGGAGGGGGGAGGGAAGTGGGAGATAGAGTGAGAGAGACAGGGAGAGAGAATGTGTGTATGTGTGCGAGACAGAGAAGAGAAGGGAGAGAGAGAAAGAGGTTCGTTTATTCATTTCCAGTCTGTTCATCTAAGATGATGATATTAGAGACTAAGAGAGAGAGAGAGAGGGGGGGGGGGAGAGTGCGTATGTGTGTGTGAGAGAGAGAGAGGAGAGGGGAAGAGAGAGAGGGAGGGGTGGGCGGGAAGTGAGAGAGAGAGAGAGGGAGGAGGGAGAGAGAGAGAGAGGGGAGGAGGGAGAGAGAGAGAGAGGGAAGGGAGGAGAGAGAGGGAAGGGAGGAGGGAGAGAGAGAGGGAAGGGAGGAGAGAGAGGGGAGGGAGGAGGGAGAGAGAGAGAGAGGGAAGGGAGGAGAGAGAGGGGAGGGCGGGAAGTGGGAGAGAGAGAGAGAGAGAGAATGAGAGGGAGGGAGGAGAGAGAGAGAGAGGGGGGAGGGAGGGAGGAGAGAGAGAGAGAGAGAGGGGGGGGGGAAGGAGGGAAACGTTCCATGCACCACAGCCTCAGCCCATCAAAGAGAATCGGGTAGTGCCGACGGCCGGGTAATAAACAAGGGGAAGGGAAGAGTATTACGTGTTACACGTGTGTGTGTGTGTGTGTGTGTGTTGTGTGTGTGTGTGTTACTTGTGTGTGTGTGTGTGTGTTGTGTGTGTGTGAAGGTGTGTGTGTTGCGTGTGTGTCGTTGTGTGTTGTGTTGTGTGTGTGTGTGTGTGTGTGTGTGTCGTTGTGTGTTGCGTGTGTGTGTGTGAGAGAGAGAGAGAGAGAGAGAGGGGAGGTAGATGGGCTGCCCTATTTTCTTCTTCCGCATCTTTCTGCTTCTCCATGTCTGTCTTTTTTTGTGTGCATTTCTGTCATGTGTGTGTGTTTGTGTAACTCTGTCTCTGAGTATGCATGTGTTTTGGAATGAATGAATGCGTACGTGTCTAGATCGCTTTGGAGTGAATTGGTGAAGAAGAAACGACGCGCGCGGTGTGTGTGTGTGTGTGTGTGTGTGTGTGTGTGTGTGTGTGTGTGTGTGTGTGCGTGCGTGTGTGTGTGTGTGTGTGTGTGTGTGTGTGTGTGTGTGTACGTGCCCGCTCGCTGTAATGAATGAATGCGTATGTCACTTGTCGAAATCACTGTGTAAGTGAAGAGACAGTGAACCATGAAGCTGACGAAGAAGCAACAGACGAAGTAGAAGTCCACCAGTCCCAACCCAACCCATAACAGTCTTCTTGTTTTCCCCTGAACTCTTGTGAAGAGTCCTTGTTGAACCGTTCACCAGATTCCTCCCAGGTTGGTCTGTTACTGGTGTGTCACAGCTGGAGTCTCTGCAGAATGGCTTTGCTGCCCTTTCCACAGCGTTACCAGTCCATCGTACTTTCTTTACCCCCCCCCACCCCCTCCATCTCCCTCCCCAAACAGTTTCCTTGTGGATGGTTTTAACCAGGCCAATGACCAGTCATGTATGATGGTCGTGGAACAAGCTCCCTGATAACCTCCGTTATTCTGATTCCCTCGCATCTTTTAAATCTCGTCTTAAAATTCACCTTTTCCCTTAGCAGCAAGTTCAATTGTGGCAGGTCCACTTCCTTTGCGTTAGCTGTGCTTGACTATGTGTGTATACATATGTATGTGTACATAACTACATGCATGTATATGAATGTGTATTGTGTGTGCGTGTGTTTATGTAAGTTTATGCCTGCCTATGTGTGCGTATGTGTTGGGGGTAGCTGTTAGATACACATGTATGTTAAAATGTATGTATGCAGTGAGTGTGTGTGTGTGTGCATGTGTGTGTAGTCACATTTTGGTGTGTGTATGTAACATAGATTTGGTGTTTTATGTTAACAAAAGAGTTTTTGTAAAGCACCCAGAGCAGATTTCTGGATAGTGTGCTAAATAAGTATCCATTATTATTATTATTATAGTCAGTCGTGTCCAACCTTGATGGAGTCTCCCGTCGGTCCGACGGATGAGTTGGCAGGCAGGCTTATCTGTCGGTGTGTGTCCTCATATGGGGGAAGAGGCTGATTCTGGATGCGCAGCACTTCCCACAGGTGTTGCAAGGGAAAACGTAGCCTGACTGCCTGACCTGCACAGGTGACTTTTTTTTTTTTTTTTTTTTAGTGAGGAGGAGTTCTGCAGTCCCTTCCCCACTCTCTCGCCTACCGACGCTCACAGTCCCCGCAGGTGCAGATACTGCCACGTGTAGGACGGCCTCGGCAGGTGCAGGTTTTTTCTTGGGAGCTCCGTCTCCTAGGGGGACTTCCAGCCAAGGATAAGAGCTCCCCCTGTCCGTTGGTCACCCTCCTCCGCCTTCACAGCCGTTGGGAAAGGTTTCCTCCTCCGCCTGGTCCGTCGTTGGGAGACTTCACATGCGGCAGGTAGTACTGGGTTACATGGTACCAGTAGCAAGGGCTATGCCCCTGACCTGACCTGTGTCCAACTATGACCATCAGAACGGCAGATGAGGCAACTGCTGCTGTCCCGACAATCTGGGCCAGAATTTGAATAAAGTCAAGAGTGTCTTGCCCAGTTCAGTCCCAACTCTCTTGGCCAAGGGGACTTCAGCACAATCGACGTTGGGATGATCCCATCGAAATTTGATTATAGTGGTGAGTGTCTTTACCAAATTAATCCATACTGTCTCAACCAAGAGAGCTTTGAGACAGTCGACGTTGGCATGATCATATCGAAATTTGATTATAGTGGTGAGTGTCTTTACCAAATTAATCCATACTGTCTCAGCCAAGAGAGCTTTGAGACAGCTGGCCAGGAACGCTGTAAAGAAAGAATTATCCAGATCCTTTGTACCATACACAGACATGAAGCAGAAGGTGAACACTTATGTTAAGGATCTTTGGCAAGAGGAGTGGAACACCCAGACGAACAACAAGCTCTTTCAGATCCGTCCAGACCTAAAAGAGACCCTCCCTTCAGGGGTGAAGAACAGAAAGGAGGAGTCTGTGCTGTGCAGACTGCATGCGGGGCACACTTTTTTTTTTTTTTTAACTCATTCTTACTTGTTGAAGGGGGAAGAGGCCCCTCGATGTATTCCCTGTGATGAGCCTCTTACCGTGAAACACATGCTCCTTGACTGTTCGGATCTGCATGACGTTAGACACAGATATTACACGGCGGTTTCTTTAAAGACCTTGTTTCGTGATGTCCCTCCGTGGACGCTGATGGACTTCTTGAAAGAAGTGAACATTTTTAATCAGATTTGAAGGTTTTAAACTATGGAAGTTTTTTTTTAAAATTTTGATTGGAAAGTTTGAAGTGGTGACTCGTTTTAATTGGTTTTTTTTTGTTATCCTTGTAGTAGTTATTAACGTGGCGATAGCCTTGAGATGGCCTTAGTGGTCGGCGAGGCTCTAAGCACTATAATTTCATTTCAGCTTTGAGACAGTTGACGTTGGGGTGATCCTGTAGAATTTCGATTATAGTGGTGAGCGTCTTAGCCAAAGGTAATCCCTACTCTCTTGACCGAGAGGACTTCAGGATAGTCGACGCCTGGATGGCCCTTTACAATGAGATAGATGAGAGTGTCTTGCCCAATTTAATCCTGGCCAAGAGGGCTTTAGGACAGTAGGGATGATCTGATAGAATTGGATTATATTGGTGTATCTTTTTCCAAGTTACATCCCCGCTGTCCCAACCAAGAGGGCAGCCGACGTTGGAATGACCCTGTAGAATTAGATTATAGTGGTGAGTGTCTTAGCCAAAGGTAATCCCTACTCTCTTGGTCGAGAGGACTTCAGGACAGTCGACGTTGGGATGATTCCGATAGGAATTAGATTATAGTGGTGACTCTCTTGGCCAAGAGCGCTTTATGATTTAGCCCTTTCACCACCAAGCTCGCATTTATGCACAGGCGTGGTACAGGACCCATGTCACTGAAAGGTGACCATTCATTGGTCTGTTATCCATGAACCTACTGCTCTTAATGTTCGGTGGTAGGATAGGCCGTATTTTCTATACGTCGCAGGGGGAATCCCCAGCTATTCTTAGCCACTGTCTTTTCTGTGTTTATACAACAAGGGAATTTTGTACTCTAAATTACTGGCGGTGAAAGGGTTAGGACAGGGGATGACCCCGTAGAATTAGATCATTGTGGTGAATGTCTTCTTCTTCTTCTGCGTTCACTCGTATGCACACGAGTGGGCTTTTACGTGTATGACCATTTTTACCCCGCCATGTAGGCAGTCACACTCCGTTTTCGGGGGTGTGCATGCTGGGTATGTTCTTGTTTCCATAACCCACTGAACGCTGACATGGATTACAGGATCTTTAACGTGCGTATTTGATCTTCTGCTTGCATATACACACGAAGGGGGTTTAGGCACTAGCAGGTCTGCACATATGTTGACCTGGGAGATCGTAAAAATCTCCACCCTTTACCCACCAGGCGCTGTCACCGTGATTCGAACCCGGGACCCTCAGATTGACAGTCCAACGCTTTAACCACTCGGCTATTGCGCCCGTCGTGGTGAATGTCTTTTCCGAGTTAATCCCTACGCTCTGAGCCGAGAGGGATTCCTCAGAAGAAGCACAGCCGACGCTGACTCTCCCGACCTCAATGTCCTCACAGGTGCTGGTCAAGTGCCAGGACGTGTCCCGCCACGCCCCGACCTCCGCCTCCTCGGACCCGCTGCCCCTGGTTCCGGAACCGGAAGTGGGCGGCCGTGACCCCAGCCGGGACCCCAGCGCCGAGATCCCGCAGCGGAGCTCGCACGTGCTGCACGAGTTCCGGCAGGAGGTGAGGTCCCTGCTGAAGGTGCTGGAGGACACCAAGGGGCGTTTCAACCGCCTGCCGGACTCCCTGTGCCAGGAGGAGCGGCTCTTCGCCCAGGACATGCTGAGCGAGGGCTGCTGGAACGGGACCGGTGTGGGCAGGTGAGTGTCTTTGTATTTGTATCTGTATTTCTCTTTTTATCACAACAGATTTCTCTGTGTGAAATTCGGGCTGCTCTCTCCCCAGGGAGAGCGCGTCGCTACACTACAGCGCCACCCTTTTTCTTTTTTTTTTGTATTTTTTTCCTGCGTGCAGTTTTATTTGTTTTTTCCTATCGAAGTGGACTTTTCTACAGAATTTTTGCCAGGAACAACCCTTTTGTTGCCGTGGGTTCTTTTACGTCCGCTAGG
>NC_134888.1:2832488-2834988 GCF_041734735.1 Babylonia areolata | reverse complement strand
CGCACGCACGCACGCACGCACGCACGCACGCACGCACGCACGCACACACACACACACACACACACACACACACACACACACACACACACACACACACACACACTGCATACATACATTTTAACATACATGTGTATCTAACAGCTACCCTAACACATACGCAAACATAGGCAGGCACAAACTTACATAAACACACACACACACACAATACACATTCATATAAATGCATGTAGTTGTGGACCTGCCACAATTGAACTTATTGCTGAGGGAAAAGGTGAGTTTTGAGACGAGATTTAAAAGATGCGAGGGAATCAGAATGACGGAGGTTATCAGGGAGCTTGTTCCACGTCTTTGGCGATTGAAAAGAAAACGATCTGTGTCCATAGGTCTTACTTCTGACGTGAGGTATCCTGAGAAGTCGAGTATCAGAGGAAGAACGGAGCTGGCGAGACGGGGTATAGATATGGATGAGTTCAGAAAGATACTTTGGGCCAGATCCGTTATATTATATATTATTGATTTAAAAAAAAAATGTCTTGTTTTGTTAAAGGTGGCTTTCTTTGAGTTCATCTTCGTATTTCCTCCTCCTCCTCCTCCTGCTCTTGCGTCATCTTATTATTATAGTTATAAACGAACTTAATCTTTTAGCCCGAAATAACAAGTGCAAAAAAAAAAGAACACACACACACACACACACACACACACACACACACACACACACACCATCTCAAAGGAACCAGATAGAAGTGTGTACAAAGACACCGACCCCCACAACCAGCTAACAATCAAACCAACCAACAACAGAAACAGAAACAACAAACTGGTTTACTGACAGGACTGGCAAGACTGTACCACACACCACAGGCCGGCATGCCCTCTCTCTCTCTCTCTCTCACCCCCCCCTCTCTCTCTCACCCCCCCTCTCTCTCTCTCTCACCCCCCCTCTCTCTCTCTGTCTCCCCCCTCTCTCTCTGTATCCCCCCCTCTCTCTCTATCTGACCCTTTCTCTCTCCCCCTCTCTCTGTCCCTCTCTCTGTCTCTCTCCCATCTCTCTCTATATCCCCCCTCTCTTTATCTCACCCTTTAATCTCTCTCTCTCTCCCACTCTCCTCTCTCTCAATCTCTCTCCCATCTCTCTCTCCCATCTCTCTCTGTACTCCTCCCCCTCTCTCTTTATCTCACCCTTTCTCTCTCCCCCTCTCTCTCTCCCCCTCTCTCTGTCCCTCTCTCTGTCTGTCTCTCTCCCATCTCTCTCTGTATCCCCTCTCTCTTTATCTCACCCTTTAATCTCTCTCTCTCCCACTCTCTCTCTCTCCCACTCTCTCTCCCACTCTCCTCTCAATCTCTCTCTCTCCCCTCTCTCTCTCTCTGTATCCCCCCTCTCTCTAACTCCCCCTTTCTCTCTCCCCCCCCCCTCTCTCCCTCTCTCTCTGTCTGTCTCTCTCCCTCTCTCTGTATCTCTCCCATCTCTCTCTGTACCCCCCTCTCTCTTTATCTCCCCCTTTAATCTCTCTCTCCCACTCTCCTCTCTCTCAATCTCTCTCTGTACCCCCCTCTCTCTTTATCTCCCCCTTTAATCTCTCTCTCCCACTCTCCTCTCTCTCCCTCTCTCTCTGTCTGTCTCTCTCCCTCTCTCTGTATCTCTCCCATCTCTCTCTGTACCCCCCTCTCTCTTTATCTCCCCCCCTTTAATCTCTCTCTCCCACTCTCCTCTCTCTCAATCTCTCTCTGTACCCCCCTCTCTCTTTATCTCACCCTTTCTCTCCCCCCTCTCTCTCCCTCTCTCTCTGTCTGTCTCAATCTCTCTCTGTACCCCCCTCTCTCTTTATCTCACCCTTTCTCTCTCCCCTCTCTCTCCCTCTCTCTGTGTCTGTCTCTCTCCCATCTCTCTCCCTCTCTCTCTGTCTGTCTCAATCTCTCTCTGTACCCCCCTCTCTCTTTATCTCACCCTTTCTCTCCCCCTCTCTCTCCCTCTCTCTCTGTCTGTCTTAATCTCTCTCTGTACCCCCCTCTCTCTTTATCTCACCCTTTCTCTCCCCCCTCTCTCTCCCTCTCTCTCTGTCTGTCTCAATCTCTCTCTGTACCCCCCCTCTCTCTTTATCTCACCCTTTCTCTCCCCCCTCTCTCTCCCTCTCTCTCTGTCTCTCTCAATCTCTATCTGTACCCCCCCTCTCTCTTTATCTCACCCTTTCTCTCTCTCCCACTCTCTCTCCCTCTCTGTCTGTCTCTCTCCCATCTCTCTCTGTATCCCCCCTCTCTCTTTATCTCACCCTTTCATCTCTCTCTCTCTCCTCTCTCTCAATCTCTCTCTCTCTCTCTCTCTCTCTTATCTCCCCACTCTCTCTCTCTTTATCTCTTTCTTTCTAACGTCTCTCTCTCCCTCTCTCTCTCTCTCTCTCTCTCCCACTCTCCTCTCTCTCTCTCTCTCTCTCTCTTATCTCCCCACTCTCTCTCTTTATCTCTTTCTTTCTAACGTCTCTCTCTCCCTCTCTCTCTCTCCCTC
>NC_134888.1:2817488-2827488 GCF_041734735.1 Babylonia areolata | reverse complement strand
GTCTGTGTGTGTGTGTGTGTGTCTGTGTGTCCGTGGTAAACTTTAACATTGACATTTTCTCTGCAAGTACTTTGTCAGTTGACACCAAATTTGGCATAAAAATAGGAAAAATTCAGTTCTTTCCAGTCACCTTGTTTAAAACAATATTGCACCTCTGGGATGGGCACAAAAAAAAAAGAAAAGAATGAAGCCTAATTATATGCAAACTGCATTTAGTGTTATATTTATATTTTTTGTATTCTCTAAACTTGGCACTTTGACCTCTTATTCTGACACAACAACTAGAGGAGTCATTATTATCATTTTTTGTTCAAACAGGAACTTCTTTTGCTAAGCATGGAATTTAAAAAAAAAATTTTTTGCAAACGTTTTGGTGCAGATAGTAAAAAAAAGGGAAATTACTCTGAAATTAATGCTAGGGGACGGAATTTATCACAAGTGAGTCTTGAAGGCCTAGCCTCTCTTGTTATTATTATTGTATTGCATTGTACTGCCCTGTATTTGTATTTGTGATTCTTTTTATCACGACAGATTTCTCTGTGTGAAATTCGGGGCTGCTCTCTCCCCAGGGAGAGCGCGTCGCTACACTGACAGCACCACCCTTTTTTTGTTGTTGTATTTTTTTCCTGCTTGCAGTTTTATTTGTTTTTTTCCTATCGAAGTGGATTTTTCTACAGAATTTTGCCAGGAACAACTTTTTTGTTGCCGTGGGTTCTTTTACGTGCGCTAAGTGCATGCTGCACACGGGACCTGGGTTTATCGTCTCATCCGAATGACTAGCGTCCAGACCACCACTCAAGGTCTAGTGGGGGGGGGGGGGGGGGGAAAATATCGGCTACAGAGCCGTGATTGGAACCTGCGCGCTCAGATTCTCTCGCTTCCTAGGCGGACGCGTTACCTGTAGGCCATCACTCCACTGTACTGAACTGTACTGTACTGTTATATGATAGTCAGTCGTGTCCGACTATGACCATCAGAACAGCAGAGGAGGCAACTGCTGTTCCGACTATTTGGGCTAGAATTTGATTATAGTGGAGAGTGTCTTGCCCAAGTTACATCCCCACTCTCTCGGCCAAGAGGGTTTTAGGACAGTCGGCGTTGGGATGGTTCCCAAAGGCCAACTAGCCCACAAGGCTGCAGCACTAAGAGCCAGTGCAATTTTGCCTCCTAGTTTGAGAGTCATAGTCCTTCACAAAAGACTAAGCTGTAAATGATTTCCCACTGACTGGAGAAACCATTGATAATACAGCTCTCACTTTGCTGTACTGTACTGTACTGTACTGTACTGTATTGCATAGTATTATTTTTACGGCAGATGTGGTTGCAGCGAAATCCGCACGCTCACACACACACACACACCCTCGCTCCGCCCCTCACCCCCACACAGACTGGTCTCAGATCCCAGATACCCCCGCCACAGGAGCGGTCTGAGACGCTATAACCACAGTGACTCACACACACACACACACACACACACACACACACACACACACACACTCGCTCTCTCTCTCTCTCTCTCTCCCTCTCTCTCTCTCTCTCTCTCTCTCTCTCTCTCTCTCTCTCTGTGCTTGGAGCGTGTCCCGTCGTCTTGATGCTGGTGGTGGTCTACCGATGGGACACCCAGATAGGCAGAAACTGGGATTGCCAGGTCGGTAAAAAAACACGGGTTTTCTTTCTCTGCATTTCTCATAAACGACCGGCCAGCCAGCGATGGATTGGGAGGGAGAGGGAGGGAGAGAGAGGGAGAGAGAGTGTGTGTGTGAGAGAGAGAGTGTGTGTGTGTGAGAGAGAGAGACAGAGAGAGAGAGAGAGAGAGAGAGACAGAGAGAGTGTGTGTGTGTGTGAGAGAGAGAGAGAGAGAGAGAGAGAGAGAGAGAGAGTTTTCTTTCTCTGCATTTCTCATAAACGACCGGCCAGTGATGGATGGAGAGAGAGAGAGAGATAGCGAGAGTGTGTATGTGTGTGTGTGTGTGTGTGTGTGAGAGAGAGAGAGAGAGAGTGTGTGTGTATGTGTGAGAGAGAGAGAGGAGAGAGAGAGAGTGTGTATGTGTGAGAGAGAGAGAGGAGAGAATGAATGAATGAATGAATGAATGAATCTTTATTTTCCAACGGTGAAGATATTAGCACTTTGGCCGACTTACACATCTGCCGTTGTTCTAAGAGACACACAAACATGTACTCATATAAATGTAGTGATACTGAATAGAGAGAGAGAGAGAGTGTGTGTGTGTGTGAGAGAGAAGAGAGGGGGGGAGAGGGAGAGAGAAGAGGGGAGAGAGAGAGAGTGTGTGTGAGAGAGAGTAGAGAGAGAGAGAGAGAAAAGAGAGGGGGGCAGAGGGAGAGAGAAGAAGGGAGAGAGAGAGTGTGTGTGTGAGAGAGAGTAGAGAGAGAGAGAGAGAGTGTGTGTGTGTGTGTGTGTGAGAGAGAGAGAGTTTTCTTTCTCTGCATTTCTCATAAACGATCGGCCAGCGATGGATTGAGAGAGAGAGAGAGATTTCACCGGTGCGCCCGCAGTCGAAGAGAGAATACGAATGCGATTTAAAAAAAATATTTTTTTTTGCATATAGGCCACAGGCATCATTCCAATCACATTGGGGGTTGGTGGGGATGTGGACGAAGTTTTAGTAACAGTATCTTCATTGTACACTCCAATATGCATAACAATAATATTATCATAGCATCCAGTTACAAACTACAAATAGTCTTCAGAGCAGTTTATGATTTATCACACATTCAGTGCTACTGGTAATGGAAGCGAATGCACTAATCAATCTTTTATGTTGTTTGGAGAGAGAGAGAGAGAGAGAGAGAGAGAGAGAGAGAGAGATTATCACTGGTGCGCCTTCTCAACCAAGATAGCTGAAATTCCTTCGTAAACTGGATGACCTTTTCTTTACTTCAGTGGACCTTGTTTACTCGCTGAGACGAGCTTTGACGAACTCAGGCGAGCTGACTTGGTTCTCACATGGCGAGATTCCACATGGACAATCCGTATTTGGCGTGCCCCCGTCGAACCCGGATTCTTCCGCCCTTCAAAACGCTTCGCTTGGGCATGGCAGGTTCTGAACAGCCAGTGGAAGGTGTCGCTGAAACGGTCCACCTTTTTTCTGTTCTCATTGGCTGAAATTTACTGCTGTCCTTTTTGAAGGGGGTCTTTCTTCTTCTTCTTTTGCGTTCGTGGGCTGCAACTCCCGCGTTCACTCGTATGCACACGAATGGGCTTTTTACGTGTATGACCGTTTTTACCCCGCCATGTAGGCAGCCATACTCCGCTGACATGGATTACGGGATCTTTAACGTGCGTATTTGATCTTCTGCTTGCATAGACACACGAAGGGGGTTCAGGCACGAGCAGGTCTGCACATATGTTGACCTGGGAGGTCGTAAAAATCTCCACCCTTTACCCGCCAGGCGCCGTCACCGTGATTCGAACCCGGGACCCTCAGATTGACAGTCCAACGCTGTAACCACTTGGCTATTGCGCCCGTCTTTGAAGGGGGTCAAGACACGTTGCAGTGTGAGCGTCCACATTCGTCTCGACGGAAACGGGGGGGGGGGGGGGGGGGGGGGAGCAGGAATGATGTTTAAATTTTAATGGGGAAAAAAAAAGAAGTTATTTGATGCAAATGATGATATAGTTCATCAGCCGTTGTGTTAAAATTGAAGTGCAACGTTGTGAGCGCAGTATAAGCCTTTGAGCTTGTTGATGGTCCTGCGTCTTTTGTTTGCTTTGTAATCGTGTGTACTGTTGAACAGTGAAGGATCGTTCAAACCAGTGGCTCGGCTGGCGTGCTGGTGACTGTAGACATCTTGTTCAAGTATTAGTTTTCACACTATAGTGTTATTATGAGGGGAGGGCGGTGGGGGGGCGTGGCGGGGGGGTTGTTGTGTGGTGAATTGGGGGTGGGGGAGGGGGGGGGGGGGGGGTGCAGAACAGATGCAGGGAAGGAATGGAGGATGAACGTTCGAAATTGAAAAAAAAAAAGAAAAGATAGAAAATTATTGAATGGGCATTATGAAAGTGAAGTCCTTTTTTTTTTCTTTTTTTTTTTTTTAGCAGCAAGAGAAGATGTGCAGAGTTCCGTCCTGTCTAGGATCATTGGGTTTAAAAGCATGATCTTATTCTCAAATCCCAACAAAAGCATTTAAAACACATAAAGCTCAGTCCCCAGTGAAGAACAGACGCACACATTAAATATTTAACACAGCGGCCGCGTTTTAATCAACATTAAATGGAAATTAAATCCCCGGAAAAAAAAAAGTTTGAAAGGCAAAACAAGCAAACAAATAATGAAATAAAACAAATAAATAACAGTATAGAAAAAAAATTGGCATAAAAAAAAAATGTCGTCTCTTGATAAATCGCCTTTTATGTACAGTCAAAGAGTGCGTGCGGATGCACTGGAGGTCCTGCCGATAAACTGGACACTGTGCGGGTTTAGCTAAGCAGGTGTCCTTCCATGCGTAGCTGGGAGATAGCTTATGTATTATCGATGTATTTGTGTGTTGATATTTGTATTTGTACATAACTATATATGTGTATATTTATTCAGAAGTTTGGGCTCATTGTGGTAAATCCCTTTTTGACGGCAGCGTATTATATATATTGTCAGCACAGAGCACTTTGTCCTTGGTGATAATGGGGTCGGGGGTAAGGGGTACCCGCGGATTTCTGAATTCTTCTTCTTCTTCTTCTTCTTCTTCTCCTCCTCCTCCTCCTCGTCCTCCTCCTCCTCCTTCTTCTTCTCCTCGTCCTCGTCCTCCTCCTCCTCCTTCTCCTTCTTCTTCTCCTTCTGCGTTCGTGGGCTGCAACTCCCACGTTCACTCGTATGTACGCCAGAGGGCTTTTACGTGTATGACCGTTTTTACCCCGCCGTGTAGGCAGCCATACTCCGCTTTCGGGGGAGTGCATGCTGGGTATGTTCTTGCTTCCATAATCCACCGAACGTTGACATGGATGACAGGATCTTTTACGTGCAGAGTTTGATTTTCTCCTTGCGTAAACACACGAAGGGTGGGTTCAGGCACTAAGCAGGTCTGCACATATGGGTTGACCTGGGAGATCGGAAAAAAATCTCCACCCTTTACCCAGCAGGCGCCGTCACCGAGATTCGAACCCGGGACCCTGAGGTTGAGAGTCCAACGCTTTAACCACTCGGCTGTTGCGCCCGTGTGGACTTGGGGAATTAAACCAGACTGTACAAAAGGAAGACGAAAGAGTTGTGATGGTCACAAAAAAAACACACACAAAAACAAGAGAGGCAAGGCCTTCAAGACTCACTTGTGATACACTTAAAAAAATTTTTTTAAAATCCAAGCTTTTTATGTATTGAGTAAAATTTCAAAATGTAATGTTGAAGATTAGAAAGATCAGTTTAAAGCAAATTAACTCCCCTAGCATAAATTACAGAGTAATTTCCCTTTTTTTTACTATCTGCACCAAAACGTTTGCAAAATAAATAAAACTTCCATGCTTAGCAAAAGAAGTTCCTGTTTGAACAAAAAAATGATAATAATGACTGCTCTTGTTGTTGGGTCAAATATCAGATCAAAATGCCAAGTTTAGAGAATACAAAAAATATAAATATAACAGTAAATGCAGTTTGCATATATAATTAGGCTTCATTTTTTATGAAATATTGTTTTAAACAAGATGACTAGAAAGAACTGAATTTTTCCTATTTTTATGCCTAATTTGGTGTCAACTGACAAAGTATTTGCAGAGAAAATGTCAGTGTTAAAGTTTACCACGGACACACAGACACACACACACACACACACACACACACACAGACAACCGAACACTGGGTTAACTCTCTCCATACGAACGGCGAAAGAGACGACGTTAACAGCGTTTCACCCCAAGTCCAACCATCAAAATATTGCAAGCGGAAGGCTCTTACACTGAAGAGGTGAATGTTGACAAAGAATGCCACAATTCTGACGACGGAAGCTAAAGGTTGGGTCATTCAGACACCCACTGGACATCCGAGGGGTCTGTGTAGAGGAGAAGAGAGGACTGGCCGTACTGAGTGAGTTAAAACATGGACTCACTTTGTTTACACAAGTGAGTCAAAAACAAAAAAAAAACAAACCAAACCCCCCCCCCAAAAAAAAAAAAACCCAGGCAGGTGCGTCGCCGTATCCGCCACTCCACCCCACCCCACCCCCACCACCTGACGTCAAAGCGCCACCTGGGGGATACCCGTGCGTGACCAAGAGGCGCTGGAAACGGGATGATGGAGCGGGTGGAGACAGAGAGTGGTGAACGGGGTGGGGGGGACCGGCCTGCTGGGTGGTGTGTGTCACCCCTGCTGAAAGGACCTGATGAGGGTACCCTGTGCCCACCCGCGTTGGACAGACAGACAGACGGACAGACGACAGACGGGGCAGAAGGGCGAAGCGTGTTCTGTAACCTCTGAGAGTTTAGTTGGTCAGGGGCCTGGCTTTCCTGACACTCTTGAGACAGCAGGCGGTGGTTGGTTGGTTATCTTTTCTCTCTATCTATATCCCCCCATCCCCACTCCCACTCCGTCTCTGTCTCTGTCTGTTTCTCTCTGTGTGTGTGTGTGTGTGTGTGTGTGTGTGTGTGTGTGTGTGTCCATTACTCTCTCTCTGTCCATTACTCTGTCTGTCTGTCTGTCTCTGTGTCCATTACTGTCATTGTCTGTTTCTCTCTCTCTCTCTCTCTCTGTGTCCATTACTGTCTCTCTCTGTCTGTCTGTCTGTCTCTCTCCCTCTCTCTGTGGTTCTCTACCTGTCTCTCTCTTTCAGTCTGTGTCTCTTTCTCTCTTTTTCTCTGTCTCTGTATCTGCCAATGTCTCTGTCTGTCTGTCTGTCTGTCGTCTGCCCGTATATCTCTCTCTTTGTCTCCCGCTCCCTGTCTCTCTGTCTTTCTCTTTCTATCAGCAGTTTCTCTCTCTCTCCTCCTCCTCCTCCTCTCTCTCTCTCTCTCTCCTCTCTCTCCATCACTCTCTCTCTGTCTCTCTCTCTCTCTCCATCACTGTCTCTGCATCTGTCTGTTTCTTTCTCTTTTTCTCTCTCTGTCTTTCTGTTCATCACCCTTGTCACCCATCACCTGTCTGTCCCTATTATCTCCCTCCCTCTCTCTTTATATCTCTCTTTCTACCCCCTGGGTGTTATCTCCCCGCCCCCAACTCCCCCCCCCCGCCCCCCCACCCGCCACCGTCCAGGGTCATGGGCAGTGGCTGACCCCCGACAGGAAGTCCTCCCGTATTATTCAGACACGGCACCCGTACCGTCATCACTACACGGGTGTCCTGGTGGTGTGGGTGGACGTGGTGTGGCCTTTATCCGACCACCTGCCACCTCACGATTAACTTCAAACTCCTGCTGGCTATCTCTGCACGCGAGTGTTGTCGGCTATGTGGGTGGTGGGGTGGGGTGGCTTTTCTGTAATCAGGGGGCTGTTGGTGTTGGTGGAGGAGGGGTGGGGGGAGGGGGGAGACTCTGACCACTACACCTCCCCCCCCACACACACACACACTTCCTCCCCCCCACCCCACCCCCACCCCCCTCTCAGCCGGTGAAGATACGTGATGTCCAGAGCCTCGTGGTTGGGCCTGTCTGTTGTGTGGTGATGGGTGACGGTACCTCCGTGTAATATACTCCAACTGCATAAAGAGCTGTGTGAGTCTGGAAGCAGGAACGTACAGTGACCGGTTAGCTTTAGAGCCCCCTTACCCCCTACACACCTTCCTCCCAGCCGGTGAAGATACGTGATGTCCATTGTCTCGTGGTTGGGACCATCTGTTGTGTGGTGACGGGCGAAGATACCACCGTGTAATATTATCATACTACAACTGCATAAAGAGCTGTGTGAGTCTGGAAGCAGGACCGTACAGTGACCGACTGGCTGTAGAACCCCCCCTACCCCTGCACACACCTTCCTCCCAGCCGGTGAAGATACGTGGGTATTCAGAGTCCAGTGGCGAGGCCATCTGTGGCGATCATATCGCCGCCCGGAAATGATACTGCCGTAACTCCATTTTTAGCGAATTTGCGATTTTTGGAAAAGACGTTGTCATAGAAGACGCGCCAGTTGAGAAGGGTCTTAAAACCTAAACTTTAAAAAAAATGAACATGCTGTTATCTTCTTCTTCTTCTTCTTCTTCTTCTGCGTTCACTCGTATGCACACGAGTGGGCTTTTACGTGTATGACCGTTTTTATCCCGCCATGTAGGCAGCCATACTCCGCTTTCGGGAGTGTGCATGCTGGGTATGTTCTTGTTTCCATAACCCACCGAACGCTGACATGGATTACAGGATCTATAACGTGCGTATTTGATCTTCTGCTTGCATATACACACGAAGGGGGTTCAGGCACTAGCAGGTCTGCACATATGTTGACCTGGGAGATCGTAAAAATCTCCACCCTTTACCCACCAGGCGCCGGGACCCTCCGATCGAAAGTCCAACGCTTTAACCATTCGGCTATGGCGCCCGTCTCTGTTATCAAAGTACGTGTAAAGCAACACAACGAGGTCAGTATTTGGCGGGGGGAAAAAGACTGTCACGAGTTAAGAAACATTCTTCGTATTTGGAGTTTCTAAGATTTCCTGGAAAATGCAAGTGCTGGAAGTCGACTTCGGGTTTTTTTTTTTGTACTGCAACATTTACGTTCATTGTCTGACTGAAAGTGACGTAACTCCACTTCCGGTTGGTTGCAGTACCCCGAACCAGTGACCAGACAACACTCCTTTAAATTAATCCCCTGTACCATCATACAACGGATTGTATTCTAAGTAATATCTTAATGTCCTGATTATTTCGTGTCGGAGTTTATTAATGACATTATGTGTTCCTACATTCTGTATTGCATTTTTCCGATTTGTATTGTTGATGACAAGGCAACGTGCTTTCTGTTTGTTTATTTGTATTTGTATTTCTTTTTATCACAACAGATTTCTCTCTGTGAAATTCGGGCTGCTGTCCCCAGGGAGAGCGCGTCGCTATACTACAGCGCCACCCTTTTTTTACCCAGCGTGCAGTTGGTTTTTTTGTTTTTGTTGTTGTTGTTGTTGTTTTTCCTATCGAAGTGGATTTTTCAACAGAATTTTGCCAGGAACAGCCCTTTTGTTGCCGTGGGTTCTTTTACGTGCGCTAAGTGCATGCTGCACACGGCACCTCGGTTTATCGTCTCATCCGAATGACTAGCGTCCAGACCACCACTCAAGGTCTAGAGGAGAGGGGGGGGGGGGGGGGGGGGGGAGAAAATATCGGCGGCTGAGCCGTGATTCGAACCCAGCGCGCTCAGATTCTCTCCCTTCCTAGGCGGACGCGTTACCTCTAGGCCATCAGTCCACGTACTTAACCACAAGAAAGTGACTTTATGGACCAATCAGGACATTGACTGCATGTTGGATGAAGGAGACAAACTGTGTATTATTATATCTGCATAAAGAGCTGTTTTGAGTCTGGAAGCAGGAAGCGTGCAGTGACCAACCAGTTGGCTGGTGGGTGGTAAGCGGTGGCGGTGGGGGACAGGGGACGTACGGCACGAGATCCGTCACTCAGGGATTATTAAGTTAAACCAGCTAGGGGAGGGGACACACAAAGAGGGGAGGTAAAGGTGTGGGTGTGTGTGTGTGTGTGTGTGGAGGGGGGGGGGTTGAAGGGGCGGGGGGGGGGGGGGGGAGTGGGGGAGTGTCAGTTAGTCTCGACGTGTCTGGCACCGGGTAGACGTCTTGTCTGCTGCCGGGACACGCAGACACATACGCGCGCGCGCGCACATACACGCACATACATACACGCACATGCATGCACACGCACACACACACACACACATACACGGGGAGTCAAACACATACGCGCGCGCGCGCGCGCGCACACACACACACACACACACACACACACACACACACTATGCCGGTCACGCGCATTCTTCCTACAGCAATACTTGACGCTACAATACTGAGAGAGAGAGCGAGAGAGAGAGGAGGAGAGAGAGAGAGAGAGAGAGAGAGAGAGAGAGAGAGAG
>NC_134888.1:2764988-2787488 GCF_041734735.1 Babylonia areolata | reverse complement strand
GTCTTGTCCTGTCCTGTCCTGCCCTGCCCTGCCTGTCCTGTCCTGCCCTGTCCCCTGCCCTGTCCTGCCCTTTCCTGCCCTGTCCTGTCCCCTGCCCTGTCCTGCCCTGTCCTGTCCTGCCCTGTCCCATGTTTTTTCCTGCTCTTTCCTGCCCTGTCCTGTCCTGCCCTGTCCTGCCCTGTCCCATGTTTTTTCCTGCCCTGTCCTGCCCTGCCCTGTCCTGTCCTGCCCTGCCCTGTCCTGCCTGCCCTGTCCTGCCCTGTCTCATGTTTTTTCCTGCCCTGTCCTGCCCTGCCCTGTCCTGCCCTGTCCCATGTTTTTTCCTGCCCTGCCCTGCCCTGCCCTGTCCTGTCTTGTACTGCCCTGCCCTGTCCTGCCCTGTCCTGCCCTGTCCCATGTTTTTTCCTGTCCTGCCCTGTCCTGTCCTGTCCTGTCCTGCCCTGCCCTGCCCTGCCCTGTCCTGCCCTGTCCTGTCCTGTCCTGTCCTGTCCTGTCCTGCCCTGTCCTGTCTTGTCCTGCCCTGTCCCCTGTTTTTTCCTGTCCTGTCCTGTCTTGCCCATGCCCTGTCCCCTACCCTACCCTACCCTGCCCTGCCCTGCTCTGTCCTGTCTCCCTGTGGGCAGCTGTCTGTTGTCTCATTGTTGTCGACGTCAGTGTAATGACTGCTTTGGGAGGCTGGAGGTGTGATCAACGTCGTCTCCCTTCCTGTTTGATGCTTTTCATCTTCACCCACCTCTCACCATTGTAAACCCTTCTCCCCATCTCATTTCCCTTCGTGTTGGCCTTCGTCTGTGTCTGTCTGTCTCGTCTACATGTGTGTGTGTGTGTGTGTGTGTGTGTGTGTGTGTGTGTGTGTGTGTCTGCGCACGTGCGTGTGTCAGTGTGCACGTTCGAGCGCGTGTGTGCGTGCGGTCAGTGGATAAAACGCATCATACGCAAGTATGCGTATCACCACAATCCGTCCGCCACGTTCCACCCCCCCTCCCCTATGCCTCCCCCCTTCCACCACCGCTGTCCCCCCCCCCCCTGCCCCCACCCCCCCCTGTCTCCATTTCTTCTCCAGCGCCGACCCACGAACAGGCATCATCGTTGTGTTGTTCACTGTCTGTCTCTGTCTCTGTCTCTCCCTTCCCATCTCTCCCTTTCTCTGTCTCCCTCCGTCTCTCTCTCCCCCTTTCTCCCTCCTTCCCTGACTCCCCCCTCTCTCTCTCCCTATCTTCCCACTCTTTCTCCCTCCCCGTCTTTCCCCTTATCTCTTTCTCCCCTCTCTCTCTCCTTCCCCCTATCTCCCAGCTGTTCTCCCTCTTCCCGTATCCCCCACTCTCTCTCCCCTCTCTCTCTCCATATATATATATCTCTCTCCCCCTCTATCTCTCCCCCCTCTCTCTCTATCTCTCCCCTCTCTCTCTCTATCCCCCTCTCTCTCCTCTCTCTCTCCTCTCTCCCCCCCCTCTCTCCCTCTCCATCTCCTCTCTCTCCATCTCTCCTCTCTCTCTCCTCTCTCCATCTCTCCTCTCTCTCTATCTCTCCCCTCTCTCTCTCTCTCTCCCTCCCTCCCTCCTCTCCCCCTCACAACTGTCTTCCCCCTCTTTCTCTCGCTGTGTTGGTTTAAACATTTTTTTTAATATCAAGAAACAAGGTGCAATACAGCGTTCAATTAATAAGACTTGAGCAACAACAAGCATGAGCTTATATCGTGCTCGTTGGTTGTGTTGTTGGCTGCATGCAGCTGGAGGGATGGTGGATTGATATACCAGTGCAGGTCCGAGTCGCCGATTTCCCCGTTTGGACTGTTGTGTTGATGGTGCCGCCGCCTTCAGTGGCCTCTCCACAGTTTTCCATTGGAGTTTTTTTTGTCCTGTTTTAACTTTACCTGCCGTTCCCGTTTCGCCTGTTCAACACCTCTGTCTGACTCTCTCTCTCTCTCTCTCTCTCTCTCTCTCTCTCTCTCTGTGTGTGTGTGTGTGTGTGTGTGTGTGTGTGTCTTTTTCTCTGTCTGTCTGTCTGTCTGTCTCTCTCCATCTCTCTCTAACACACACATACATGCACACACTCACACCCATATCCTCGCCAAACACACACACACAACGTACACGAATTAGTATTAAGATAGATATGCTTGTGGACGGATACCAATGCTCAGATCGCCAACGAAACCAAAGGACGGGGGTACACAGACGCACAGAATGAACTTAGGGGAGAAGCTTCAAACTGTTTGAATCTGGGGAAAAAATATATATCGCGGCGAATCAAAACGATACAATGACGAACCCTGCGTAGGCGAACCGGGTTCATCCGTTTTAGTGATGGGCGAATTTTGGAAATGGGCGAGTCAGGAATAGGCGAATTGGGATGACAGCGACTTTCTGTATAGAGTCGGCAGGACTGAGGAGAGACAGGGTGGAGAAAAAAAAACAACCCAGTTAATAGCACTCATTGAGTCTCAGCAGACCACAGTTCCTGAGCGGGGGGAGCCAACAGCCCGTGTCATCTGAAAGACCCCCATGATCTACGAACAATCACGTCACGAGAGCTTAGAGGAAGGGGAGTGAGGGTGTGGTGGAGGTTGAGGGGTGGTGGTGGTGGTGGTAGGGGCCTGTAGGTGTGAGGGATGGAGGGAAAGAGGGAAGCGGAGAAACGAAACAGAAGTTTTAAGGACAGCAGCAGAAGTTAACTCCCAAGCGAAACAGGAAGGCAGATAAAATGAAAGGTCCTGTGAAGCGTCTGTCTGTCTTTGTCTGGGTATCTATGTGTCTCCATCTCTGGTTCTCTGTCTGTCTGTCTGTCTCCCCCCCCCCCCCCCCCCCCCCCCCCCCCCCTTGCCCCCCGTCTCTCTCTCTCTCCGTCTCTCTTTTACTCCCTCTCTCACTCCCTCTCTCTTCATGTCATGCCAAACCTTACCATACAATGCAGAGCAGTGCAATACAATACAATGTAATACAGTACAACACAACATATCACAGTACACTACAGTGGTGTACAACACAACACGACACTCCCTGCACGACACAGCACAGCACAGTCACCTATTTCTTATCAGTGCTGGCCATATACACAGTTCGATCAACTGTTGCATTTATAGACCTCCTCTGCTGTTCTGATGGTCATAGTCGAGCACGACTGACTATCCTAAAAAAAAACCCTGTACCCGTGGTGATCTCTGACCAGGTGTGTGGTTTACCTGTGTGTGGTGGGCAGGTACATGGAGCAGGTGCCAGAGGCCAACTTCCTCAGCCAGGTACAGCGGAACCGGGAGGTGCGGCTGAACCTGATGGAGCCTGACCTCGGCTTGCTGGAGGTCAAGGAGTCCTTGACCCACATGCGGCGGGTCAGTCTGACCTTTGAATTTATTTTGTAACACACACACACACACACACACACACACACACACACACACACACACACACACACACACACACACACAATTTGTTTGTTGTTGTTGTTGCTTCTTTCACTTAAGTCCCTTGTTTTGGCGAGGTCTGGATGTTAACAAAGAAGAAAAAAAAGCATGTTTGTTGCTATTATTATCATTATTATTGATTAGTAGTAGTAGTATCCTCATCCTCAACAACAACTTTATTATTATAGCCATGATAATGATGATGATGATGATGATAATGATGATTTTCTTCTTCTTGTTGTTCTTCTAATCATCATCATCATCATCATGATTCATCATCATCATCATCATCGTGATTCATCATCATCATCATCATCATCATCATCATCATCATCGTGATTCATCATCATCATCATCATCATCGTGATTCATCATCATCGTGATTCATCATCATCGTGATTCATCATCGTCATCATCATCGTGATTCATCATCATCATCGTGATTCATCATCATCGTGATTCATCATCATCATCATCATCATCATCATCATCATCATCATCATCATCGTGATTCATCATCATCATCATCATCATCATCATCATCGTGATTCATCATCGTCATCATCATCATCATCGTGATTCATCATCATCGTGATTCATCATCATCATCATCATCATCATCATCATCGTGATTCATCATCATCATCATCCATCATCATCGTGATTCATCATCATCATCATCAGATGTTGATTTTGCTCTGACCTTTGTTCGTTCCTTCACGCCTCTACGTCCAGAACCTGAGCGCCTTGCTGAACGCGGACCTCATGCAGGGTGATAGCCCCCGGGGCCTGCAGCCGTCCCCTTACAAGAGCGTAGACCGGGAAGGCAGCGGCGGCGGGGGCGGCGGCGGCGGCGGCGGCCGACGTCTGTACCACCATGACGTCATCGTGGACGACGAGGATCTGGTGGCCTACGGTTCCGGTTCCGGTTCCGGTAGTGGCGATGGTGGGGATGATGAAGGTGACGGCACGTCCAGGCCTATTGGTGAGTGTGTGTGTGTGTGAGAGAGAGAGAGAGAGAGAGAGAGAGAGAGAGAGAGAGAGACTAGGACTGTGTAACTCAATATTTTGTGACTCATCGCTATATGACTCAGTAACTGTGTGACTCAGCGTTGTATGACTCGGGACGGTTTGACTCAGCACTGCGTGACTCGGCGCAGTATGACTCAGCTTGGTGTGACTCAGCACTGTGTGACTCAGCAGCTCAGGACTGAGTGACTCAGTATTGTATGACTCAGGACTGTATGACTCATGGACTGTATGACTCAGCACTGTGTGACTCATGGACTGTATGACTCAGCACTGTATGACTCAGGACTGTATGACTCAGCACTGTATGACTCAGCACTGTATGACTCATGGACTGTATGACTCAGCAGTGTGTGACTCATCGACTGTATGACTCAGCACTGTGTGACTCATGGACTGTTTGACTCAGCACTGTGTGACTCATGGACTGTTTGACTCAGCACTGTATGACTCATGGACTGTGTGACTCATGGACTGTTTGACTCAGCACTGTGTGACTCATGGACTGTATGACTCAGCACTGTATGACTCATGGACTGTTTGACTCAGCACTGTATGACTCATGGACTGTATGACTCAGCACGGTTTGACTCATGGACTGTATGACTCAGCACTGTATGACTCATGGACTGTATGACTCAGCATTGTGTGACTCAGCACTGTGTGACTAATGGACTGTATGACTCAGCACGGTTTGACTCATTGACTGTATGACTCAGCACTGTATGACTCATGGACTGTATGACTCAGCACTGTATGACTCATGGACTGTATGACTCAGCACTGTATGACTCAGCACTGTATGACTCATGGACTGTATGACTCAGCACTGTATGACTCATGGACTGTATGACTCGTGGACTGATTGACTCAGCACTGTATGACTCATGGACTGTATGACTCATGGACTGTATGACTCAGCACTGTGTGACTCATGGACGGTATGACTCAGCACTGTATGACTAGTACTGTATGACTGACTCAGAGATGTATGACTCAGGACTGACTGATCCAGGACTGTATGACTCAAGGCTGTGTGACTGAGTACTGTGACTCAGCACTGTATGACTCACAGCCTGTTGGCGACTCGTAGGGAGCTGTGGTGCTTTCCGACTCAGACTGACGCGAACTCATCAGTTTTGCCATCAGAAACTATAAGAAGGTGTGGTAACAAAGAGTAGAAAGGGAAGGCATTTCGTGTGTGTGTGTGTGTGTGTGTGCGTGTGTGTGTGCGTGTGTGTGTGCGTGTGTGTGTGCGTGTGTGTGTGTGTGTGTGTGTGTGTGTGTGTGTGTGTGTGTGTGTGTGTGTGTGTGTTGTTTTTCTTCTTGTTTTGTTTGGTAGTTCTTTTTTGGTTTTATTGTTTCGTTTATGTCTGCAAGTGAATATCATGCCTTATTCTCCTTCTCTCTCTCTCTCCCTCTCTCTCTCTCTCTCTCTCTCCCTCTCCCTCTCTCTCTCTCTCTCTCTCTCTCTCTCTCTCTCTCCCTCCCTCCCTCTTTCACATCCACACCCCTTCCTCACCCTCCCCCCCTCCCTTTCACCTCTCTGTCTCTTCTTGTCTTTCTAGGTTCTGTTTATGTCTCTGCTTGTCTATTTCTGTCTCTGTTATTTCGTTCTGTCTATCTATCTCTATATTTTTTTTCCATCCACCCATCCATCCACCCACCAATCTATCGATCTATCCATCCATCTGTCTATCTGTCTATCTATCTATCTATCTATCCACCCACCCACCTATCTGTCTATCTATCTCTATATTTTTTTCTATCCATCCATCCACCAACCAATTATTCATCTATCTATCTATCCATCCACCCACCCATCCATCCATCCATCCATCTATCTATCCATCCACCCACCCATCTATCTATCTATCTCTATCGATATTTTTTTTCTATCCATCCATCCACCTATCTTTATCTATCTATCCACCCGCCCACCCACCCACCTATCTATCTGTCTGTCTATCTATCTATCTATCTATTTGTCTATCTATCCATCAACCCACCTACCCACCTATCTATCTATCTATCTATCTCCAAGGTAAGCAGCAGCCCTGTCTGACCAGCTTTAAACGTAACTTGACTGGCACGCGTCAGACGACGGGGCGGGTCAGTTTACTGTCAGACTGTAATTGGGCAGGAGACGAACATCACGTGCTGGTGGAAACGATAGCTGTCTTCGCCCTCCCCCCTCCTCTTCCCCTCCACTCCCACCCCCCTCCCCAGCCCCCACCCAAGCCAAGGAAAAGTCGGCGGGTTAGGGGTGGGTGGGGTGGGGATGTGAGTGAGTGTGTGTGGGGGTGGGGGGGGTGGGAGGGAGGAGGGCAGAGGCAGACCAGTTCTTGACACAGATCGATGGACATGACTGGGGGTGGAGGGTGAGGGGTCGGGGGTGGGTGGGTTGGTAGGGGTGAGGGGTAGCCGTCTGCTGTCTATCATGCCCCCCCCTCCCCTGCCGTAACCCCCCACCCCCTCCCGTAGCCCCCCCCCCCTCCCCCCGAAAAAAAGAGAAAAAAAAAGTGTCACTATCCCCCCTCCCCTGCCCCCCTCCCTCCCTCAGTCTTTGGCATGTAGCCACAGTGTGTCCACGTGTTTCACGTGTTGTTCTTGACGTTGCTTGTTGTTGTTTGTTGTTGTTGTTGTTGTTGTTGTCATCGTTCAGTAGTGTGCAGTGCCCAGACTGCAAGTAAATGTATATTGCTCGCGATTTCCAGTAAAAGTTAAATGCGCATGCGCAAGATCCAAGATGGCCGCGGAACTCTCCCGCGGTCTATTTACGGTGGGACTGCAAGTGGGGGGGGGGGGGGGGGAGGACACGGGGTGGGGGGGGGGGGGACGTGTGTAATTTTTTCTCACGTGCTCACGGAAACTCTATAGTTGTCCGCCTCCCTCATCTCTTTCCTTGTCTCTCCCCCCCCCTGCCCCCCACCCCACCCCACCCCCCACTCTACCTTTACCACAGCAAAGAGAGAGAGAGAGAGAGAGGGACCAGTTCTTGACACAGATCGATTGACATCACGTGAGGGGTGGGGGGGTAGAGGGGGAGTGTGTGTGTTGTGGGTGTGGGGAGGTTGGGGGTGGGGGGGGGGAGGGAGGGAGGTAGGCGTGGAAGTCGTCTGCAGTCTTATCACGGGGGTCCCAAAATAGTGCCACCGTCACCCCTTTGAAACACCCCCTTCCCATTCTTTTTTTTTCCCCCTCTTCTTTTTGATGCTCTGTTTTTTTTTGGGTTTTTTTGTTGGTTTTTATTGGTTTTATTTTTATTTTATTTATTTTATTGTTGTTTTTGGTACCCCCCTCCCCCCCTCCACACACACCCCCCTCTTCTTCCTCCCTCCCACTATTCCTTTTGAACCATGATTTTGTTTCTTTCTCTCTCTCTCTCACTGTCGAAAGGATTGCATTGTAAATGCAAATAAAACAATGTCCGTATCTCTGTCTGTCTCTTCTGTCTCTGTCTCTTTCTCTTACTCTCTCAAGGCAATGCCTAAAATCTTTATCCTTGAGTAATAACAGTTTTTGAATCTTTTGAATCCCCCCCCCTCTCTCTCTTTCTCTCTCTCTCTTTCTCCCTCTCTCTCTCTCTTTCATATTTATTTATTCTTTATTCTGTGGGCTTTACTCACCCTTTAAGAATCAAGTGTACCTATAAACCATATTCAATCATTCATTCATCATCTCCCTCCCTCTCTCCCCCCTCTCTCTCTTTACTGGCTGTGTCTATGTCTATGTCTGTGTCTATGTGCGAGTAAAACAACAGACGACTTGAACCATACAGAAAGAGAATAAAAAAAAACCCAACTGAACTAGCATTGCTTCATGACGTGTGTGTGTGTGTGTGTGTGTGTGTGTGTGTGTGTGTGTGTGTGCGTGCGTGTTTGTGTGTGTATGTCTGCGTGCGCTTGTGTGTGTGTGTGTGTGTGTGTGTGTGTTGTTGTGTGTTGCAGAGACCCCCATCACCAGACGACCCACGCGGCCACCGCCCTCCTCGGGGGCTGCCCCCACCCTGTCCGCAGTGCTGCTGCTGGTGGGGCTCCTCCTTGCCCCCCTGGCCCCCCGCACCCCCCTCCTCTAGCCCTCTTCCTCCTCCCCCCACCACTCCACTCCACTACTCCCCCCTCACCCCCGCCCCCCTTCACTGCCTTCCAGTCCTTCAGATCCACGTGTGATCAGGCTTGGAGCACAACCCCCCGGCCCCCCCATGTCTGCCAACACCCAGTGTTGGCTCTGACTGCAAAGAGAGAAAGGAGTGTGTGTGTGTGTGTGTGTGTGTGTGTGTGTGTGTGTGTGTGTGTGTGACAGAGAGAGAGAGAGAGAGAGAGAGCGTTTAACATGTTGGAGATTCGAAAAATCAGTACCAACAGAAAAAAAAAAAAAAGATTGGATATTTGTGTGTCTGAGATACTGAACCTGATTACAAAGAAAAGAAAGACCCCCCCAAAAAAGTCTTGACGCTTGTATGCAGGACATTCTAAAGCCGAATACTACAAAGACTAGACGTTTCTGAGAGAGAGAGAGAGAGAGAGAGAGAGAGAGATTCTAAAGCTTGAAAACAACATAGAGATGGACTGGACGATTGTAATCAGGAAATTCCAAAGCCGACTACAAAAAAGAAAAAAAAGGGGGGTGGGGGGGTAGGGGGGGGGGGGAAGATTGTGTGTAGAGGATTCTAAAGCCGAATACAGTAACAACAACAACAACAACAACAGCAACAACAAAGATAACTGGACGGCTTGTATCCAAGAGATACTGAGCTTGAACAGAAGATGGCGTGGACTTTTCCTAGGGATAGTTGAATGCGTGGAAAGGTTGGGGGGAGGGGGGGGGGACACTGGATTCTCTGCCGGCAGAAAACTGGACCCTACACTGGGACACGTTCTGGAACTGGAATCCGACGACAGTGGACGAGATGCTGAAGACAAAGAACGTCAGAAATGTGACACATAACAGAGGAATACTGGAAGTTGCTGGGTTTAAAAAAGAACGGGTGGGTCAGTTTCGCTGTCTGAAAGAGTAGGACGGACATTGGAGTGTAACCAGAAACATTTTCAAAACAAAACAAGTGGGCAAGGGGGTAGAGACTTAAGATGGAATGTTGAATGAAAAAAAAAAAAGAACACAAAAAAGACCATTTGTGTTGGAGGTGTGTGGTTGCGACAGGTGGACACAAGCGATGACCACTGAAAACTTAACACTGGGCATCAACAGGTTAAGGACAGACTGAACGCTGAGTACACGCGCTTGACTCGAAAACTTTGTTTCATAATGTATTTCATTTACTTTTTTTTTTTTTCTTTTTTTTTTGATGAGCTAAGAAAGGAACGAGGGCTCTGACTTGTCCAGGGATGCTGGTGATTCAGCTGAACTGCTGAGCATGAATTGAAAGGAACACTGCAGGAAAACCACGAAGACGAACGCTGTTACCTGGCTTAAGGAAACGTGTGATGGTTGAGAAATGGGCGAAGGTCCGTGAAGGATGGGTGTGCGATTATTATTATTATTATTATTATTATTAAAATTGACACCTTTTTATCAAAAGCTAGTCTTATTTTACAGTCAACACTTTGTATACACTATCTCCAGTTTGGTGGTATTATTATTATCTCATTACTACTACTACTATTACTACTACTTCTACTTCTACTACTACTACAGTTGGACACATTTTTTTATCAAAAGCGAGTCTTATTTTACAACCAACAATTTGTATACACTTTCTCCATTTGGTCTCCTTCTTCTTCTTGATATTATTATTAGTATTGTTATTGTTGTTGTTGGTATTCTTCTTATTATTATTATCAAATGATGATGATGATGATGATGATGATGATTGGGTGGAAAGGGAGGAGGGGAGGATGTCTTCAGAGTAACGACAGAACACCACGAACCAGGTTGGTCGTGTGGTGGAACCCTTAAGGGGGAAAAAAAAAAGTCTTGGAGGAGATGAATGTGGGTTTTGTGGGCAAGTGACTGGACGAAGAAGCAGCTGCTGCTGCTGTTGCTGCAGACAGTGTCCGAGCGAGCCACAGGGTGTGTGTGTGTGACCGGGACGTCGGTCACTGAGACAGTGTGATAGATGGAAGCGGAGCGGACACGGCGTGTCGGGAGTTCTGAGTTCGGAGCAGCTCGGCTGAAACAGGACAGTGAGCGTTTCTGGTTTTTTGGCTGCAGGTTCTGATGGGTTGAGATGTGGTGGAAAGGGTTGAAAAGAAACTTCTGGAAGGGAATGTGTGGAATGGAATGTTTTTTGGGTTTTGTTTTGGTATTTTTTTTTTTAACAAACAGCGTAACATGTAGGAGTTAAGTTGTTGAAACGTTTAACAACAACGTAGGAGTAACGTTGTGGAAATGTTAAAAAAAAAGAAGAAACAGATAGAAATGTAGTAGTGCAATGGTTTAACAAACAACAACATACGGAAAGGTTTAACAAACAACAACATACGGAAAGGTTTAACAAACAACAACATACGGAAAGGTTTAACAAACAACAACATACGGAAAGGTTTAACAAACAAAAAAAAACATATCGGAGTTAAGTGGTGGAAATGTTAAAACAGCAACGGATAGAAGTGAAGTTGCGGAAATGTTCAAACGGACAATGCTAGGAGTTAAGTAGTGGGGAAAAGGTTGACCAAAACGACGACGACAGCATGCAGGTGAGAGGTTTGCCTGCAGCCGGCGGCGCTGGGTGAGAGTGGAGACCGGAAGAAGGTGGTCTGGGAAACCGCACCGGGCACCGGAAGTTGCAGCACTTTTGAGACCAGTCTGATGTTCTTCAGACTGTTCCAGCAGGTGTGGTTGGTGTGTTGTTCCTCCTCTTCCCTCGTTCAGTCGTTCACACACTGTTGTCAGGAAAAAGCCCAGTTTCCGTTGTTGTTGTTGGGTTGTTGTTTTTTTTAAAACGCCGCGGTTTTTATGATGATGATTTTGGCTTTCTCACAGCTGGAGAGGGAAGGGGCTGATGTAAGGGAACTGCAGTCCCAGAGATGTTTAAGCACTATTTTTTTATGATGATGATGATGATTTGTTTTTTGTTTTTAAATCTTGTAACTCCACAAGGACTGGTCCTGTAAAAAGGTTGATAGCATATAACGTCAGCATTTTTTTTTTTTTTTTTTGCCGCATGCGGAGAACAATGTCTTTAGACGAGGATACAGCTCGTGGATGTTTATCGATTGTGTAAGAGTTTTCTTTTTCAGTACATGTTTTGCACTTTTCATTTCCCATAGTGTGCCTTTCTGTTCGCGGAAGAACGAATCATGTTCTAATCATCATCCATGCTGTTCTGGTGTAGGGGTTGTCCACAACAGGGATGTGACAAGCTGACTGAATTGTATAGTGAACCTGGTCATGGGAGGTAAGGAGTCCAACTGAGGGAGCCACCACGAAACCCTGCGGATCACTTTTTCTGCAGCGGTTTGTATGCGTTGAATTCAGTTGGAACACAGTGGTAATTGATGCGAGATTACTTGACATGAGATTCATCCACTCACGTTCGTTTTGAACCCCTCTGTGTCTATACGGGAAATTGCAGTTGGATGATAATGATGATAATTATACCGATGATAGAAATATACTATTTTCCACCTGTAATTCACTGACATGTTTAGCTAGCTTTTTTTGCAGCCCTAGCAGTGTTATTATTATTTTTTCTTTTTTCTTTTCACGTTTATTTATTTGTTTATTCATTTATCTATTTTTGAAAAAAAAAAAGAAAAAAGCTGATGTGTTTATACCAGTCGGATTGTGGCATGAGCAAAAGAAAAGAAAAAAAAAGAAGTCAAATATTTCCCAGATCCATATTCACAGATCCGATTTAAAATGAATTGGGGGGGGGGGGGCTTCGTAAAATGATGAACACCGATTATCCGCGATTTTTTTTTTTTTTTTTTTTTTTTTTTTTTACAGCGTGTCTATGACCGGCGACAGGCATGATTTTCACTCATTTGTTTTTTGACGGCACATGTCAGGGGACACTGTTGCACTTGTAGCAATGTATGTATGTATGTCTGTAGCACACTACAGCAGCTACAATTCTTCAGCGGACGGTTTGCACCACCTTGCAAGGAACCATAGCCTGCTTTAGTGGTGAACAGAGAAGACTGATTGTTTTCTATATTTTGTTGTTTCTTTTATTTTTTTCTTCCTTTAAAAAAATGAATCGGACAGATCGTTATCTTTTAGCTGAAAAAAATTATATACAAAAAAAGAAGAAACATTTGAATGACCAGTAAAACAGTGCAATGATGGATTTTTGAATTTTTTTTTTTTTTTACACGAAACTATTTTAAACAGGCCATTGTTTTAAGCCACGGAGGGGAGAAAGCGGATTCATTTTTTTTTCAATGTAGATTCTACAGTTGACAATCTGAATATGTGTAGATGTAGCGTCTTCTGGTGTTGCAGTCTGTAGTATAGCGGTTTCCACAAACGATGACATGTAGCTTTGTATCACAGATGGCCTCTTTTGCGGCATTGGGCTATAAGCATTGTCATTATGATAGAAATGATAATAATCCAAATGATGGTAATAATATCATTTATTTTCAGTCTAATATCATCATCTTAGATGAACAGACTATAAATAAATAAACGAACGAAACGAACGGCTCTAAGCATCATAGTTTGATTTGATTTTAGTCTTGTTAAGAAAAATCTCTTGAAGCCATTAAAGGCACCCCCGAAAACGGACTATGGCTGCCTACATGGCGGGGTAAAAACGGTCATACACGTAAAAGCCCACTCGTTTACATGTATACGAGTGAACGTGGGTGTTGCAGCCCACGAACGAAGAAGAAGAAGAAGAAGAAACGTTAAAAGCGATGTCCCACGAAGGCTTACTTCCCCTGAAGCGCTGGGGGTTGACAGCACAAGTGTCGATATTGCCGAGGACAGGTTTATACGCGCATCTTTCCTGTAATTTTTACCTGGCTGATTTCTGACACCAGTCTTAATTAATACACAATGTCTTATTTGTAACGCTGTAGTGTGGCACGTCTGTTTTATTGGAGCTGTAATTATTATTATTTTTTTTAAACGAGTTGTCTGCGTATGGAAACAGACAGACGTATGATGACTCGACTTTAGTGGACTTTACCTTTAGTTGCAAGTCCACGGCTTTCGTGGACTTTATGTTTAACATCTGCAGCCAGTTTCAACTCATGTGCATGTCTGTGCTTTCTAAAGAGACTGCTGTAATCTTCGTTTTATTTCCATTACTTCGTAAACAGTGAGGCAATTACGTGTGTTGAATGTGACGAAAGGATTTTCGTCTGTTACTTTCTTTTTAACATTTTGGAGTCATTTGGTTGCCATAGTTGTTGTTTTTTTTCTTCTCCTAAGCTTCACGACTACGTCTGCTATGAGATCAGTACATTCTTCTTTTGAGAATAAAGGAAGATAATATGATTTTTCCTACATACATCAAAAGAAGATGCTTCTCCGCCTCTTGTTGGGGAAAGACATCTTTTTTTGGGGGAGTGGTGGGTGAGGGGCGGGTGGGACGGGGCGGGGGTATGTAAATTGATCAGAAAGAATCCCCCGAAAACGGAGTATGGCTGCCTACATGGCGGGGGGAAAGAACGACCATAACACGTAAAAAACCCACTCGTGTACATACGAGTGAACGTGGGAGTTGCAGCCAACGAACGCAGAAGAAGATCAGAAATTTTTTTTTTTTATGGGGTGATGGTGGGATTAAAAAAAAAAAAAAAAAAAAAAAAGTTCATTGGCTGGCTGACATATTGTAAATATCCCTGCAACCTATCAGTTAACCGTTCTCACTTCTGATGTCACGTGATGCTTTCTCTACGTCAGTTCCGGGCTGGTGTGGAGCACGTTCAGGCTTTCTGATTCCTTGTGATGTTCTGGAGCAACACATTTTTCTCTTTGTTGGGTCAGTTTTCATACATGTTCATCATGTATAATGATGTTGTCTTAAGGTGGTTTGTGTGTGTGTGTGTGTGTGTGTGTTGTGTGTGTGTGTGTGTGTGTGTGTGTGTGGTTAAATGTCTGATCATCAAAAGTTGTACATATATTATTGAGCTTTCTTGGTGTGTGTGTGTGTGTGTGTGTGTGTGTACACGTCCGTGGTCTTGAGTGTTTTTTTGGGGGAATGTTCTTATGCTTCAGTATTTTGTATTTTGTCAGTGCATCACGTGAGGATGGGGGTGGGGGGGGGGGGGGAAGGGTTATCTTGTCTGTGAGCGCGCGCGCTCGTGTGTATGTGTGTGTTTGTGTGTGTGTGTGTGTGTGTAGAAGCGTGCGTACGTGTACGAGTGTCGCCAAGATGCCCGTGGTAAAAGAAAGCCATTAGCAGCAGGGTGGATTGTCCACAGTGTCGGAACAAGAAAGAGACAGCAGAAGGCAGGCAGAACACACACACACACACACACACACACACACACACACACACACACACACACACACACACACACACACACACACACGCACACACACACGCACACACAGAGGACAGGGATGGTTGGAGGGGGCAAGGTAAAGGAGAGCAGGTCAGATCAGTAGTGATGTTTCAAGAACTCCTCTGTTGAAACAAGACAGAGAGAGAGAGAGAGACGGGAGAGTTCTCTTGAAAATGTACATTTGTTGTGATATGCTTCGACATGCGCCGGTGGGTGAGGAGAAAGAGAGAGGGAGAGAGAGAGAGAGTGTGTGTGTGTGTTTTAGGGGTGGGGGTGGGGATTCCGGTGGTGGATGGGATGAATGCCCCTCCCTCCCCACCCCCACCCCCCTCAACCACACACCACCACCCACACCGTCCTGTCATGGCTGTTGTTGCTGGTGAGAGTGTACGGCTTGGCGTTTCTATGGTGCTGTTACTGTCTCGGTTGATGAATGAATGGACGAATGAAGGAATGAATGAAGGAAGGAAGGAAGGATGCTGCTGTCCACTGTCGTCCATCGGTTTCCTCTTCCTTTCCTTGCCTTCTTTTTTCTTTTCTTTCTTTTTCTTCCCCCCCCCCTCTTCTCTTGGCTTCGTTCCTGTTCCATCCCTGCCTACACCTGCTAAACTGTCCTGTGTGGGTTTTTTCGTTGTTGTTTTTTTTTTTTTTTTTTTTCAAAAATAGGAAATAACAGATGTCATGATGGTAGGAAGTGTGTGTGTGTGTGTGTGTGATAGCATCCTTGATAAACTAAACGTGCTGAGAGTGTCCTGGTGTCTGAAGCGAGATGACACGATCTCGGTTGATTGTTTTTCGTGATTTTTTTTTTTTTGGAGTGACACCTCTTTGGCCTGAAAGTAGAACCATGAGAAATGGGAGATTTGGAGAGAGAATAACATCATCATCCCTATCGTTTCTTGTTCGAAAATGTGAATGTGTGTGTGTGTGTGTGTGTGTGTGCGCACGTGCACGTGCATGTTCGTTCGCTCTCGCGCAATGCACTGGTTGTCTAACGCGCACACATCTCTGTTCCCGACCCCCACACCCACCCCATCCCCCCCCTTTCCTCCACTTCTACCAGTGTATCCTTTGCAAAACAAAAGTGTAGTCCATTTTGTGTATATATATCTACAATTATATACATGTATAACGACGGCTGTCTCTGTCCCTGTGTGTTGATTATCATCGTTGTTGGAGTGTGTACAGAGTGTGTACCATGTGTGTGTAGTACAGGTGTGTCACGCCAGGTCTGCAGCATGCTGTGCCTTGTTGGAGACTTTGCGTTAACGCTGGGAACAGGTGGAACGTTCGACTCTTATGCAACCTTCCACCCCATTTCTTCGCTTGAGATGTTACAACATTTTGTATCACAAAAGGAGGTTTCCACCCGTAGTACCCTTATTCTTGGCTTCAGGTGCTACGACATTTTGTATCACATCTGGAGTGTTCAACCTTAACTACCCATGTTCCTGGTTTCGGGTGTAGGACATTTTGCGTCACACCTGGAGTTTTCCACCTTAAGTACCCTGGTCTTGGCTTTAGGTGTTAAGACATTTTGCATCACACCTGGAGTTTTCCACCTCACACAGACCTGTTCTTGGCTTCAGGTGTAAGATACTTTGCATCACACCTGGAGTTTTCCACCTTACACAGACCTGTTCTTGGCTTCGGGTGTTAAGACATTTTGCATCACACCTGGAGTTTTCCACCTTACACAGACCTGTTCTTGGCTTCGGGTGTTAAGACATTTTGCATCACACCTGGAGTTTTCCACCTTACACAACCCTGTTCTTGGCTTCGGGTGTTAAGACATTTTGCATCACACCTGGAGTTTTCCACCTTTCACAACCCTGTTCTTGGCTTCGGGTGTTAAGACATTTTGCATCACACCTGGAGTTTTCCACCTTACACAGACCTGTTCTTGGCTTCGGGTGTTAAGACATTTTGCATCACACCTGGAGTTTTCCACCTTACACAGACCTGTTCTTGGCTTTAGGTGTTAAGACATTTTGCATCACACTGGAGTTTTCCACCTTACACAGACCTGTTCTTGGCTTCGGGTGTTAAGACATTTTGCATCACACCTGGAGTTTTCCACCTTACACAGACCTGTTCTTGGCTTCGGGTGTTAAGACATTTTGCATCACACCTGGAGTTTTCCACCTTACACAGACCTGTTCTTGGCTTCGGGTGTTAAGACATTTTGCATCACACCTGGAGTTTTCCACCTTACACAGACCTGTTCTTGGCTTCGGGTGTTAAGACATTTTGCATCACACCTGGAGTTTTCCACCTTTCACAACCCTGTTCTTGGCTTCGGGTGTTAAGACATTTTGCATCACACCTGGAGTTTTCCACCTTACACAGGACCTGTTCTTGGCTTCGGGTGTTAAGACATTTTGCATCACTCCTGGAGTTTTCCACCTTACACAGACCTGTTCTTGGCTTCGGGTGTTAAGACATTTTGCATCACACCTGGAGTTTTCCACCTTTCACAACCCTGTTCTTGGCTTCGGGTGTTAAGACATTTGCATCACACCTGGAGTTTTCCACCTTACACAACCCTGTTCTTGGCTTCAGGTGTAAGACATTTTGCATCACACCTGGAGTTTTCCACCTTACACAACCCTGTTCTTGGCTTCGGGTGTTAAGACATTTTGCATCACACCTGGAGTTTTCCACCTTACACAACCCTGTTCTTGGCTTCGGGTGTTAAGACATTTTGCATCACACCTGGAGTTTTCCACCTTACACAACCCTGTTCTTGGCTTCGGGTGTTAAGACATTTTGCATCACACCTGGAGTTTTCCACCTTACACAACCCTGTTCTTGGCTTCGGGTGTTAAGACATTTTGCATCACACCTGGAGTTTTCCACCTTACACAACCCTGTTCTTGGCTTCGGGTGTTAAGACATTTTGCATCACACCTGGAGTTTTCCACCTTACACAAACCTGTTCTTGGCTTCGGGTGTTAAGACATTTTGCATCACACCTGGAGTTTTCCACCTTACACAGACCTGTTCTTGGCTTCAGGTGTTAAGACATTTTGCATCACACCTGGAGTTTTCCACCTTGGGCTACTCCTGTTGTATCACCTGCAGGTGTTTCTGTACTTGACACGCGGAGCTGTCCATCTTCCTTATCGCTGTTCCATGCTTCAGGTGTTAGAACAGTCTGTGAGGTGTTTCTCCCCATTCTTATCACGTCTAGGGGGAGGAGGGGGGGGTGTTTCCACGGTATTCCCATTGGTCGGCTTGGGCTTCATCTGTTGAGGAGGGTAGGGGGAGGGGGAGGGAGGGATTCGTCCAGTTTCAGAGCTCCACCCCCCCCACACACACGAAGAGTGCTGTGGTCCACTATTGTGTAGTCTTTGCCATCTTTCTGGTGGTGGTTCTTGATATGCGCTTGTAGGCTTTTGTGTGTCTCGTTTCTCTCTCCTTTATGGGCGTGTTACTACGGGGTAAGGAGTTCTTTTGTCATATGAAGGAAAAAGGTTTTATTGTTACCTTTTTGCGTGCAGAATGTATGCAGATTTGTGATGAGCCAGCTAACTTGGTGTCCTTTGTGAAGAAAATTGTTTTTATCATTATCAGCGTGCATGTAAAGTAACCTGTCAAAAGTGTTCTTGCCATCAGTTTGCGTATGTCACATATTGGCAGTGCTTTTTGTTCCTTTACTGTGTGCAAAGGGAAACTCTGAAGTTGGCTTTTTTTTTTTTTTGGTGTGTATATGTCTCTCTCTGTATGTGCAAACAACAAAATTAATATGAATTTGGTTCTTGGCAGTGTGTGCTGTGTATCCACATCAAAGCCGTACCGTTCGTCAACGATGGATGTGAAAAAATGTTCACTGGCAATGTATATGGTTCAAAATCCAAAGATGCTATTTTGTCATCCTGTTCTGGGCTGCGAGTTGTACGTTCCCACGTGTGTTGTGTGGGCTTTTATGACGGAGGACATTGTCATTGCTGTGTCGGTGAACAAGACTCTCGTCTCTTCATCCCATGTGGGAACTTCCTCCAGCTCTTCTGCATCTTTTTTCACGTCCACCTTTTTTTGTTGACATGCTGTGTGTGAAAATGATCTAAAAACGCGGAAGTTCTCGTTGCTTTCTTCTCACTCCCCATCATACATATCCGATGATTGATTCTTGCCATTGTTGGTCATGTGTTTACTTTTTTTTTTCCTGCTAAACAAAACAGGGGCAAAGACTTGTCCTTGTCGACACCCCCCCCCCCCTCACCCCCCTTCCCACGCTTTTCACCCCGTACCCTTCTGTTTCCAGTGGTGCAGTCTAGTTCCTCCTCCCCCAACACCTCCCTTGTATCTAACGGTACAGATTTGCCGCCCCTCCCCTCACCTCCTTCCCACACCCCTGCATCCTCCACTCCCTCCCCTCCCTCCCCCAGTCCCTCCCACTTACCATACCCTCCCCACACCCTTGTATCCAGTGGTACAGTCTTGCCCCCCTCCTCCCTCCCCCCAGTCCCTCCCACTACCATACCCCACCCACACCCTTGTATCCAGTGGTACAGTTTTGCCCCCCTCCTCCCCCCCCCCTCCCCAGTCCCTCCCACTTACCATACCCTACCCTCACCCTTGTATCCAGTGGTACAGTCTTGCCCCCCCTCCTCCCCCCCCTCCCCAGTCCCTCCCACTTACCATACCCCACCCACACCCTTGTATACAGTGGTACAGTCTTGCCCCCCTCCTCCCCCCCCCTCCCCAGTCCCTCCCACTTACCATACCCTACCCTCACCCTTGTATCCAGTGGTACAGTCTTGCCCCCCTCCTCCCCCCCCCCTCCCCAGTCCCTCCCACTTACCATACCCCACCCACACCCTTGTATACAGTGGTACAGTCTTGCCCCCCTCCTGCCCCCCCCCCCCCCCCCAGTCACTCCCACTTACCATACCCTACCCACACCCTTGTATCCAGTGGTACAGTCTTGCCCCCCCCCCTCCTCCCTCCCCCAGTCACTCCCACTTACCATACCCTACCCTCACCCTTGTATCCAGTGGTACAGTCTTGCCCCCCTCCTGCCCCCCCCCCCCCACCCCCCCCAGTCACTCCCACTTACCATACCCTACCCACACCCTTGTATCCAGTGGTACAGTCTTGACCCTCCCCTCCTCCCCCCCCCCCAGTCCCTCCCACTTACCATACCCCACCCTCACCCTTGTATCCAGTGGTACAGTCTTGACCCTCCCCTCCTTCCCACCCCCCAGGATTCAGTGGTGCAGTCTTAACCCCCCCCCTCCCCCCAACACCGTCCCCCCTCCCCTTCCACGTGTTGTTCTCATCATTGACGTTGCCCCAGGTGAGGACTTTGTCAGGGTCTGTGTCTGGGGGTAGCCGTCTGCGACGGGAGATGTGTGTCACTGTGTGTCACTGATTGTCACCCCCCCCCCCCTCCCTCCTCGCTGTCAATCCATAAGTTCTCTGATTCTCCAGGAAGGCGTCTGCAGGCTTCAGCACGGTTCCAAAAGGGCATCGGGGTTCCTTATTTTTAAACACAACGCAGACATATTTCCTGCTGAGCGTTGTCAACAAGTCGATATTTCCGTATGAGCCTGGAACAATGTTGACCCATTAATATGCGAACGGTGAGGTAATTATAGCAAGGATTGTTGACTTCCAGAGTCGTGCTGATAAACTGGTTAATGAGGGCTGGTGGAGCGTTCTGTAACGGGGATGTGATGGTTTGGGTATGAAGTATGAAGCCGTTATTTCTGTACGAGCGTGGGACGATGTTGGCACATTGACATGGGTACAGCGGGGTAATTATAGCAAGTATTATTTACCCCTGAGTCGTGTTGATAAATCAGTTAATGAGGGCTGATTGAGCGGTTGTTGGGTTTTTTTTGGGGGGAGGTGGGGTGTGGAGGGGGGGGGGTTGTTGGGTTTTTTGGTTGTTTTTTTTCAAGACGGGCTTCGTGGTTTAGTATTTTAGCGTGGTGCGTAAAATACTTCTGTAGCTGGCACGTGGACGCTCATGGGTTCACCCTCTCATGGTGCCCTTCACACGGTGCGAGTCACCTGACGTACTCTTGTGACTGGAGCACACGACGTGTTGGGGGTATGGTGAGGTACATAGGAAGTAACGTTTGTTCGATTTGCAGTCGTGTGAAACGAAGTGTAGGGAAGTTGACACTGCTCGTCAGCGGATGAAGACACCATCAAAAGGAACCCGGTTGATGGGTAACTCGAGGGAAATGGATTGCGGTCATGAAGAATGACATGAGCCCATTGAACACACCACAGTGAGTCTCGCGGTACCCCTCAGCGTATTGTTTTCGCAAAAGAACAAACCACTCGGCTTGCAGTATATCAGTGCACAACGTATTCAGAACTAAATAAGCAGATTGTAAGGCGAGATACAAATTAGCCATTTTGTTGTGTGGTTGTGTTTTTTTTAAAGAGAAAAAAAAAGTCATTTGTTTACTATTAAAATTCAGCCCAATCTCCCATTTATTGCAGGGATGGGGAAAAAGAAATAAATATATGAATCTATAAATGAATAAATAAATAAACTAAAAAAAGTTGTGTAAACATTAATATTGTGACTGATTTTTCAGATTTAACTCTGTACTAAAGTGCTACAGTGACTCACACATCCCAGATGATGATACTGTCCATAGATAACCATCCAGGGAAGATTAACTCACTCAGTACGGCCAGTCTTCTCTTCTCTACACATACCCCTCGGATGTCCTGTGGGTCTCTGAATGACCCAACCTTTAGCTTCCGTCGTCAGAATTGTGGTATTCTTTGTCAACATTCACGTCTTCAGTATAAGAGCCTTCCGCTTGCAATATTTTGATGATGGTAATTGGGGTGAAACGCTGCTAACATCGTCTCTTTCGCCGTTCGTATGGAGAGAGTTAAGGGGAGGGGATAGATCTACTCAACACATCACTCTGACGGCCCCACAAAGGTACACAGCGGGCGGCCAGAGTACCACTTTCTAGGTCGCGTGCCCCGGTGATAGGATTCGAACCCACAATCTCCTGAACGCCAGCTGGGCGCTTTGCATGCAGGGCGCACTCCTTGCTTCGCTGCTTTGTTTTGTTTTGTTCAGTTCAGCCCGGCGCCGGTAGTGGTGACGGTGGGTTCTTGAACATGGCCACCCCAGCTGTGCAAAGTGCGTGGAGGACTTTTGTTGGATGTTCCGTCACACATAGGCTTTCAAGTACTTTGCGTGCGTACAATGTGCGTGTGTCCTTCCAAGTGTTCATTTTTGCGTGCATACAAGGTGCGTGTGTCAGTGTTCTCTGCTGTGTGTCCTGGCTGTATGACCGGTGTCTGACCGCATTGCGCTCCCCCCCCCCCCTCCTACCTCCCTCCCTCCCTCCTTCCCCCGCCCCACCCAGTTTTGTAGTTAGATGTTGGACGTAGATGTTAGATATCGGCTTTGGAACTAGAGCGGTTTGCCGTAGTAGCTCGGATGTGCTGCAACACGTGATTATTATTTATTTTTATTTTTTATTTATTTATTTATTTATTTTTTTTTGCAGCTTGTAGTTCTTTGTTATCATGCCTGTCGCAGAGTTGGGAAACCTCATACACACACGCGCGCGCACCCATGCACAATCCCTCAAACCGTCACAGCGAACGAGAGGAGAATCAGCGATACCTGCGTTACGTTTAGCGAAAGGAGAAAAG
>NC_134888.1:2714988-2759988 GCF_041734735.1 Babylonia areolata | reverse complement strand
ATTTAACAATTTTGCGCGTGTGTACATAGTTGATTTTCGGTTCGGGTGGAAATCTGCAGTCGTTTTGTACCTGTATGGCTTCGAAAGTAATGTGAAAAATGTCTAGGAGAGAGGGAGGGAGAGAAAGAGATCCGGATTCGGATGATTTATTCATATAGGCCATTGCCCCTCGTGAAGGGGTGCAATATACAACGTTATCAAACATGCAAGTGCACAAGGCGAAACAATCATCAAATGAATTATATCATAATGGAGTAACTGAAATGCTTTATGTAAGCAAATGGATTTTTTTTTTTTACAACGCTTTATCAGATGCCATCAACAGACTTAGCCGAAACTGATATGGATTAATAAAATACTTTCGCGGAATGTACTGTTCTCTTAATGTACTTACAGCAGGACAAAATAAAATAAAGTAGCCTATAACTCATCTTCAACACCACTTCTACATTGAGGGCAATTCAACTCAACCACAGTATGCTTTCTGTAACGATAATAATGTTGAACAATTTCTGAAATACCTAATCTAAATCTTGCCATTATGAATTTTAAATGTTTGTCTTCGCTAATTTGCAAGTACGTTTTCACTTAATGTGCAGTACAAAATGTTCCGTACATTTTAAACCGGTCGCTGTCTTCCTCGTGTGAGTTCCATACCTGCCACCTGCGAACAATCAATCTTTCTTTAAATTCAATGAGAAACTTTGATTTCCTGGACACCTTGATTCATCCATACATAACCCAAACCATATTGGTATAATTTACATCGAATATTTGACGCCCAATTTCTATCACCTTTTTCGATCATCTAAATCATGTAACATTCTATAGGCTTTACGTGGCAGTCTGTGATTATCCATTCTCGTTAACCACAGTATGTTTTCTGTAACGATAATAATGTTGAACAATTTCTGAAATACCTAATCTAACAAGTAACGAATACAACGTATCGTACAGTTTATGTAAATTGGATATCTCTTGGTTTCACCATTTTCAAGATCATTGGGCGTTCGCATTTCAATCCCCAGAAACTTTTTTTTAAGCAAATAAGTGTACTTGTTCAATATGACATGCTGTAGTATCAAGGCCCCAAAGTTCTGCACGGTACTGGACAATGGATAGAACCTGTAAATCAAATAAATTGAGAAACAAAGATAAACTGTTATTATTTAGATAACGTAGTAGTCTTCAGTTTAACGTCTTCCACTTTAAGTGATGTTAGACGGGGAGGGGGGGGGGCGAGGGGGGGGGGGGGCAAAAAAAAGGGGGGAGGGGGGTGCGGGAGGGTGGAGGGCGAGCGTGGTGGAGGGAACGGTATTGGGCAGAGGGTGAAAAATGGTGTGTGTGTATGTGTGTGTGCACATATGTATGTGTGTGTGTGTTTGTGTGTGTGGTGGGGAAAGATACAGAGCATTGGAAAAAAAAATAAAGCATTAAAAACGGGAGACATAGGCACAATATAGAAGGAAACGCTAACATCAAACAACTGTAACAACTATAACAAATGTCCAATTGCACTATGCAGCAAATCTTCTGCAATAGCAGATAGCATCTTGAAATTGTCAAAAATACATTCAAAAGAATATTCCGAGAAGTCTGGTAAAAACGATTTCAGACTCTGACATTCAAAGAGTATGTGTTTTCTAGAAATAGATTCTCCACATGTGCATTTAACATCTCTGCTGAACTTTGTTATAAAAGCGTTCAGCTTATCCTGTTTGATAATGCCCGAATTTGCCTTAATCTGAATAAATAACTGAATGTATTTGATTGATGGATTCCGGTTGTTGAATATTATTTATACTTTTATTTAAAACTTTGCCATTTTGCTGGTATACTTCCCTAACTTTGCACCATGATGCTTTTTTTCTAGTAAGCGGTACCCCTCTTGTACAGACAAAGGCACATAAAGGTATGTGGTTCCCTGTTGGTGTTTTGCACCTTTTCTTGCAGCCCTGTCAGCCCATTCATTATATAGGAGACCAAGGTGAGAAGGAACCCAACAAAAAGTTATACGTGTTCCCATCAAATTCATAAGATGTACAATGTGACTTATTTCTATTATTATTTTGGACTTGTTCTTACAATTTGAGTTTAAAGCGTATAATACAGATTTTGAATCAACACAAAATAAGACTTGTGGAAGGCAAACTGGAAGATCAAGAATGATTTAGAGCCATAAGAACAGCAATAAGTTCAGCAGTGAATATTGAACGATTTTTACCAATATGGTATGATCGTTCAGTTTTCAGTTTTGGTATAACAAAAGCTGAACCTGCTTGGCCACTGTCTAGGAGTGAGCCGTCTGTGTAAATATGTAAGTGGTCACGGTATCGATTCTGAAGGTGTAATCGGACTTCTGTTGCCATGATATTTGGATTTTCTTTTTTTGCAATGTCAGTATGATTGATATCAAACTGTGCTTTACTCATCTCCCAAATGGGGCATGTACTTACTGTTTTCTGCGTGTCTACATTATCTGGATTAATTTCGGACTTTAGGAAAATGTTTGACACAAACGTGCCAATTGGTGTTAGATAAGATATCGTTTTAGCTCTTTTTGGGAAGTTGTTTTCAGATGTAATTCTTACTTCCTCCGATGTAAAATTTTCAGTTGTTGAGCTTCTCAATACGTATTTAGCACATGCCAGGTTTCGGTATTCCTCCAAAGGTAACTCTCCTATTCCTTTATATGTTCCGAGGGTTGATGCGTGGAAAGGTACGCCAAGGGCAAGCCTATATGCTTTACAGTCAATGCTTTGAATTTCTCTATCAAATACTTTGGAGCATTGAAAAAGACTTCTTGTCCATACGATAGTTTGGATCGAATAAGTGATGATGATAAATGTTTCAATATCGTTGTATCTTGTCCCCAGTACTGTTTACCTATAACTTTGAGGAAGTTTAAATTAGATAACGTAATTGTCGCAAAATATATAAAACTGCATTCTTACCTTTACTGGACAGATCATACAGGTGAGAGAGAGAGAGAGAGGGGGGAGGGGAGGGGGAGCGAGGGGGGGACACACACACACACACACACACACACACACACACACACACACACACACACACACACACACAGGCATTTTGAACAAAGTAGTGCGCGTGGAAAGAAAGAACGTGACGCTGTAGCAATGAACGTCCCAAGCGCGGAAATGTTATTCAGTTGAAAAAGTGAGTTAAAAAGTATAAACCTCGTGAACCTCGCAAACATTGGAGAGTTCATTTTTGTCAGACAAGTTAAACGTTAACCATTTTCCTTCATAAGTCATGTTCTCCTTTAAAAAAAGCAAGAAAAAAAAGCTTTTTTTAAATTTTTTATCTGGCTGCAAGGTTTATAATATTGGGCAAACAATTTTTTCCGGAACCCAGGAATTTGGAAACAAAAAGAATGGATTGACAAGTGAACAGGTTTCGATGTGTTCAAACTACAAGGCTAACACACACACACACACACACACACACACACACACACACACACACACACACACACACACACACACACTCAACACACTCATTCACTCACACACACACTCACTCACTCATACACACACACAAAGTGTGATCAACTCTGTTCGTTCTTAAGGATGGGTAGGGAGACGAACACTCCAACAATGAAGTTTGGTGACAGCTGTTGATGGTTCATTCAGTGATTTCTACATATTGACCGCATGCTAGTGTTTGTGTGCGGAATGGAGAAATGATAAAGTTTGTACCTGTTCGATATTAACCTTCACCGGACGGTGCTATTGACTATACACGGAAGACGGTGTGGGTCCGTGTGGACCCATGTCCCTCAAAGAGGGAAAATCATGTCCACCCTGTGGGTCCGTGTGGACCCATGTCCCTCAAAGAGGGAAAATCATGTCCACCCTTCCACAGACGGTGTGGGTCCATGTGGACCCATGGCCGTCATAGAAGGAAATTTTGTGTTCATCCCTCCGAAGACGGTGTGGGTCCAGGTGGACCCATGTCTATAAAGAGGGTTATTTTAATCCGATTTTGGCGAAGTTCTCAAAATACTGCTCCATCCTGCAACAGTGGCGGACAGTGGCGCTTTTGCTTCCATCACAGCAGAATTTGTGTGTTAGTGTGTGTGTGTGTGTGAGGCATGCCTACCGTTACTGAGGGCCCGTATTTGTCCCGGAAAATTGGTAGAATTGAAACGGTGTCCCGGAAATACGGATGTTTGCTGCATGTCCCGGAAAATAAAAAAAATCCGACCATAACATTTTTTCCCCTAAGTATTGAGTGGGTACAAGTGTAGCCATAGATGGCTTTCTGACCATTGCCGAAGACACTTCTTTAAGACTTATGGAAACATGGGTGCAACTCTTCCACGGTCCTGAGACTGATTTTAGGTTTTGGTCAAAAACGGAACGTCCGTTTTCTGGAAGAAAAAAGGAGGAAGAAAAACGCCCACGAGTTCGTGTTATCTAATTGATGGCCAGTGAGATCTGTCTGTAGTCAGTCCAAGAAAGCAATGTATTGAATGGCTGTGCCCACCTTCCTCCCTCCCCAATCTTCCTCCACCTCCACCTCACCCTTCCACTACCACTGGCAGAGCTGTCAAAATCACTGCAGCGCTATTCTGGTCCCTTCACTACCCCCCTCCCCTCCTGTACTTTGACTGCTCAGTCTCTCTCTCTCTTTCTCTCATTCATTTAAATGCTCGTATTGCGGATTGGTCATTACAGACAGATGATTTGAGTGATTTTGGTTTTTTTGTTGATGATGAAAGTGATTTTGTTAGAACATGTCAAGATAAGGTGGTAAATGGTTTTGGTAAATCGTTGATAGAACTTTGCAGTACTTTTCAATTCACTCCTTTAAATGGTTTTATTGATGGAGATATTGAAGGAAAATTCACCTTTTTGACTGTAAATGGAAACAGTACTATTGACTACTTTTTATGTTCTACAGGTATTATTACGCAGATGGTTAGTTTTAAGGTAGTGGATAGGGTAGAATCGCAGCATATGCCTGTCGAAGCGAATATCATTAGCAATTGTGAAAAACCTAGTTGTGATTCTCGCCAGGAAAAAGTGTCGTTTCAAAAAGTAAAATGGGATCCTTCAAAAGCAGAAACGTTTTTAAGAGAAATGTCATCTGCTGATACGCAGACAGCTCTTGAAGATGCCAATAATGATATTAGTGTTGATGTGGAGTCGGCATTGTCCAAATTTGTGGCCATTATATTCAATGCAGCTAGCAGTACGAGTCAAACGGTACAGTGTGGAGGGGGGGAAGGACAACTGGCAGTCCGTGGTTTGACGCACAGTGCAGGCACTGCAAGCGAGTGGCTCAGCGTGCGCTGTCTCGCTACACACGATCAGGGGAGGCAACGCATGGGATTGCTTATCGACAACACAGAGCTTACTATCAATCTGTGCTTGAAGACAAAAAGAAAAGTTATAGAAATACATTAAGGGAATCTTTGTTGGAAAACAGATCAAATAATACTTCATTCTGGTCCACTGTAAAGTCAGTCAGGAGAAAACGCAGAAATCAACCGAATATTCCAATCGATACATGGAAAAAACATTTCGAGCGTATCTTGGGCCAGCAAAATCAGTTGAACGAAAATAGTGAAGTTCACTCCCCTGACCACGAAGAAGAAATATCGATATTAAATGAAAATGTAGGTGAATTTGAAATCCATGGTTTGGACGATGACATAACAATTGATGAGGTGAAATCTGCAATACGAAGACTAAAAAACAGAAAAGCTGCTGGTTTAGATGATGTTGCGGGAGAGTTTTTAAAAGCATCTGAAAATATAATAGCACCTTTTTTGGCAAACTTATTCAATCATCTTTTTAATGTAGGCTATTTTCCCTCAGATCGGACTCGTTCAGTCATTATTCCACTTTTGAAAAAAGGCGATGCAAACAATCCTGAAAATTATAGAGGTATTTCCTTATTAAGCGTAATTAGTAAAGTTTTCACATCAATACTAAACAGGAGGTTGTACGAGTGGGCCGAAAGTGAAGGTAAAATCTCGGAAGAGCAGGCTGGTTTCAGAAAAGGTTACTCTACGATCGATCACATATTTACCTTCTGTAGTATTATCCAAAAATGTTTAAATGGAGCAAGGAAGAATAAGCTCTATATTGCTTTCATAGATTATCAGAAGGCTTTCGACTCAGTTGATCGAAATAGTCTATGGGCAGTGCTTAACAAGATAAGAACATCAACCAAAATGATCCGAATATTAAAAGCGATGTACAGTTCAGTCCTGTGTCCGATGGGGGCCTTATGTTTCAGAATTTTTTGATTGTCCTGCAGGAGTAAAGCAAGGATGTTTGTTGTCTCCCTTGCTTTTCTCGCTTTTGATTTCAGAAGTCGCTGACGAGGTGACCAAGAATGGAAAACACGGTTTTCAGTTTTTGCCAGGCTTACAAGAAATATTTCTGTTATTGTTGCAGATGATATTGTCTTGCTGTCATCGTCACCAGCAGGTTTACAAAATCAATTAGATAATCTTAACAAAGCATCTAAATCTCTTGGACTGACAGTAAATTTGAATAAAACAAAAATAATGGTTTGCAGAAAGGGTGGCCATCTGTCTAAAGCAGAAAAATGGTATTTCGATGGAGACGAAATTGAAGTTGTAAACAATTATAAATATCTGGGTTTTATGCTGTCTACCAAGTTATCTTTCATTTCTGCACTTGAAGAGTTCGCTGGCAGGGCAAAAGGAAGGGTGGTTGAAATTATGAGAACAATGTGGAGTCTTGGCAATATGGACAGAACCGTGTTTTTTAAACTCTTTGATGCGCAGATAAAACCTATGCTATTATACGCATCTGAAATGTGGGGAATAATGCGCTTCAAAGCAGTTGAGTCTGTCCACTTGTTTGCTTGTAAAAGATTTTTGAGTGTCAGTCCCAAAACCCCAAATGTAATGATTTATGGTGATCTTGGTCGATATCCATTATACATTGATAGTTGCATCAGTACTTTGCGATACTGGTTTAAGCTAAATCAGATGTCTCTATCGAGAATCCCGAAACAGGCGTACCTAATGAGCGTAAATAAGATGACATACAATGCTGATATGTCTTCGAGAAACTGGGCAGATGGACTGAAACATTGCTTTGACATTTATGGGTTTTCAGAAGTTTGGATAAATGGCGGGGTTGGGGATGTAAATGTTTTTCTTAAAATATTCAAACAACGCATGATAGATGGTTTTAAACAGGACTGGGCAAGTAAACTCAACGGAAGTAATCGTTATGAAACATATAGGTCATTCAAATCCTTATTACAACCTGAAAAATACTTATCTGATCTTACCATCAGTAAATTTAGATCGGCTTTCATTAAGTTCCGTTTTGGTATAAATGAACTAAAAAATAAATCGGCGTTATTGGGATGTTTTGAAAAACTGCCCATGTGGTGGTAGAATAGAGAACGAACTACATGTACTAACAGCTTGTCCATTATATGATATTAGAAGGAATGGGAAGCCCAGAGTGGCATAATGCAATGCGCAACTTTCAGATTAAAAAACTCACATGGTCATACTGCCCGGGACATGCAGGTGTTAAGGGAAATGTGCGAGCTGACAGACTTGCTGGTAACGCAACACCAACGAGCGGCCTACATCTAGGAAAATCGGAAATCCTCAGAAAAGTCAAAGAATACCAAAAAGAACAGGTACAAGGCCATCACACCATCGATCGCCTCAAAGAAATAGAAGCAGAGAGAGGGAGCGGCCGCAAATCTAACATGAAAGGTAGAGCACGATGCTTTGCAAATCAAACAAATATCGGCATCATTTCCAAACCAACATTGCGCAAATTTCTTGAAAACGGAACAGAGTCTCTGTGGGCCTTTCCAAACACAATAGACCGAGCAACACACTAGACGCCACGTTCTTGGCATCAGAGATCTTTTCCCATCCCTCTTGCGGCCAGTCAGTGGCGGCTGTGTGTGTTTGTGTGTATGTGTGCTTTTGAGTGCGTTTGTGAATGCGCGAGAGTGAAACTGTACACAAGTGTCAGGAGAGATATGTGTACGTGTGTGTGTGTGTGTGTGTGTGTGAGGGGAGGTGGGAGTGCAGGGGGAGGTGGGGTAGAGGATGAGGTATGTGAGTGTATGCATGCCTACACTGTGGGAGCAACAGGATATTGGAACGTGTATATATATATATATATATATATATATATATATATATATATATATATATATATATATCTTTGTATGTACGTGTGTGGAGTTGGGGGTGGGAGATATGGGCGTATGTGTGTGTGCTTGTACAAGTAAGTGTTCATCTCTGTGAGTGTGTGTTTGTGTGTGTGTGTGTGTGCCGTGGAAGCTGCGATACGTAGACTAGAAATGAGTGTGTGGAGGAGGGGGTAGAGGAGGTGCAAGGTAATGTGTGTGTGTGTGTGTGTGTGTTGGAGCTCATGTACGTTTATATGTATTTGACTGTGCTTTCATATGTGCTTGTACAAGTAAGTGTTCATCTCTGTGAGTGTGTGTTTGTGTTTGTGTGTGTGTGTGTGCCGTGGAAGCTGCGATACTTAGACTAGAAATGAGTGTGTGGAGGAGGGGGGTAGAGGAGGTGCACGGTAATGCGTGTGTGTGTGTGTGTGTTGGAGCTCATGTACGTTTATATGTATTTGACTGTGCTTTCATATATGTGAAACTGCATGTCTGGTGCATTTCTGTTATGCATGTGTGGGTGTATGTGTGAATGTGTGTCTTCATTTTTTACATTTATTTGCTTATTTATCACCATTGTTGTCTTATTTATTTATTTATTTATGTTTTATTATTATCATTTTATTAGTATTACTAATATTATTACTACTACCTTTTTCTATATTATAATTATTATTTATTTATTTATTTATTTATTTATTTATGCAAGCTTATCTATTATTTATTCCCCCGTTTTTTTTTTTTTTTGTGTGTGTGTGGTTGTGTGTGTGTGTTGTTTTTTTTGTTTTTTTTTGTTTTTTGTTTTTTTTGTTTTGTTTTGTTTTGTTTTTTCCCAAGGCCTGACTAAGCGCGTTGGGTTACGCTGCTGGTCAGGCATCTGCTTGGCAGATGTGGTGTAGCGTATATGGTTTTGTCCGAACGCAGTGACGCCTCCTTGAGCTACTGAAACTGAAACAGAAGGAAATATTTGCTCAAGCATATGCAACATATTAGAAATCTATCATTATCATTTCTGCTGCAAAACGAAAGTTGTAATGTGACCAGAGATGTTGCAATGTTTGTTTTTTATGCATTAAGACTGAGAGAAGAGTACTTTCAGCCCTAAACAGACATATCAGCCTTGTGCTTTTCATTTAGTTTACTTGTTCTCAGTGAGCTCACTGTGTATTATGTGGATTGTTTTCGTTCTTCCTATTTTATTTTAGTTAAGCTGTGTGCAACATGTGCACCCAAAATGTATACAGGTCGGTGACCTTACATTAAAATTCTTGCGTTCTCTTTCTCTCATTCTCTCTCTCTCTCTCCTCTCACTCCCCCTCATCTCAGTGTGGTCCTGTGTGCTGATAAAAAGAAAAAGAAAAGAAAACAGCCAGAAATAAGCATTCTGTGGAATTATATTCATAAGTGAAATCTAGTCAACACAAACATGACCTCAATTTTCCTCCTTTCCTTCTGATCCCCTCACTTGGCTACATCCCTCACTCCTCTTGTTTCCCACCACCAGACACCACCTCCCATATGCATACTTGCCCTCCGCTCTCTCTGAGTCTCTGCCACCAATGGTGAGAGAGGGGTGGGGGTGGATAAAACCACACAGTCAATGAGTGTGGCAAAATTGGCACTGAGCCAGGACAGTGACCGCTTGCTCTGGCTGAGAATCCCGGACTGTTGAAATTGATATGACCAGTCACATACCCACCCCCACCTCCCTCCAGTCATCCCCCTTCCCCATTTCTTTCCTCAAACCAGCACACAACTCTGTCAGCGGAACAGACACGACAGCAGCAGAGACCAGATGGTCAGTTATATCAGTACAGTACAAACTTGTGTGATAAGTACATTTTCCTTGTAAACACACACACACACACACACACACACAGGAGAGGTCCTCCCAAACCTCTTAAAAATCAATTATTTCGTTTTCTGACAGGAGTTGAGTTGGCCCTGGATGGTCAGCTGGGCCACACTGAAATCAATAGTACTAATAGTGATGATATCAATTTAATGTGAAATCTGCAATAGATAAATAATACAGGTGTATATGAGGGACTTGAATCACAGCCTTGGACATGATTGCATGATGACACAGACCTTCAGGAAAGAACACTGAGAAGTAGCCGTTCATAAAGCCGGGGAGGAAAAGAGACGCGTATGCGTTTTGCGACATCAGTCAGACTGATGACAGATGTATGTTTGCTGAGATGTTCCTGAAAATTTAACCCTGTCCCTGATTCTAATGTGTGTTGTTCCTGAAAAGCAAATTTGGGGGTAGGCATGCCTGGTGTGTGTGTGTGTGTGTGTGTGTGTGTGTAATGCAGACTATATTTCTAAGGAAATTAGGCTTCAAGCAGCAAGAAAAAAGAAACATAAAAATACAAGCAAGATCAAAACATCAAGAACACCAAGCAGTAGTAAGAAACACACACACACACAAAAGAACTCAACAAGCAAGAATCATGTTAGGTCATGACACTGTGTAAGAGCCAAATACCGTATCTTTACTGCATTTGGTATAGCTGAAGAACATGTATGCATTTTAGAATTCCCATGATCTGATAAGTTCAGCGTTTTTACTTTGAGCACGCACAGGAAGGGCAAAGAATTTGCATGTGGTCGGGACAAACATGCTGACTGCATTTCTGGCACCTCTGTCTCACTTTTCGATCAGCCTTCCATGAGCAGAAAAAGCAGCGTGCTTTCTTGCGCTGTGTGGGGGCAGCTTCACTTGATGTTCCAGGATCAGAACTGGCTTGCCTCTTGTGCAATGTGCTGGCAGCTTCACCTGATCTTAGTGTCTCAGACTTGTCTTGCCTGACCGTTTTTGCTCTTGGCATTTTGTGCCCTTCTGACTCGAGCTCAATCCTCTTGATTGAACGTTTCATCAGATCAAGAGTGCCCCGGTGCATGTTTGTGTGCACGAGACGGCGCTTCATGTGTGGCAACGTCAGGCTTTTACTGATGCATTGGATGAATGCACTCAGTGCATCTTTCTTTGCAAGAGAATCATCAAATTTGATTGACCAGACACAGCGTGCAGCCACTGTAGCAAGATCAATGATGTTGGCAAACATGACAAATGGCCAGCGTTTGGAAATTCTTTTTGAGGTATAAGCATGGGCAAGCTTATCCAGAGAGTCTACGGCCCCTTTGTCTCATTGTAAAAAGGAACAATCTCAGGCTTCTGCTTGGGGGCCCCTGGCTTCACCATCCCTTCGTCATGCATTGAGCTGTGGAGAACGGTGTTCTTCCTTCTCTTCCCCTGGTAATTAACAGGGGTGACAGTCTTATTGTAAGCAAACTCGCTGCCGTGAAGGAGGTTTCTGTTGCTTTTGAAAGGGTAGGGTAGAAACCTTTTGCTGGATCTGACTGTCCCTACGACTGTCAGGCCATTGTTTTGGGTTCCAGGGACCTGACTAGGGGGACGCTTGAAAATGTTCTTAGACGGCGAATTTCTTTTTCCGGTCACTTTGCTCCATCTTGTTCCGTCCTTTGCTGTATATGTGTTGGAATCTGGTGGCACTTCTTGCTCCTCACCTGACTGAGAAAAGACTTCATCTTTTTCGAAATCTGGTTCATCATCACTAGGGGACTCCGCATCAGGCTCAGGTGGAAGAAATTCTTCGTCACTAGTCATCGCCACTTTCTTGTTCGTGGTCCTGGGAACTGGCAACCCGTGGTCTTTGCTCATCTGGGGTAACCAAAAAAAGAGATAGGTACAATATAGTCAGATATGATTCCATAAATTTGCAGTTATGTTTTACACACACACACACACACACACACACACACACACACACACACACACACACACACACACACACCCTGTCATTGAAAAAACCCGGGCAACATTGTAAGCATTCGCAACTAAAAATGACAAGCAACAAAAATGCAGACTCATGTAAGCACTTGTAAACAATTAACCCATAAACACTAGAGCACCAAAACAGAGAGAAAGCCCCCCTCCCCCTGCCTCCCCAGACACATACGTAGACTACAGGCAAACATACACAATAAAACAATTGAAAGTGAAAGTAGGCATTCATACCAAAATCTTCTTCTGGGGATAGGAAAGCAAAACAGTGGGTTTCATTGGTTTTTATAAAGCACATACGTTAATCCCCCTATCCACTCCTCTGTCGGCACCTGTGAACGCATGAACTACTGCGTGAGTACACCTCTGTGATTGTATTCTTCAAGCCTTTTTACTTTATTGATTAGTTTTGGCTAGCTTTGAGATGCAACTTGAACTGAGACAGACAGATACAAACCATAGATACAAGCCATTTCTGCACTCCCCAAACCCCCGACCCAGCAACTTTATTTCCCCTAATAAATAGTCAAGTGGTTTAAATTCTAACTCAAAATGTTGATATACTCACCAAAATTACGATCTTCCTCTACGTCAGCGCAGGTGACAAGTGCCTCAAAAATGTTGGGTCTGTCCATGACGGTATCAGAGTGACTGTCCAGCCTCCATGAGAGATACTCGTAGCAAGGAGAGAACGTGGGAAAAACCCACCGCTTCATCATAACTTGTTACTTTCAGAAGTGCCAGTATCGGTTTCAGTTTCTCTCTCCAGCATGCAAAGAGGGGTTCTACAGACCTCCACATTGTCGCCCTCTGTAGCCAAGGGTTACAATTTTCCTTTGCGAGCCATGGGTCCACACGGACCCACACCGTTTGTGGAACGGTAAACAGTTTTCTTTCTTTGCGAGCCATGGGTCCACACGGACCCAGGCCGCCTGCGGAGGGGTAAACACAGTTTTCCCTCTTTGCGAGCCATGGGTCCACACGGACCCACACCGTCATCAGTGACTAGTTAAAATGTCACCTTTAATCATATGCATCTGTACAATGTTAGTTAAGCATTTGCAACTGTATTGTCAGGCATTTGCAACTGTTCAATGTTAGGCATTTGCAACTGTATTGTCAGGCATTTGCAACTGTCCAATGTTAGGCATTTGCAACTGTATTGTCGAGCATTTGCAACTGTACGATGTTAAGCATTTGCAACCACGTTAAGCATATGCAACTGCATTATGCTAAGCAACAAGATCGATGCAAGACGTGAACGAGGTAGACCAAGGATTTCGTTTTATACAAAAAAAGTTACTTAAACCCGTCTATATATATAACTTTGTTATACTAATACTGCTCCAAATGGGAGTGATAACGAAAGACTTCCGGCACATAGTTGGTCTGTTACTGAGTTGCTTCCCATTTGCTTTGCCACCTGTCGTGAAGTGACTGCGTTGATACAGCAATGTGGTGCAATTGCTTCAAACATAAGAGACCACAGTATGTTGAAGAAAAAGAAAAAAACCCACCACACACATATGCGTGTGTGTGTGTATATATACACACACACGTGTGTGTGTGCGTGCGTGCGTGTACTTTTGATTTCTTTTTCTTGAATAATGGTTTGGCTGCGGCCGGCGAAATGTGTGGGTCAAAAGAAAACTATGAAAACAAAGGAAAGAAAAGTATCCAGAAGCATGACTTTGTGTACATATGATGGCACGAATGTATACCTACTATGGTTGACTTTTTTTTCTTGTCATTTGAAAGCTGATATTTTTTAAAAAAGATATATTGTCGCTTTCTTTTTCGCTTTTAATCATTAATTGATGTGGATAAGTATATAAAACCGAATTTTCTTCTGCGTTCGTGGGCTGCAACTCCCACATTTACTCGTATGTACGCGAGTGGGTTTTTACCCCGTCATGTAGGCAGTCATTCTCCGCTTTCGGGGGTGTGCATGCTGGGTATGTTCTTGCTTCCATAACCCACCAAACGCTGACATGGATTACAGGAACTTTAACGTGCGTATTTGATTTTCTGCTTGCGTATACACACGAAGGGGGTTCAGGCACTGGTAGGTCTGCACATATGTTGACCTGGGAGATCGAAAAAATCTCTACCCACCAGGCGCCGTCACCGAGATTCGAACCCGGGACTCGAGATTGAGAGTCCAACGCTTTAACCCCTCGGCTATTGCGCCCGTCATACCGAATTTTAAAGAAAAAGAAAAAGAAATTGTACAGAAATCCCAAAACCGAAAGATTATATTTTGGGTCAGCATTTCGAGTTCCAAGTTAACCCATAGTTATGGAGAAAGGTGTATTTATTTACTGTTGGATATAAGACACCTGGATCTGTGTGTATATTCTCACAGGCTGCTCTGAAACCCCTGTTCCCTCTTCGCTGTCGCTGACCTGAGTGGCTGGGTCAGTTCTTTGGAAGCTGTCCCCGTGGTGAGAGGTTTGTCTGTGCCTCTGCTTTGTACGGTGGCTGGATCGGCTGACTGGGAGAGCCCGTGTCAACAGCTGTGCAGGCAAGTCTTTGTTTTGTTTGTGTGACTCTGCCGTGTTACTGGTGCGTCATCAATGTTGTTGTTGGTGTGTGTGTGGTTGGTGGTGGTGTGTGTGCGTGCGGTGGTGGTTGTTGGTGTGTATGTTTGTCGTTGTTGTTGGGGTGTGTGTGTGTGTGCGGTGGTGGTTGTTGGTGTGTGTTTGTCGTTGTTGGTGTGTGTGTGTGTTTGTCGTTGTTAGTGGTGGTGGTGTGTATGTTTGTCGTCGTCGTCGCTGGTGTGTGTCCTTCCTTTCCTCGTCTCTGTCGCTCTCTTGTTGGTGTAAGGGAAGTAACCGATAGCATGCACCGAGAGCACACGGTCACAGTTGTCCCCCTTGCATTACGCTGCGACGATCGAGACCGCTGTTGATCAGTTCAATGCTGTCAAGCAAATCAAACACACAAACAAAAAAAACCCACGCACACATAAACAAAAAAACCGCACATACACGCGCGCGAGCTCCACGAATTCAGCCAACAGACGAAATAACGTTGATTGATAACTGATCTTTATAAATCACTATACATCGTGGTAAATGATCGTCAGCAGCATCGTCATGATTATGTACACAACACTTAACAAATAAATAACTAGGTCACAGAGTCAGGCATACACATATACGCTCACCAAACGGGTACAAACGTTTGGGTGTTTTTGTTTGTTTGCAATATTACAGCCAAGTTTACAACAACGACAAAAAAAACCATACAATTTCTATTGACAATGTCAAAGCTTACATTGTAACAGCAGCAGAAAGAGTAGGAGTAGTGATAGGAGTAGCAAGAGGAATAGCAGCAGTTGTAGTCGTCCACATCTAATATCAATAATACATGTCCCGTTCCGCTTTCAACACATCATACGCACAACATTCAAATGGACATTCGGATGTAGCCAAACGTCCCATTTTTTTCGATTTGAAAATGAAAAAAAAATCCGCACAAAGTTTAGTCCAATGGAATCATTACGACCCATTTTAATGGACTCCTTTCGAAAGTCTAGGCTTGTGAAAACTTTGGGACTTTTATCACTCACGAAGGCAAGGGTTGTGGAAAAAGAGTAAAATGAACACTTTTCGCGAAAACAGACACAAAACATTCGCGTATAGAGTTCAACCACAAACCCTGGGGGGTCTCCTTGAGTGACTCGATATTCTCTCTCCACCTGACTGTAACCATCCGTAAATATCCTATTGGTACCACAGGATGGAGGAGAAAAAAAAAAAAGGAATATATATCTCCAACAAGTGAGTACTTTGCATACCTGTCTTCCTGGTAACTTGTGTCATGGGTTAATGCCCAAGATATTTCCATATTATCTCTCGAGGACGGCGCCAAAGGCAGGAAATTGACCACACACATGACCAGTCGGGTCAAATCCATAATATTGTTTCTCATTCCCACCCCCCCCCCCTTACTAAATGTCCCCGAAGGCGTCTCCTGGAAGTCTTGAGACCTAAGACAGTCGGTTCTGTACCTTTATCTTTTCTCTCCTGGTGTGGATCTGGTAGCACCACTCCTGAATCCATGTTTTCACGTACCTGTGGATATCTAAGAATCCGGTTCGTGACCGGCTGATTCAGTAGCCAGAGAAATGTCAGTGCATTTGTTTTTTTCTTCTTTCGAACTTGCCATGTTGTTGCAGCAGTATCCCAAATGAATGTTTACGGTTGTCCTGACGTGTTGTCACTGCCGCCCAAACGTTTTATCGTCTGTGTGGTTTAACTCTCTCCATCAAAATATTGCAAGCAGAAGGTTCTTATACTGAAGAGGTGAATGTTGACAAAGAATACAATTCTGACGACGGAAGCTAAAGGTTGCGTCATTCAGACACCCACTGGACATCCGAGGGGTCTGTGTAGAGGAGAAGAGAGGACTGGCCGTACTGAGTGAGTTAATCATCGTCACAACCAGTAGTGTTTGTCATTGTTCCAGAAAGGTCGAACCCGTTGTCCCAAGCATCGGTTTGATCACTGTCACAAAAAAGCTGTTTTACACTGTGGCAAAACGCAGATACTGTTTTACCATTGTCTCGCAAATCTGCGGTAAATATTGTCTTACGCCTTAACAGAACAGTTGTGCCGCTGTCCCAAAGGCTGTCGCCTGCCAGTGGTTTGGAAGGGTATCAGGCTAAACACAACGACCCATGGCAGCCCCCCCCCCAAAAAAAAGCAAATTCATCTTCCTGATCACACCACCAGCTTCTCGTCATCAAGCCACCCCTGGAGATGTTCCCCTCAGTGACGTACGATGACACAACCACGCCCGAGGCACCGAGAGAGAGATGTGAACACATCGGCGTTCAGCAGCCGTGCATGGTCCTCCTCTGGCGCGGGGCCTGATGGCGACCCAACATTGACAGTCATCCCACTGTGTGGACTGCTGGCGCTCTGTGGCGAGACCAGCCTGTGACCGTGTGGTGGGAGGGGCTGGGAGAGGAGTGTGGGAGGTTGCCACAGTGGAAGGACGGGGAAAGATAAATCTGCGTCCATGTACAGTTTTCGGTCCAGTTCCAGGATTGTCTTTTTCGTTTGGTTTCTTGTTGTAATGTCGAGATCTGCTTCTTCACTCTGTGCGGGTTTACTAAACCACAAGACAAAAACGAAACTGACTGTGTTGTGGCCACGGAGCATAGACCTTACCTCCCAGCCAAGTGGTTCTGTCAGTTTCTGGTCGAGTCTCTTTGGACATGTCCAGACTCCTTTCGTTATATCTGGAGCAGATGTTATTTTCTTTTTGTGTGTGTGTGCTCGCTTGTTTTTTCTTTTCCCCTGCACTGTTTCCAGAGTGTCATTTTGATGCTTGTTGCATCTATCTCCATTCATTTATGTATTCATTCACATTTGCTCATCTGTAGTTTGGTTACTGACTTACTGTTTAAAAAAAAAAAAGTATTCATATATTTTGTCGCACATTCGTGCGTTCTCAAACACTTTGCTGATGTAATTTCTGATATACACCGTTTTGTCTGATTTCATCGTTTCACGATCAAAGCCGTTGGACGGTGTGCCTCTGCACTTTGCATTTCTCTGTGCTCAAGCTGACGGTGAAAGCACGGGGCATTCTGGATTCAAGTTAGGAAATGTCACGCTCTCGTTTGACGAAGTGGATCGGAAGAGTATTGAACCTTTTTTCTGAGTGTTGTTGACAACGTCACACACACACACACAACGAATACCAGGTGGGTTTTATCGGTCTTCTGCCAGATCCTACCCAGAGCTGAGTGTGCTTTAGGCTTAAATGGGAAGACTGGGACCACAGTCGAGTATCATCCACTTCATGGACGCGTGTTCGGGTGTGTTAGCTCAGTTTTCCAGACCAGCGCTGCTAGTGTCTGCATCTCTCGGGCCTGGTTAACGCTGTGGATATCACCATGAAAGGAAGCGTGGAGTACAGCCTTGTCACGTAGTCCCAGACCTAAAACGGACCTCCATAGCAGCATTGTCATCACCAACTTTCTATTTTTTTTCAGCAAAAAAAAAAAAGGAAGAAAGAGAAGAAAAAAAAAAGTCAGACTGTGTGGCCTTTTATGCCCTGCTCTCATGGTAACCTCAGTTTGGATCCCACTTCACTTCCATGCTGTTGTCATCATAATTATAGTTATTATTCTTGTATGTATGCATTAAAAAAAAAAAAAATGCCGTGCTGATGACGTCACTCGCGTGGAACGACGTCATCCCTTCTCCATGTGGCAGGGTTGGGCTGCGCATGCGTACGCTTTTAACCTGGAATGACGTCACTCTTATATATTTATATATATATATATATATATCTATATATATATATATATATCTGTCACTTTCTTTTCCCACTCTTTTCTTCGTTTTCTCTGGTCTTCGCTCCTCTGTCTATCCCTCGTTCTTGTCTCCCATCCTTCCCTCCTTCATTTCTGATTTTCTTTCCTTCCTGTCTTTACTATTATTCGTTCCAGTTTTTTTTTTCTTCTTTCCTTCATCCATGTCTTTCTTATTCTTCGTTCCTGTACATCTTTCCTTCATCCATAGTCTTCTTTCCTTCCTTCCCGTCTTTTCCATTCTTCGTTCCTGTACATCTTTCCTTCATCCATAGTCTTTCTTCCCTCCCTCCCTCCAGTCTTTTCGATTCTTCGTTCCTGTATATCTCTTTCCACGGTTGGCCGCCGTTCTTTCTCTGGACCCTGCGATTGGAATGAACTTCCTCTTTCGCTACGTCAAGTCTCCACACTCAGCTCTTTCGAGTCTGGCCTCAAAACCCACCTCTTCCCAAAATAGCCTTCCTTGTCTTTAGTTTCTACAGTTTTAGAGTTATGCATGCGTGTGAAAGCGCTTTGATTTGTCTCTGCACAAGATTCAGCGCTGTATAAATACCATTATTATTATTTCCTTCCTTCCTGTCTTTTCCATTCTCCGTTCCCGACTTTTTCATCCTTCACGCCTTTCCTTTTTCTAATTCTTCAATTCCGTCTTTCCTTTCCTTCATCCATAGTTTTTTTTCCTTCCTTCCTTCCCGTCTTTTCCATTCTTCATTCCTGTACATCTCTTTCCTTCCTCCATGTCCGTCCGTCCGTCCGTCCTTCCTCCCTCCCAGTCTTTTCCAATCTTCGTTCCTCTTCTTTCCATCCTTCACGCTGTTCCTCCCTTCCTGTCTTTTCAGTTCTAAGATCCTGTCTTTTCTTTCCTTCATCCATGCTTTTCCTTCATTCCTTCATGTTTTCCGTTCACGTTCTTTCCATCCATCCTTCCTTCCTGCCTGCCATGTCTGTCTGTCCCTCCCTCCCTTCCGTCCCTCCCTGAGGCTAGCGGCACTTGCTGAGGTGGAGGGTGCGGCGACAGGTCTTGCACTTGACGTAGCAGCACCAGTGATACTTGCACTCGCACCGCTCCGTGATCTCCAGGGTGAAGTTGTCTGCCCCTCGCCCGCAGCACATGGGTCTGCAGTGCCCCGGCCCGTCCGTGTTGGGGTCGCACAGTCTGCACACGGGTGCACGTGTGCGCGTACACATACACGCACGCACGCACATACACACGAGACTTTATTAATAGACATTTTTGACGTTGGAAAACACACACACACACTCACAAACACACACACAGACACACACATTCTCTCTTAGATGCACGAACAGTGACCTCCCCTCTCCGCCCTAGCACCGAGTTCTTTCCCCTCTCCTTGTTTGATGTCATGGCATCGCAGTGACATTATACACCTACACACATATACTTACAAACACGCAGGCGTGCAGACACACACATACACACACGCATACACGCACCTACGCTCGCTCGGACACACACACACACAACAACACACACATGTGTATATATGTATAACACACACATGCACGCACGCATGCACGCACACACACTTTAACAAAAATCGTTTTCTTCATTCTTTTCGATTTGTTAGTAATATACAAATTTACTCATTTGTCAATTCATTCAATTGTTCTACCCAGCACTTGATAGTGTGTTGCAAAGGCAAACATATCTCGTGATACCAGCCTAATTCACCATACATTTGGCGTTCACCAAGAGTAATTTCACTGCAAACAAGTGAACAATTCAATGAAATCTTGATCATCTTATTCTTCTCCACTATCTCCACGAAGAACAGCTCACCAGAGTCCTCCAGGTCTGTTGGTTGTGTTGTTAAAGCCTGGGTTTCTGCAAATTTTTTTCCTGTCCACTTTCAGGAATCACCCCCCCACACCTTACATGAAACCTTGTATGCTATGGTCCACGAAGATCCCTCACACACCAAGAAATGGGCCTTACCTGGAACTAGACAGAGGCAAACTGGGCTTTACCCGGAGCCAGAGGCAAAATGGGCCTTACCTGGAGCCAGACAGAGGCAAAATGGGCCTTACCTGGAGCCAGAGGCAAAATGGGCTTTACCCGGAGCCAGAGACAAAATGGGCCTTACCTGGAGCCAGATAGAGGCAATATGGGCCTTACCTGGAGCCAGACAGAGGCAAAATGGGCCTTACCTGGAGCCAGACAGAGGCAAAATGGGCCTTACCCTGGAGCTAGATACAGGCAAAATGGACCTTACCTGGAGCCAGAGGCAAAATGGGCCTTACCTGGAGACAGAGGCAAAACGGGCCTTACCCTGGAGCTAGATACAGGCAAAATGGGCCTTACCTGGAGCAAGACAGAGGCAAAATGAACCCTACCTGGAGCCAGATACAGACAAAATGGATCTCACCTTGAGCCAGACAGAGGCTAAGTCCATCAACAATAGCGAGCTATGAAGGTTTCTGGTTGACGGCCTATACCACCAGAAAGGTTAAAGACCAGTTGAAGACCAAAGTAATCAAGTCATTATTCTCTCACCTCCCTCTCGTTCCGACAGACCCTGTTTTGGGGTCCGGAGAGCAGTAGTCCGGAGACTTGGCGTAGTAAATGAGTTCGTCTTCGGCAAAACTGTCTTTTCCTGGCTGTATCGGTATTAAGACGTACTGCTTTTTCCGCTTCCGTCGTTTCACCTGAAACACCAGCAAGGAAAGGTATTAATTTATTTACTTACGAATTTGGGTCTTATAAACCACAAAGATTTCAGGACAATATATTCTATTCTCTACTCTTCTATTCTATTTCACACACCCCAACACACACACACCCTCCCCCCACCCCAAACACACAGACAGACACATATCTTCATTTCCAAGCACGTGACACCCGCAGCAGAACCCACCTCCACCGCCAGGGCATAGCGCATCTTGAGGGCGGCCCCGATGAGGTCAAAGTCCGGGAGGGCCTTCCAACAGGTCTTGATGGAACAGGACCCAGAGACCCCGTGACACTTGCAGGCGGTGACCAGGCTCTGCTGCACCACCTGAAAACGGGGACACCGGAGAAAAACAACTGAGCAATGGAGCTACAAGCTACTGTCAGGACCACTGTTCTAAAAATAGGTGGATAACGCATGCCTTTGTTGAGCCCCTTTGCCACCCGAAGCCAGCGGAAGTGTGAAATCAGCCATTTTGCCACTCGTGTCAGTACAGCGCGAAGCGGTAACTTTATATATGTAGCCAAGCTACTGTCATCATAATCAGTACCATGATGATGATAATGATCATTATAATTTAACACACACATACAAACATCTCCGCACGCGCGCACGCACACACATGGTCACACACAATCACACGTATGCACGCACACATTCACACAGACGCACACATACCCCCCCCCCCACCACACACACAGTCACACACGTACAAACATACTCTCATACTATACATATGCACATACACAAAAATATACCTACCTGCCTGCCTACCTACCTGTATACCTCCCCCCCCCACACACACTCACTATTACATCCGTTACTCCTACCACTGTCACCACGACTACCACCATCACAACTACTACTACTACGACTACTACACGCGCACCACCACTACTAAAACCATCACCACCACTGGCAATCCAGAACCAGTCACAACATACTCGTTTTCTATCACCATCCAATAAACAGCAATAGGCACTTTTATAGAACTGATCTCTTTAAGTCATGCCTTTTTTCAGTGGTGGTTCGTACTGGAACAATCTGCCTTCCTTTGTAAAACAGATAGCTGGCAGTGTTAACTTCAGAAGCTCTTTAAAAAATGTTTGTTTGATAAAATGGAAAACATGTAAAGGATGTAATTCAACCTCAGTAACAATGTCATTCTACTTAAACAGGAAATGTTAAATGAAATACTGCGCACTATTATTGTTATTAGTATCAGTATTATTGTTATCATGATTTGGGATGGTTACATATTTATACATATGCAATTGTACTCGTTTGTGGCCGTGAAGTGTCCGTCTTAGTATTTTTATTTGTCTTTCTTGCTATGAAATTATTTTGTTCTTTCTCTCTTTTTTCTATTATCATTATTAATTTTTATCTTATTTACTGTCTTCGCCTTTTTTGTGTTTGTCTATGTTCTTAATTTGACCACTGCTTGGTTGACTGGCTCAACAAAGTGACTGAAACAGAACTGCGAATGGATATTGATAACCACTTTTATTATTATGACAGAGAAAAGAAAAGAAAATGACGAAAAAAAGATGGACACCCACACACACACACAGACACACAGACGCACGCACACACACAGAAAAGGAGGTAAAATCACGGTTTGTACACAGGGGTGCAACATTCGAGTTTTAAACTGTTCTCTGCACAATGACTACTCCATGGCCAGTCAGTCATGAAATGTGATAGTTTATTAGACATATATAGAATGGATAATATATATCAGATATAGAATATAGGCTACACTAGAGCTCCCAAGATCGCAGAAAACACACACACACACATCTCTAATGAAAATTACCACTATTCGGATTCAATTAGAAAAGTATTCCAATCTTATTTCTGGACCATATGCACTGACTCCAACTTCCAAAACACAGTGCACAGGATAATTCAATAGGGCAATAGAGACACAGAACTTGACTTTGCTAGCTGCCGCCTGAAGTTGAAAGATAGAGAGAGAGAGAGAGAGAGAGAGAGAGAGAGAAGACGGACACAGAGACACTGAAAGAGAGAGAGGGAGGAGAGAGAGAGAAAGAGACAGACAGGCAGACACAGAGAGAGAGAGCGGACGTTTGCGCCGTGTGTTTGGGCGAAGCGAAATTCCTCGCCTTGTTTCCCCGCAGTCACAAAATGTACAATCACTTCAAACAGATCTTTTTCCAAGATATTCCCAAGGCAGTATGAACCCAAAAGCACACTGACGCTTCAGCGAAAAGACAAAAAACCCAAAAACCCCAACACACCAAGTTACAAGAAGAGAAATTCCACGTAAACAAACAACGTTAACGGTCGCCCGTTTGGCAGCAAGCGCTTCTGATGGCGATAATTTGTGTGTGTGGCATGTTCGTTCGCGTGCAAAAAGGCGCGCGCCAATTCCAAGAGCCCCCGTTGGTGGAGAGGAAGGCAAGGGGAAGGTGATGTAATAAAGAGGGAAATAAAGCTCTCAGTGGGGGATGGTTTATGAAGGGGAACCAGGGCTTTCCTGGCAACACAGGCCACCGCTGCCTTGGTTACGACTTTTCTCCCGTCTCTGATGTTCGCTCCGTGACTGAGAGTGTTCTTTTTTTTTTCTTTCTTGTTTTTTTGGGGGGTGGGGTTGGGGGGGAGGGGGATGTGGGGGTGGAGTTCGTCCGGGCGCGTACAAGAATGTGCCTGCGTCACCCTCCCTCCACTTTTCCTCCTCCAACCACAAACACACAGACACAGACTCTCACACACATTCACTCACTCACACACACACGTGCACGCACGCAGGCGCATCCTGACGTGTCTGTCTTTTATCTGGGTATCCATCTGTCTGATTGTTGTCTGCCTGTGTGTCGGTGTGCCTGTCACTCCCTCCCCCACTCTCCTTCACGAAGACGAACATCAGCCCTGTTCTGTTCTCTCTCTCTCCCCTCTCTCTCTCCCCTCTCTCTCTCTTCCCTTTCTTTCTCCTCTCTTACGAAGACGAACATCAGCCCTGTTCTGTTCTCTCTCCCCCCCCTCTCTCTCCTCCCTCTCTTTTTCTCTCCCCTCTCCTTCAGGAAGACGAACATCAGCCCTGTTCTGTTCTCTCTCTCCCCTCTCTCTCTTCCCTTCTCTTTCTTTCTCCTCTCTCTCACGAAGACGAACATCAGCCCTGTTCTGTTCTCTCTCTCTCCTCCCTCTCTCTCTTTCTCTCTCCTTCAGGAAGACGAACATCAGCCCTGTTCTGTTCTCTCTCTCCCCTCTCTCTCTCCTCTCTCTCACGAAGACGAACATCAGCCCTGTTCTCTCTCTTCCCTTCTCTCTTTCTTTCTCTCTCCTCACTCTTTCACGAAGACGAACATCAGCCCTGTTCTGTTTTCTCTCTCTCTCTCTCCTCTCTCTCTTCCCTTCTCTCTTTCTTTCTCTCTCCTCACTCTTTCACGAAGACGAACATCAGCCCTGTTCTGTTCTCTCTCTCTCTCTCTGGGTCTCCGTCTCTCTCTCCTTCCCTCGTTCCTTCCCAACATTATTCTAATATTCTGATATGTGTGTTCCTTTTGTTTCTTTTCATATATATATATATATATATATGTATATATATGTACACACACACACAATTTTATTACCATCATGCTTATACCTTTATCGTTTAGTATTGTGAAGTGTAGACCCTATCATTTCTCTTTCTCGCTCGCTCGCTCTCTGTCCCTATCTCTGTCTGTCTCGGTATTTATCCCTGTCCCTGGTAGTTCATTTACAGCTTGCCCTAAGCATGTGGTGCATTTAATTCGCTCTGACAGTTCAGATACATTTTGTCTCTTTTCAATGGAACCTAGCGGTATTTATGACGTCTTGTCAGGTTTCTTTCTTTTATCCATCTTCCTGAATCAAAAGAAATTTCTTCTCTTTACCTACGTAATGGAAAATAATGTTAAACAGAGACTGATAAAAGACACAGAAGATATTCAGAACAATTGAAAATAAATACTGCAAGGTAACCCCACGAAACACATTCAGCTTGCACAAAAAACAGTATACAACCAAATATTCTGATAAAAAGTCACACACCAAATAAACAAAATCACTGACAACACACGTGAAGGCACGTGCAAGCCACCACACACATGTTCTCAGTCAGTGCTAGATTCTCGACTTCGATTCCCAGTTAAGACTCACCTGGTGGGGGAAAGGTACAGTATTTTCCGATCTCTCAAGTCAAAACGTGCAGACCTGCTAGTACCTGGACCCCCTTCGTGTGTATAAGCATGCAGAAGATAAAAATACGCACGTTAAAGATCCCGCAATCCATGTCAGCGTTCGGTAGGTTGATGAAAACATTACCAGCATGCACAATGCTGAAAACGGAATATAGCTGCCTACATGGCGGCGGGGTAAAAATGGTCATACACGTAAAAGCCCACTCGTACATACCAGTGAACGTGAAAGTTGCGGCCCATGAAGGAGGAGGAGCAGCAGAAGAAAGGGCATTTATGTTTGTTACGTCAGGGAAAAATATCAACCGTTTTACACCCTCTTCAGAGAGCAATGCACAATCTTCTTGAAGTTCGCAGCTTCGGCATCAAAGCAGGTATTCCAAGAGAACTTGCGTCAAAGAAGTGCTCACAAGAAAGCGTTCTGCCTGCTGATGCTGTATATCAAAGGCTAAGAGGTCCTCTGCTAGACCAATCATTAATGCTGTAAAACTGGAAGCAGAAGGTGGTCCCTTGTTGAACATTCACTTTCCTGAACTGCGGTAGGCCTCGTGAAACTACCACCAGCCTGTTTGCTTTTCAATATTCTCTCTCTCTCCCCAAAAAATGAGGGATTAGTTTCGCAGAAGGATGTCTGCTGCGTAAATAATTGCGAGTCTGTGGTTATTCAAAAGAAAAGGCGGAGGGTGGTTGTAGGGGGGATTGATTTAACATGAAGGCATCCTGCACATAATCTTGTGCCAGAAAAAAAAAACAGATTATGACCACCTCCTTTGGGCTCCTCGATCTTGATTGGCCCAGATCGTTTGCCTTTTATGTCTGTAATCGTTGTGTCTCTATCTCTGTCGCATTCAGCCCCCCCCCCCCCCCCTCCTCTTGGTCTTTATTCTTTATCTTATTCTCCAAGTAAATATATTTTCTGAGGAAAAACATCATTTGTTATGGGTTTTTCTTTGTGAGGAGGATGGAGAGAGAGAGGGGAAGAGAGAGCGAGCGAGAGAGAGAGAGCGGGAGGGAGAGAGAGGGAGAGAGAGAGAGAGAACGAACGTACATTCAATATATATACAAGTATATAATTCTCTCTCATATATATATATATATATATATATATATATATATATATATATATATCGAGAGACAGAGAGAGAGAACGAACGATATATTCTCTCTCCCCTCTCTCTCTATATATATATCGAAAGAGAGAGAGACTGAGACAGAAAGAGAGGGTTTGACAACAAGATATACACACCATGCATTCTGGCCCCAGAAAATCCGTACATGAATATAGACTGCTACACACGCGTTATTACAAATGTGACACGCAGAATTTCGTTTTGCACGCACATACATATGCTGCTGTCGGTGTCAAGAGTAACCATGAACGATGTAAGTAGCTGACAAAGCGAACGAGAAACAGAAACCTAACTTCCTCCAGATGTATCTGTTCAACTATCCTTCTATATTCCTAAAAAAGGCAAACCAAATTACTTTGCAAAAGTAACTGACTCATTTAAACACTAACAGACTATATGTTTTACTTGTAAGAAAAAAGATCTACTTTTGAAGGTTGTGACAGACCATACTATGTTTATGAATGTTTAGCTTGTAAGAAAAGATCTACTTTTGGAGGTTGCGACAGACCATACCAAGTTTATGAATGTTTAACTTGCAAGAAAAAAGATCTACTTTTGGAGGTTGCGAAAGACCATACTACGTTTGTGGGGAATTCGTGAGAGTCTGCGCACTCACAGACATCTATCCGAGCATGGATTTCCATTCTCTCAGGGATATGTGTTCTTACCCACGCAATTCCGGTTTTATGTAGATAATCACCAAAACTTCCCCGCGTATTACGCAGTTCCCCACCACAGCGCAATTTCTGAAATGTTCATAAAAATACGTAACCAGAATGGCGGGTAGCTGAATGTGAATGAATGGATGAAAAAATGAAGAGAGAGAGAGAGGGGATATATCTGTATGTATGTACAGACACAGACAGACACACACACACACACACACACACACATATATATATATATATATAACACGACAGAAAGACCGAGAGAGTAACACGACAGAAAGACCGAGAGAGAGATTGCTTCAGTCACCAGAATGTGTGACCGGACATTAAAAAGAGAGAGAGAGAGACAGAGATGAAGATTATGATGAAGGAAAAGGAAAAGAAAAGAAAAAGAAAGGAATAAATGATCGAAGATGACGACGAAAAAGAAAGATATATTGGACGCGCTTGTGCGTATATGCATGCATGGATATATACATGAACATGTGCCCGCTTGTGTGTACATGCAGGTGCATGCGTTCATGCATGAAATGAAGCATTTTTTTTTTTTCAAAGGAAGCAGACACCATAAAACTGAAGTGCAGTTTCTTTCGTTTGTCTTTTTCAGAAAAAAATAATGATGTTAAAAAAAAAAGTCAAATCGCAGTTTTAACCCATAAAGAGTTTGTTTGAAAACAGTAAGTGGAGTGATGGCCTAGAGTAACGCGTCCGCCAAGGAAGCGAGAGAATTTGAGCGCTCTGGTTCGAATCACGGCTCAGCCACCGATGTTTTCTCCCCCTCCACTGGACCTTGAGTGGTGGTCTGGACGGTAGTCATTCGAATGAGACGATAAACCGAAGTCCTGTGTGCAGCATGCACTTAACGCACGTAAAAGAACCCACGGCAACAAAGGGTTATGGCACAATTCTGTAGAAAAATCCACTTCGATAGGAAAAACAAATAAAACTGCACGCAGGAGAAAAAAATAATTAAAAAAAAAAGGGTGGTGCTGTAGTGTAGCGACACGCTCTCCCTGGGGACAGCAGCCCGAATTTCACACAGAGAAATCTGTTGTGACATAAAAAGAGTAACACAAATATAAATACAGAAATCAGGGGCAGGGAGGACGGTGAGAGCACTCTGCATGCAGCTCAGTGTTTACTGTACATGTGAATATTCGGTCACTTTCAGATTTCAAGATTCAAGGATTCAAAGAAGATTCAAACATTCAAAGAAATTTAATCATTTTGCCCCTTTTCGGGTGTGGAGGATACAATAACTATACATACTCATTGAATCACAACTTCAGTCCAACGATGTCTCCGAAACACGCAAAAACGCACACCCACGCACGCACACCCACACGCGCGTGATAATGATGATGATTTGCAACAAAACAAATCAAACTTAAACATACTGACAAGTATGTTTTAGATTTAACAAAAGTTACACACCTTTTCCAAGTTTTATGAGTTTACTTAGATTAAGTTGTGTTTTCTTCCGAGCACTGAATAAACTGCATAAACCGAACACTGCTGTATGTGATTTATATTTATGTGGTATCAATTCATTTCGAATTACAGTATTTTGGGGACATTCTAAAACAAAATGAAATTCATCCCCAATAGCACCCATATTACACTCCTTGCAAATTCTGTTTTCGCCTTCTCTTCTTCCTGTTTCGATCTGCAGTTTATGGTTACTGCAACGAAACTATTAAAGGATATGTGTGAGTATCTGGAAGATGTGGCATTATCATCATTAGCATTACTATTCTTGTTATCAGCTTTACCATTAACATCAAAGTAGTTGTATCATTATGGTTACTGCAACGAAACTTTATCAGAGGATATATGCAAGTATCTCGAAGTTGTGAGATACATTTTTCTTGACAAAAGGCTGTGATGAACCTCTTACCGTGAAACACGTGCTCCTTGACTGTTGGGATCTGCATGACGTTAGACACAGATATTACACGGCGGTTTCTTTGAAGACCTTGTTTCGTGATGTCCCTCCGTGGGCGCTGATGGACTTCTTGAAAGAAGTGAACATTTTAACTCAGATTTGAAGGTTTTAAACGATGGAAGTTTTTTTTTTTTAAACTTTGAGTGGAAAGTTTGAAGTGGTGACTCGTTTTAATTGTTTTTTTACCCTTGTAGTAGTTATTAACGTGGCGATAGCCTTGAGATGGCCTTAGTGGTGGGCGAGGCTCTAAGCACCATAATTTGATTTCATTTGTTGTGAAGTCAGAAAGAGGGACACAGTCTCGGACAGCAGTGAGAGTAGTGGCAGCTCAACAACAACAGTAGTAGTAACAGGAGCTACAGTAGTCAATAATAGCAGCATCAACAACAGCTTTCAGTTTCTCTGTGTTTGGATAAATCCCTACACGCTACACCACATCTGCTGGGCAGAAGCCTGACAGCAGCATAACCCAATGCGATTGTCGGGCCTCGAGTGCATGCATGTATTTATGTACCCGTCACAGTGGATTTCTTTTACAGAATTTTGCCAGAGGACAACGCTTTTGTTGCCCTGGGTTCTATTTCAGTGCGTCAAGTGCGTGCTGCACACGGGATCTCGGTTTATCGTCTCATCCGAATGACTAGACGCTCAGTTTGATTTCCTGTCAAACTTGTGAGAAAGGGCGAGAGCGGGATTCGAACCCACACCATCACGAACACCTTATTGGCAGATAAACGTCTTAACCAATGTGCCTCCTTGCTCCTTAGCAGCATCATCATCATCATCATCATCAACAGCAGCAGCGACGGCAGTAGCAGTTGCAGTAGTAGTAGTCGCAGCAGCAGTAGTTTTGGTAGAGACAGAGGGGGACAGGGAGTGAGTGGAATGAGAGAGAGAGAGAGAGAGAGAGAGAGAGACAGACAAACATAGGTAGAGAGAGAGAGACAGACAGGCAGACAGAAGGTTGAAGACACAAGACGACAGCGTTCAAAACCTCCTCACACGAGGCCCAGACAATATCCCCCCAAAACCTTCTCCCACGAGCCCCAGACAACATCCCCCCAAAACCTTCTCCCACGAGCCCCAGACAACATCCCCCCGAAACCTTCTCCCACGAGCCCACATATCCCCCGAAACCTTCTCCCACGAGCCCCAGACAACATCCCCCTAAAACCTTCTCCCACGAGCCCCAGACAACATCCCCCCGAAACCTTCTCCCACGAGCCCACATATCCCCCGAAACCTTCTCCCACGAGCCCCAGACAACATCCCCCCAAAACCTTCTCCCATGAGGCCCAGACAACATCCCCCAAAAACCTTCTTCCACGAGCCTTAGACAACATCCCCCCAAAACCTCCCACGAGGCCTAGACAACATCCCCCCAAAACCTTCTCCCACGAGCCCTAGACAACATCCCCCAAAACTTTCTCCCACGAGGCCCAGACAACATCCCCCCAAAACCTCCCACGAGCCCTAGACAACATCCCCCCAAAACCTTCTCCCACGAGGCCCAGACAACATCCCCCCAAAACCACCTCCCACGAGCCCTGGGAAACATCCCCCCAAAACCTTCTCCCACGAGCCCTGGACAACATCCCCCCCAAACCTTCTCCCACGAGCCCCAGACAACATCCCCCAAAACCTTCTCCCACGAAACCTAGACAACATCCCCCCAAAACCTTCTCCCAAAAGGCCCAGACATCCCCCCAAAACCTTCTCCCACGAGCCCCAGACAACATCCCCCCGAAACCTTCTCCCACGAGCCCACACATCCCCCAAAACCTTCTCCCACGAGCCCCCAGACAACATCCCCCTAAAACCTTCTCCCACGAGCCCCAGACAACATCCCCCCCGAAACCTTCTCCCACGAGCCCCAGACAACATCCCCCCCGAAACCTTCTCCCACGAGCCCCAGACAACATCCCCCCCAAAACCTTCTCCCACGAAACCTAGACAACATCCCCCCAAAACCTTCTCCCACGAGCCCCGGACAACATCCCCCCAAAACCTTCTCCCACGAGCCCCAGACAACATCCCCCCAAAACCTTCTCCCACGAGCCCCAGACAACATCCCCCCCAAAACCTTCTCCCATGAGGCCCAGACAACATCCCCCAAAAACCTTCTTCCACGAGCCTTAGACAACATCCCCCCAAAACCTCCCACGAGGCCTAGACAACATCCCCCAAAAACCTTTTCCCACGAGCCCTAGACAACATCCCCCAAAACTTTCTCCCACGAGGCCCAGACAACATCCCCCCAAAACCTCCCACGAGCCCTAGACAACATCCCCCCAAAACCTTCTCCCACGAGGCCCAGACAACATCCCCCCAAAACCACCTCCCACGAGCCCTGGGAAACATCCCCCCAAAACCTTCTCCCACGAGCCCTGGACAACATCCCCCCCAAACCTTCTCCCACGAGCCCCAGACAACATCCCCCAAAACCTTCTCCCACGAAACCTAGACAACATCCCCCCAAAACCTTCTCCCAAAAGGCCCAGACAACATCCCCCCAAAACCACCTCCCACGAGCCCTGGGAAACATCCCCCCAAAACCTTCTCCCACGAGCCCTGGACAACATCCCCCCCAAACCTTCTCCCACGAGCCCCAGACAACATCCCCCAAAACCTTCTCCCACGAAACCTAGACAACATCCCCCCAAAACCTTCTCCCAAAAGGCCCAGACATCCCCCCAAAACCTTCTCCCACGAACCCCAGACAACATCCCCCCGAAACCTTCTCCCACGAGCCCAGACATCCCCCTGAAACCTTCTCCCACGAGCCCCAGACAACATCCCCCCGAAACCTTCTCCCACGAGCCCCAGACAACATCCCCCCCAAAACCTTCTCCCACGAGCCCCGGACAACATCCCCCCCAAAACCTTCTCCCACGAGCCCCAGACAACATCCCCCCGAAACCTTCTCCCATGAGGCCCAGACAACATCCCCCCAAAACCTTCTCCCATGAGCCTTAGACAACATCCCCCCAAAAACCTTCTTCCACGAGCCTTAGACAACATCCCCCCAAAAACCTTCTCCCACGAGCCCTAGACAACATCCCCCAAAACCTTCTCCCACGAGCCCTAGACAACATCCCCCAAAACTTTCTCCCACGAGCCCTAGACAACATCCCCCCAAAACCTTCTCCCACGAGGCCCAGACAACATCCCCCCAAAACCACCTCCCACGAGCCCTGGACAACATCCCCCCCAAACCTTCTCCCACGAGCCCCAGACAACATCCCCCAAAACCTTCTCCCACGAAACCTAGACAACATCCCCCCCAAAACCTTCTCCCAAAAGGCCCAGACATCCCCCCAAAACCTTCTCCCACGAGCCCCAGACAACATCCCCCCGAAACCTTCTCCCACGAGCCCACACATCCCCCAAAACCTTCTCCCACGAGCCCCCAGACAACATCCCCCCAAAACCTTCTCCCACGAGCCCCAGACAACATCCCCCCGAAACCTTCTCCCACGAGCCCACACATCCCCCAAAAACTTCTCCCACGAGCCCACACATCCCCCATAACTTTCTCCCACGAGCTCCAGACAACATCCGCCAAGACTGACAACTCACACGGCGAACACCAGAGATAAGACAGAGAGAGAGAGAGATCATAACCAGTCCAGTCGCTGCCTGTGCTGCCAACTTTAAGCCCCGGTTCCCCTTCATAAACCATCTCCCACTGAGAGCTTTATTTCCCTCTTTATTACACAACCTTTCCCTTGCCTTCCTCTCCACCAATGGGGGCTCTTGGAATTGGCGCGCGCCTTTTTGCACGCGGACGAACATGCCACACACGCAAATTATGGCCATTGGCAGAAGCGCTCCTTCCAAACGGGTGACTATGAAGCATGTTTTGTTTTTTCACGGACCCCCCTCTCCCTAATTCTGGTCACAGTGCTTGGTTGAGGAGTGAGGCTATGGGTGCGCCCATCTCGTGAAGAATATCTTGGAAAAAGATCTGTTTGAAGTGATTGTATGTTTTGAGAGCCCCAAAGGCGAGGAAATTTACTTCACACACACACACACGTGATTTTGCACACTCACACATGTACGCACGCACGCACACACACGCGGGCGCGCGTGCTCGCACACAAATGCATACATGTTCTCTGTAATGTTAAATGGCAGACTAACCCATTAGTAAATCTTGGAAGTTTTGTCCTGTAAAATAGGTCCCTTACCGCACATTCTAAACTGCACTGGCCTCCTGACTGCAACTGATCTCATTCTTCGTAACGCTCTTGGCTTTTTGAGCGACAAATCTGAACTAAAAACTTAGCACAAAAAAAAGCTGATTTGATTGACGTTTGTGTCAAAAAGAAAGACAACCACACGAGAAACTGAAATCGAAAATCACCACAACGTAACCCTCCCTTCTTCTCACGTTTTGACATAGACGCAAACATCCACTACAAAGAACAACAACGCAATACATACACAGACAGACACTCACAGACATGCAGACACAGACACACCCCCACCCACCCACTCAGAAGCGCACCTCTATGCACGTGCTCTTACAGTCAGTAAGTTTTATGGTGTCTCCCGTCAGGAAAAGACATCAGCACTGCCCTACATTCCCAACAGACAGTGACGCAAAACTCTGTCTGCAGTTCACAGTTTGCGCATCAAGGGAGGCAAGACCAAAGACTTCCCCATCAATGAAGCATTCACGGGTGTCATTCTCACTGCTCATGTCTTACATCGGAAGCAGAGACGGAGGTCCCTTGTTGAACGTGTCATTAACGACGGGAAATGGCAGAGAATAGTAAAACAGAGGTCCCATGTTGACCATGGGAGTTCCGTACACTGCGGTAGGCCTCACCTTCACTAAACACCAGGCTGTTTGTCAACATTCTGTTAGAAAGCTCTCCTCAGGGGGAGCTGGCTCATAGTAGTTGCGACCAGGGACGCCCCCAAAACTGGTACAAAGATTTGTATTTGTATTTCTTTTTATCACAACATATTTCTCTGTGTGAAATTCGGGCTTCTCTCCACAGGGACAGCGCGTCGCTACACTACAGCGCCACCCATTTTTCAGATTTTTTACTGCGTGCAGTTTTATTTGTTTTTCCTATCGAAGTGGATTTTTCTACAGAATTTTGCCAGGAACAACCCTTTTGCTGCTGTGGGTTCTTTTACGTGCGCTAATGCTGCACACAGGACCTCGGTTTATCGTCTCATCCGAATGACTAGCGTCCAGACCATCACTCAAGGTCTAGTGGAGGTGGAGAAAATATCGGCGGCTGAGCCGTGATTCGAACCATCGCGCTCAGATTCTCTCGCTTCCAAAGCGGACGCGTTAGCTCCAGGCCACCACTCCACTTACACCAAGACCAACCTCAAATGTGCAAACCTTCAGCCGTGGGAGGTGCTGGTGATGGAGGTAGCTGGCATGGCGGGCACAGCAGCCGAGTGATTAAAGCACTGGACTTTCAACCTGAGGGTCTCAGGTTCGAATCCCGGTATATCAAGGCCTCTGGTGGATAAAGGGTGGAGATTTTTTCCCCGATACCCCCGGTCAACATATGTGTGCAGGCCTGCTAGTGCCTGAACCCCCTTCGTGTGTATACGCATGAAGAAGATCAAATACGCACTTGAAATATCCCGCAATCCTTGACAGCGTTCGGTGGGTTACGGAATTAAGAAGAACAAACCCGGCATGCACCCCCCCCCCCCCCCCCACCCCGGTTATGAGAAACTAAAACTGTTCGCAGATTATTATTTTTATACAACAAAAATCAGTTCTGCGTCTACGTAAAATTTGTCCGGTTTTTTTTTTTTTCCCCTTGACATCTTGGTCATTAAGTTGTCAAATGTACCAATCATGTCAGATAACACGGCTTTTGTGGCACATTTCTGATAGACACTCTGACATTATTTTATTCAGTAGTCCTTCAAACTCAATTCGAAAAGTACTTACTATTGTGATCTATTTCGTACTGTTGGTTGAATTTTGTGTAATCCAAATTACAGTAGCAGCAACGACAGACGAGAAGCAATACCGACAGAATTAGAACATCAAGAACAACATCATTAGGAGCAGTGCAACAACAACAAAAAAAAACAATATCATCAATGACATAACAGCACCAATAAAAATTCGGGAAAAAAAAAATCAACAACGAAAACACACACACACACCACTACTCTCTCTCTCTCTCTCTCACACAAACACACCGACACAAACAAAAAATAAAAAGCACACATACAAACACACACACCACCACCTCTCCCCCAGACCACAAAACAACTCACCGATCTTCCCGCCGCAAAATTATGCTTGTCCATCATCACTTTCGTCGAAGAAGACGCCCTCCCCTTTCTCTTCGCTTTCCTCTGCCTGGACGCTCCAAGACCCCTCACAAACAACGAAGATGATGACAACGACGAAGACAACGACGACAGAGACGCCGGTGTTCTGGAAGACGACAACGACGACGACACAGGTGGCAGCTTCATGAGCGAGGCTTCTGTGAACTGGTGGCTGAAGTAGGTGCCGAAGGTGAGGTCGTCCCCGCAGCCCCCCCACTTGAAATCTGCCCCCGGGGGGGACGTGGGCAGGCGTCCGCAGCTGCACTTGGTGGTGACCCCGATACTGCAGGCACGGGCGACGCTGTGCACGAGCGCCGCGGCCGAGATGCTGTACACGTAGGCCTTTTCCCGAGTTCCTGTTTCCGGTTCCGGCGAGTGGGCGACCAGGCGTATGCGCAGACAGAGAGAAAGAGTGTTAGAAAGAGAAGGGAGTTTATTGTTGTTTTCGGAATTAGTACCAATGATATCTGTGGAAGAGAAGGGGGGGGTGGGGGTGGAAGAGGCGAGAGGGAGGGAGGGAGAGAGAGAGAGAGAGAGGCTTTGCGTGTATTTGTATGTGCGTGTGCGCGCGCGTGCGTGCGTGCGTTCGTTTTTTTAATTCATTATATACATATATATATTTGTATGATATATATATATATATATATTCATATATACACACACATACACATATATATATATACATATATATATATATATATACATACATACACACACACACACACACACACATATATATATATATATATATATATATACATATATATAATTGTTTTAAGCCGATGTGGTGTAGCGTATAATTATACAAGTCGTCTTGTAACTTTCAAGGCCTACACTAATGTCTTCGAAATCGAAAATAACTTCTTCTGTCAGTTTCAAAATGACTTTGAAATTGCAATGTTCAGCTTTAAAGTATTACACCTACCACATTAAAATTGTCCCCGTGTTCGCCAAAGAGGCGGTCTTACCGTTACGTTCTTCGTGACATATCGCGACAGTGGCATCAATTATCTGAACATGCTGCGGGCATGTGTATACGATTCGAGCAATGAGAATGGGGGTGGGGTTGAGGGGTAAGGGGGAAAAGGGGCGGAGGGAGGCGTAGAGGAATTATTTCACATTATTTTTTGTCCCTTGTTGTTTTTTCTTTGTTTCCCACACGTTAGTAATGTTGACACAGTTCATGTATTTGTTATTTTTCATGTTTATTATTATTATTATTTTGTTTCATGCGTTTGCAATATTTGACATAATAACCTTCGAAGGAATGAAAGGGAATTTCATCTTGAATCTTGAAAAAAAAAAAAAAAAGTACTGAACTGCGTTCCTTTCCACTGGTTAGGACTGTATCGTACACAGACTACATTGCACTGTAATAATTATACTAAACATTAATTGTTTTTATTCCATCTTTGAGTTTACAGTTTTATCAGTGACATAAGACATCTTATTAATGAATCTGCACCACATTATTACACATTCATTCTGAAATAATGTACAAAGATGGATTTTTCTTTTGCCATTGGACACGCTCTTACATTTATACTAAACATTCAATCCACACCCATTTTCCATTAAAAAAAAATTGTTTTGCCTGCAATTTTATCAGAATCCCTTTAACACCTTTGTACTGCATAAAAAGTCTTTGTCACCACAGATTTCTACGCGTGAAAATAAGCAGACTGATCTCACCTTCCTCGGAAGAATACTTCGCCATCAGAGGGCGTTACCCATTTCATTCTTTCCCTTTTTCTTCTATTTTCATTGGTACAGGGAATCGGGGTTGGGTTTGTAAAAAAGCAGAGCGGAGATGAAAAAAAAAAGAAAAGAAAAAGAAAAGAAAAAAAGCAACAACAAAAAAGCGGTGGGTGTGCAAGCGAGGGTGGTTGAAAAAAAAAGAAAAGAAGAAGAAGAAAAATTCGAGTTGTAGTAGATGTTTCCCATCATGTTAATTCAACGGATTCCTTGCTGCAGGAAATGCTTCGAGAGGAGAAAAAAGAGGCAGCGAGAAAGGGAGCGGGCCTGAAGAATGTCTGGGCCCAACGCAGGGAATGTATTATTTGGTGGAAGGTAGGGAGGTAGGTTGGTAGGTAGGTAAAACCTGCAAATATGCCGTCGCAGCAGCAGAGCGAACGCGTTAGGCCAAGGAAGTGGGCAGGCCTACAGAAATGCGGAGACAAAACAACCAACGCCGAACACCACAAAAAAAGACAAAAGCAAAGTACAACCCGTTTTTTTGATGTCCAGGGTCTAGATTCTTATGGCTTAATTCTGAACGCTTTGTTGCAAGGGCGAAGCAAGAATGCCTTTTTCTCGAGGTCTACAATGGAAGGACCTCTTTGAATTAGTCCTTGTGCTTAGGCCCTGCCCTGCCCTGCAGTGTCGGCGAGTCTGCGTGGGTGTGTCTATTTATGTAGTCTATATATATATATCCAAAAATGAAACAAATGTTTTAAGATAATTCATTGAATTTAATCTGAATAAAGGAATTTAAGAAACAAAAAAAAACAAAAACAAAACAAAAAAACAACAACAACAACAAAACCAACAACATGCACATGCATGGTTTCTGCTGTGATTGAACAGATCCTATAGCTCTATGTATCTACTGATGAAAATTTATTTTTTATTCATAAAAGTTGCTCACTTCATGAAATGGCCGATTTCATATATCGGGTGTAACACACACACACAGATATATATATATATATATATATATATATATATATATATATACACACACACATATATATACATGTGTGCGTGTGTGTGTGTGTGTATGTGTGTGCGTGCGTGCGTGTGTGAACATTCATATGATTATATACACACACACACACACACATATATATATGTATATATTCATCTATGATTATATTTTTGTTCTTGTTTATTCATTTAGTTTAAGATTCATTATCGTGCGTTATTGATAACTGTATACGTCCTCCCCCCCAACTTCTTTTCCTGTGCGTGTTTGTGTGCGTATGCTCGTGCGTGCGTGATTTAGTGTTGGGAGATATTTGTGGGTGTACGTGAGTATGTGTGGGTGTGTGCGTGAGTGTGTCATTCCCTTCAAAGACACCACCACCACCATCACTGTCATCACCGCCACGATTACCACCACCATCATCATCACCACCATCAACACCGCCTCCATAACCACCATCATCATCATCATCATCATCGCCACCACCATCATTATCGTCACCACCACCACCATCATCGCCACCACCATCATCATCATCACCACCACCACCATCATTATCATCATCACCACCACCACCATCATCATCATCATCACCACCACGACCACCACCATCATCATCACCACCACAACTACCACTACCATCATCACTATCACCACCATCACCATCATCACCGCCACCACACATCATCATCACAACCACTACCACCATCATTATCATCACCACCACTACCACCATCATCATCATCACCACCTCTACCACTACCATACCACCACCACCATCATCATCACCACCACGATCATTATCATCACCACCACTACCACTATCATCATTATCATCATCACCACCACCACCATCATAATCACCACCACCACCACTGCCATCATCATCATGATTATCATCACCACCACTACCACCATCATCACCACACCGCCATCATCACCACCACCAACATTATCATCATCACCACCACCAACATTATCATCATCATCACCACCACCACCGCCACTATCATCATCACCACCACCATGATCATCATCATCACCACCACCATGATCATCATCACCACCACCATCACCACCGCCACTATCATCATCATCATCACCACCACCAGCATTATCATCACCACCACCATCACCACCGCCACTATCATCATCATCATCACCACCACCACCACCACTACCATCATCAACAACACCACCACCACCACCACCACCATCATCACCATCACCACCACCATCATCATCACCACCACCATCACACCGCTATCATCATCACCACCATCATCACAACCCCCACAACCAGCACCATCAACCACCACCACTATCATCATCGTCACATTAATCCATCCCTTCCTCCTGTTCCCACCCCCAGCCCCTCGAAATCCTCCTCTTCAGAAACATACAGCATCTGAATTCCCTTGCCAGCGGTCAACAAGCGATAGAAACAGTAACTGTAACATACCCAGCATGTACACAACGATGGCTACCTACATGGCGGGTAGTTGAGGCCCAGAAACGAAGAAGAAGTGAAGAAGAAGGAGGTGGAGGAGGCGAAGTCTCGAGGTGTAGGAGAAGAAGAATAAGGAAAGGAGGAGGAGGAGGATGAAGAAGAAGAAGAAGAAGAAGGAGGAGGAGGGGGAGGAGGAGGAGGAGAAGAAGAGAAAGGAGGAGGAGGAGGAAAAAGAAGAATAAAAAGAAGGAGGAGGAGGAGGAGCAGAGAAAGAGGAGGAGCAGGAAGAAGAAGAAGGAGGATGAAGAAGAAGAAGAAGAAGAAGAGGAGGAGGAGGAGAAGAGAAAGAGGAGGAGGAGAAGAGAAAGAGGAGGAGGAGGAGCAGGAAAAAGAAGAGGAAGAAGAAGAAAGAGGAGGAGGAAGAGGAGCAGTAAGAAGGAGGAGGAGGAGAGAAAGAGGAGGAGCAGGAAGAAGAAAAAGAAGAAGGAGGAGGAGGAGGAGGAGGAAGACGTTGCTGTCTCCCTCTATCTCACTATCCCTGTCTGTCTGATTGTGCCTGTCTCCCTCCCCCCCCCCCCCCCACCACCCTCTCTCTTCCTCTCTCTCTTCCCAGGACTGAAGAGAAGAGGGAAACAGGAACCGAGGAGAGTAAACAACAACAATAACAAAACAACAAAAATGTAATAATAATAAGAAGAAGAAGAAGAAAAGGAAGATGATAATGATGATGATGAAGCAGGAGTTTAAGAAGAAGAAATTTTTCATACTCCAAACCACCCATAGCACTGACTGCACCCAATCTTTCATTCCAACGCCGACCTGTTCTTAAAAAAAAGAAAAAGAAAAAAAAGAAAAAAAAAGCTCTCCAGGCGACATATTCTTCATTATCTCAGGACTCTCGACCCCACAACCCCCTCCCCCTTTACCCCCCCCCCCCCCACACACACACCCAGTCCCTACAACTCTTCATCCATTCACCTACCCACCACCCCCCTCTCTCCCCCCCACCCCCCCGTGGCGTGGTAAGCGTGTTCTGATTGGGCGACAGCAGGACTTCAAACAGGGAGCCCTTCTGAAGATCGGCTGTTACATGTACGAGGGGGCTTGTTCAGCGATAATTTGACACGCCTCAAAACTACCCTTGTTATACACGTGATGATAAAATAGCTTTTGTGTATGTATGTATGTATGTGAAGTGGGGGCTTTTGATCATTTCAATTTGTCGTTGTTTGTTGTTGTTGTTGTTAGTTTTTTGAGTTGTTGGTCGAAACGGAAAACATATTTTGCAACCGAAATGAGGAACGATAATTCGTTGGATGTGGATGCTGCTCTCCCCTCTCCCCCCCACCTCCCTCCCTCTATATCTCCCCCTCTCTCTCCTCGTCATTCTCAGTGTCTGTCTGTCTCTCCTACTGTATATATTTCTGACAGAGAAGGACACACACTGAGACAGACACAGAGTTCATTTTTCTGCATCAAAACACGCATCACCGAACGCTGACACCCTGTTGTTCAACTCGCTATTATTACCCCTTGCCTAACAATGCGCATGTGCAGCTGCAGATGCATTGTGGGAGGTTGGAATTCTGCGCCCGCCAGAAGACTGGGACCATTAGCCATGCTGATGAGAGTCTGAGGAGGGGTGGTGGTGGGGGTGTGGGTGTGTGGTAATGACTAATTATCTCGATAGAAAGTGTCTGCGGTGGAGAGACTGTAAACGCGCGTAATATTTTATTCATTCCACGTGTCGGCTGGTCTTTTAAGTTCTTTCTTTCTTTCTTCCTTCTTCTCTTCTGTCTCCCTCACTCTCTTTGTATGTATGCATGTTTGTGTGTGTGTGTGTGTGTGTGTGTGTGTGTGTGTGTGTGTGTGTGTGTGTGTGTGTGTGTGTGTGTGTGTGTGTGACAGAGACAGACAGAGAGAGAGAGAGAGAGAGAGATTTTGTTTTCTTTCGAACAGCCACCACTCCGCACCCCCTTCCCTCCACACACACACACAGAGTAATCAGCATCCTCCTCCCTACCCTCTTCTTTTCCATCGTCGTCATCATTATCATCATCATCGTCCAAACCATTACCGTTAATTTTCAGTTCGGTTTTTAAAAATTAATCCTTCTCTCCCTCTCTCTACAGAACTCATTCGCACAAACGTTGATCAAAGCAAATTTTGCCCGTACTAAGTGACTCCTATTTTTTTTCTGTCTTGTTAACAACCAATTTTTTTCTTTTTACTTTTTTTTCTGTACAGGCGCTTTTAGTATCAAAGATTTATATTTTGCGCTTTCAAAAGCCATGGACCCCTCTCTCCTCCCCTCCCCCCCCCCTCCGCAGCATTCCCTCCCCACGCCCCCTCTCCCCTCCTAACTAAATCATCGCAGTGGAGACTTGATTGGCTAACAAGGAGACATCAAAAGGCAAGCTCTTTGGGCGGCCGTTTGTGCAAGAAGTTGCAAGGGTTGTTCGTCGCTAATCGGAAGACGTTTAAAACGAAACCCTGTTACGGCTGTTGATGGTGGAACATGTTTTGCGTCAAAATTGCGGAATCTTTTCTTTTTTTCTTCTTCTTCTTTCCTTTTTTCTTCCAGTAAACGAAAGGAGACAAGTACTGTTATCTCTTCTCTTTCATTCTCTCTCTCTCTCTCTCTCCAACATCCATCCACTTATCTCTCTCTCTAGCATCTATCCATCCAACCAACTCTCTCTCTGGCAGCTATCCACCTCTCTCTCTAGCACCCATCCAAACGCTCTCTCTCTCTCTATCTCCCTCTCTAGCACCCATCCAAACACTTCTCTCTCTCTCTCTCTAGCACCCATCCAAACACTTCTCTCTCTCTCTCTCTAACCCTGTCTCCCTCTCTCTCTAGCACCCAGTCAAACACTTCTCTCTCTCTCCAGCACCCATCCAAACACTTTCTCTCTCTCTCTCTCTCACTAGCATCCATCCAACCATCCCCACCCCCATCTCTTTTCATATCCCCCCCAACCCATACCCCCACCCAAATCCAGAAATTATGTCAGGGGGTCAGACCGTGTCAAAAACTGCCACCCTATCCCCTCCCCCCACACGCACAAACAGAAAAGAGAATTCGTCGGGTTTTATCTTTTCTGCCTCAAAGCATCTCGCGACCTGACAGCGTGTCCTCAAACCCACCATTAGGCTTCCCTACGCTCTATCAGTGCGCATGCGCAGCGCAGGTGCATGATGGGAACCACAACTTCCGCTCCAAAACCAAAAACAACAAGAAAAAAAAAGACAAACAAAACAAACAACTAAGGACAATTCAGCTCTTTTATGTGGATGCAAAAGAAAAAAGTGAACACTGAAGGTCACATAAGGTCACAGAAAGAGTAAGCATCGAAGGTCACAGACAAAGTGAGCTATGAAGATGACCAAAGGTCACAGGAGCTAGGAATGAAGGTCATAGAAAGAGTGAGCATCGAAGGTCACAGGAATAGTAAGCAGTGAAGGTCACACAAAAAGAAGGCAATGAAGGTCACAGGAGGTCACACAAAGAGAGAACGAAGGACCCAAATGAAGCACAGAAAAGGAGAACAGCTTGATCTTTTTAACTAAGAGCCGAAGACAAACTAATAGGTCCTTAATCTTCAATCGTTTGGAAGGGGCATGTGGTTAATTGAAAAATAATAACTGGATAATTGTCTCTGCTTGGCAAGTCTGAGTATCAGTCTATGCTTGCTGCTCTGTCTGTCTGTCTGTTTGTCTATTTCCATCTCTTGCTTTTAAAAGAAGTCATTACTGGCTTTAGGATTAACCGTCAAGGGTGTATCTATTCATTTACATTTGGTTTGTTATTGTTATCGTTTTGTTGTTGTTGTTGTTATTTATCTATATTCAGTATCTCTTAGGCATACTCACTGAAATTGCTTTGTCAGTATTTTTGTTGTTTTCTTTTTAGCTTCAGTTCCATGGAAGCTCACGGAACATACAATTTTCTTTCTCACCCCCCCCCCCCCCTCTTTCTTTACAATGCTACACGTGCCTTCATCAAAACAAACAAGTCCACATTAAAGAGAGTTGAATATTTTTCCTATATAAAAAAAATAGGGTTGTTGCTTTCTTCTTTTCCCCTGTTTGTCCTTTTGATGCTTAGATGATGATAATGGTTCTTCCTCTTATCATTACTATTTTGTTGTTGTTGCTGCTGCTGCTGCTGCTCTACTACTACTACTACTGCTACTGCTGCTGATGCTGCTACTACTACTACTACTACTACCAAGACTATAATAATTATTATTGTTGTTGTTGTTGTTGTTGCTGCTGCTGCTGTTACTGCTTCTGTCGCTGTCGTTGTTATTGCTGTTGTTATTGCTTTACAGAAACAGACGTATATTTCTTCTTTGTATGATTTTACTTTGAGTGTTTTTTTTTTCTTTTTTCTTCTTTCTCTCTTTCTTTTTTTTTTCTTCTTTGGGGCGATTTAACAGACAACTCACCACCACCCAATGTTCAGCACCCTACCGAATCAAGGGAGGCCACCCAGGCACCTCACCACACCAAGGGAGGCAACACTGTGCGGCACAGCTTGACGAACAAGGCAAAGACAAAACTAGCTCACTTTGTGCTCCTTAGCGATAGAGAGAGAGGGAGGGCAGAGAGAGGGAGATGGAGAGAGAGATAAATAGGGACAGAGGGAGAGGGGGAGATAGGAGAGAGAAAGAGAGAGAGGGTGAGAGGCGGAGAGATAGGAGAAAGAGAGAGAGAGGGATAGGAGAAAGAAATGGAGGGAGAGAGAGAGATAGAGGGGGGAGAGATAGGAGAGTGAAAGAGGCAGACAAGAGAGAGAGGGGGGGGGAGGTGAGAGGGGGGAGAGAGAGAAAAAGAGAGAGAAGGGAGAGAGGGGGGATAGGGAGGGAGAGAGAGAGAGGGTGGGAGAGGGGGAGAGGGAGAGATAGAGAGAGAGAGGGGGGGAGATGGGAGAAAGAAATGGAGGGAGAGGGGGGAGAGAGAGATAGGGGGGGGGGGGAGAGATTGGAGAGTGAAAGAGAGAGGGGAGATATAGGAGAGTGAAAGAGAGCGGGGGAGAGAGAGGGGGGGAAGGTGAGAGGGGGGAGATATAGGAGAGTGAAAGAGAGAGGGGGAGAGAGAGGGGGGGAAGGTGAGAGGGGGGAGATATAGGAGAGTGAAAGAGAGAGGGGGAGAGAGAGGGGGGGAAGGTGAGAGGGGGAAGATATAGGAGAGTGAAAGAGAGAGGGGGAGAGAGAGGGGGGGAAGGTGAGAGGGGGGAGAGATAGAAAGAAAGAGAGAGAGAGAAGGGAGAGAGAGAGGGGGGATAGGGAGGGAGAGAGAGAGGGGGTGGGAGGGGGAGAGAGAGAGAGAGAGAGAGAGAGAGAGAGAGATGGGAGAAAGAAATGGAGGGAGAGAGAGATAGAGGGGGGAGAGCGGGGGAGATATAGGAGAGTGAAAGAGAGAGGGGGAGAGAGAGAGGGAAGGTGAGAGGGTGGAGATATAGGAGAGTGAAAGAGAGAAGGGAGAGAGGGGGAAGGAGAGAAAGAGACAGAGAGAGGGGGATAGGGATGGAGAGAGAGAGGGGGGTGGGAGAGGGAGAGAGAGAGAGAGAGGGTGGA
>NC_134888.1:2699988-2709988 GCF_041734735.1 Babylonia areolata | reverse complement strand
TGCGTGAATATTTATTATACGATTTATCTGTACTTTGTTTTCTATGTACTGTTCAAACCTTTGGGAACGAACGACTGAAAAAAAAGGCACATTACCCCCCTGTCACATGTACTTTTTTAAGTTAATGACAAAGTGCCAAAGTGTCGCAAATCTTTTATTAGTTTATGTTGTTTCAATTCTGTTCTTTTTTCTTTCGGTTAAATTTTTATCTATTTTGCACCATTTTGTTCTGATTAGTTCCTACTATGTCACCAGAGCTTTTCAGCTAATGGCATTAAACATTTTAGTGTTCAGTGTTCTCTCCCTCCCTATCTGTCTATCTAACACATTCGCAGAGAAACATGCACCCCATCCCCATCATCTTATTACCTGAGTAGTTTTTCTGTCTCTGTTTCTTTACACCTCTATTTCTCTATCTCTGTACTGTCTGTCTCTGTGTCTCTGTCTGTGTATCTCTTTCCCTCTCAACAGTGCATGTGCAGATGAAAACAGAAAGGGGTTTGTCTGTCTATGTGTCTGTCTCTCTTTCTCTGCCTCTCTGTCCCTCCGCGTGGGTTTGTAGCAGATAAAAGTGAAAAGGAACTAGTCTGTATGTCTGTACCTCTCTATCCCTCTCAACAACGTGAGTTTGGGGCAGACGTAAGCGGAAACGGATTAGCCTGTCTGTCTGCTTGTGTCTGTCTCTTTCTCTACTTCTCTTTCCTTTTTAACAATGTGATTATGTGCAGATGAAAACGGAAAGGGATTTGGCTGTCTGTTTCTCTGACTCTCTATCCTTTACAGCAACGTGAGTTTGTAGCCGATAAAAGCGAAAAGAAACTAGCCTGTTTGTCTGTCTGTCTGTCTGTCTTTCTCCACATCTCTATCCTACATAACAACGTGAGTTTGTAGCAGATAAAAGCGAAAAGAAACTAGCCTGTCTTTCTCCACATCTCTATCCTTCATAACAACGTGGGTTTGTAGCCGATAAAAGCGAAAAGAAACTAGCCTGTCTGTCTGTCTGTCTTTCTCCACATCTCTATCCTACATAACAACGTGGGTTTGTAGCAGATAAAAGCGAAAAGAAACTAGCCTGTCTGTCTGTCTGTCTGTCTTTCTCCACATCTCTATCCTTCACAACAACGTGGGTTTGTAGCAGATAAAAGCGAAAAGAAACTAGCCTGTCTGTCTGTCTCCACATCTCTATCCTTCACAACAACGTGAGTTTGTAGCAGATAAAAGCGAAGGGACGGGAGGGGGGCGGGAGGGGGGGCAGGGGAGAGAAGAAAGGAACCGGCACCTGTGGCCCTTGAGTGATATCCTTATCTCCCCCTTCTTTGTCTCTACTTTTTTGCTCTTCTTTCAGCGAGAGCGAGAGATCAGTCAGTTAACGGTACAGTGATCTCCCTTCGTGATGACGTGTTTTGGCTGTTCCCGGAGGTTTTGTTTTGATGGATTTCTTGTGTGTGTGTGTGTTTGTGTATGTGTGTGTGTGTGTGTGTGTGTGTGTGTGTGCGCGTGTAGTGTGTGTTTGTGTGTGTGTGTGTGTGTGTGTTTGTGTGCGCGCGCGTGCGTGCGTGCATGCACGCGCGCGTGTGTGTGTGTGTGTGTATATGTGTGTGTGTGTGTGCGTGCGTGATTCTGTCGGGCGCGTGTGAGTGTTCTCTGTCCTGAACCGTAGGTCTTCTGTGTCCTCTCTCTCGCTCTCTTTTCTTCTTTTCTTTTCTTGTATCTGTCCCCTGCATCTCTCTCTCTCTCTCTCTCCCCGCCCCCTCTCGTTTCCTCCCCATTCTCTCTCTCTCTCTTTTTCTCTCTACCTCCCTCGCTCGCGTCCTCCCTGCCCCTCTCTCTCTCGACTGAAATTGTTATCGGTATCGACATTTGTGTGTGCCAAAACACTGATTTGTCCACCATGACAAGCATCTTAAGGAGACGCAGTTCTTTTCAAACAATGATGGGGTAGAAACGGTCATACACGTAAAAACCCACTCGTCCACACACGAGTGAACGTGGGAATTGCAGCCCACGAACGAAGAAGGTAGATAGATAGTAAGACAGATATATAGATAGGTAGAGAGAGGGAGGGGAGAGAGAGGAAGAGAGGGACGCACACACACACGCGCGCACACACAGATTTGATTGACAGAACACACGCACACGCACGCGCACACACAGATTTGATTGACAGAAAGTCAGGCAGGCAAACACAGACATACAGACAGATCGAGACACCGACACAGACAGAAGTGGAGATACAGAGAGGCAGACAGATTCAGGGACAAAGACAGGAGACCGAGAGACAGGGAGAGATATATAAAAACAGAAAAAAACAAAACACGACAGATAAATACAAATACAGACAGACAGATAAGCAGACAGAAACAGTTACAAACAAAAGCTGAAACTCAGAACCAAACCTACACAGCGTGCAAAATGCAGTCAAGCAGAATGAAACACGCAAGCACGCACACACACGCTACCCAACCCCCTTCTCTCCCCCCCTCTTCTCTCACACACACACACACACCAACAGACACACACACACACCCTTTCTCTATCTCCCTTACACACACACACACACAACATACACACACTCACCCCCTCTCTCTATCTCTCACACACGCACACACCAACACACACAGTAAGACAGAGGAGACCTCAAGTGTAAAGTCGACAAGCCAGCTCTTTTTTACAGTTCAAGCGAGACATCAGTTTTGGCCCAATGGACGAAGGGAAAAACTTAAGGGGCCATATATCTGTGCTTTTGGAGAGACTAGGCTTGGCAAAGTGTCCGAGTTTTTTGTTGTTGTTTGTTGTTTTCTTTTTTCTTATGTGTGCGTGTGTGTGTGTGTGTGTATGTGTGTGTGTAGGAGGAGGGAGGGTGGAGGATCACCCCCACACCACTCATTCACATTCACACCACCCCCAAAACAAGAACCACCACCACCACCCCATCCCCCCAACCTAACAACCGACAACCTAACAATAACCGCCACGAAAACAAATACAAAACCCTACCACACTTCTCACACCAAACCCACACACCACCCTTCATAATTATTCACACCACTCCCACCCCACCCCCAAATACAACAAGTGAACAACAAAACAACTCCCCTTCCCCCACACACAAATCAACCACAACAAAACAACCCCCGCCCCCCACCCCCAAAAAACAACAACCCAAAATACCCCCGAAAGCGGAGCATGGCTGCCTACATGGCGGGGTAAAAACGGTCATACACGTAAAAGCCCACTCGTGTATATACGAGTGAACGTGGGAGTTGCAGCCCACGAACGCAGAAGAAGAAGAAGACAACCAACAATTACATATAAAATACGGCCCCTCACCTCTAAGCAGGTCTTTGGGTCTTCCGGGCAGCACCAGCACGGAGGAGCAGTTCCAGCGGCGGTCAGCGAATTGCCTCTGGCAGGTCTCCACGGCCACCAGGGCGGCCCGGACCACGCTGGGCATGAGGTCCAGGTTGTGGCGACACTGCCGCACCTGCTGCTTTACCAGCCCCGTCCTCCGTGAGCAGTTCTTCCCGTGGGTCCACGACCTCAGCTTGCCACGGTGGAGTGCCCTGGGGGGAGGCACACAAACAGTTCAGTTTCAGTAGCTCAAGGAGGCGTCACTGCGTTCGGACAAATCCATATACGCTACACCACATCTGCCAAGCAGATGCCTGACCAGCAGCGTAACCCAACGCGCTTAGTCAGGCCTTGAGGGGGAAAAAAAGGTGAATAAATAATAGATAAGCGTACATAAATAAGTAAATAAATAAATAAATGAATAATAATTATAATATATAAAAAAGGGGGTAGTGGTAATAATAATAAATAAATAAATAACACAAACATCAAAGTCAGATCATCCAACAATGTGGAGTGATGGCCCAGAGGTAACGCGTCCGCCTAGGAAGCGAGAGAATCTGAGCGCGCTGGTTCGAATCTCGGCTCAGCCGCTGATATCCCTCCCCCCCCCCCCCCCCTAGACATTGAGTGGTGGTCTGGACGCTAGTCATTCGGATGGGACGACAAACCGAGGTCCTGTGTGCAGAATGCACTCAGCGCACGTAATAGAACCCACGGCAACAAAAGGGTTGTACCTGGCAAAACTCTGTAGAAAAATCCACTTGGATAAGAAAAACAAATAAAACTGCATGAAGGAAAAATACAAAAAAGTATGGGTGGCGCTGTAGTGTAGCAACGAGTTCTCCCTGGGGAGAGCAGCCCGAATTTTACACAGGGACATCTGTTGTGATAAAAAGAGAAATACGATTACAAATACAACAATAACCACAAATCATCTTCTGAATAATAAAAACAAAAAAACAAATTAAAAACAACAACAAAAAAACCCAGAAGAAGAAATCATTTCCAACCCCCGAAAACGGAGTATGGCTGTCTACATGGCGGGGTAAAAACAGCTTGACTGGTGGAGAGCCCTGTGACCAACCGAAGATGCACAGACATCAGGCTCTCAAAGTTAAATTATGATTAAAGAAAAACGAAAGAAAAGAAATCATTTTACTGCACGAAAAATATGATAGTTTCCCCTCAGTTTCAAGAAAGAGTGCCCTTCGTACCAAGCCAAACAGCATAAATCCAAAGAAGAAGAGGTAGAAGAAGAAACAAGAAAACACAGTTTCTTACAAAAAAAAAAAAAAAAAAAAAAAAAGAGAGAGAGAGAGAGAGAGAGAGAGAGAGAAAGAAGAGGAAATAATAAAATAAAAAGAAGAAGAAGAAGAAGAAAACAATACTCTATACTGACGTACATGATGGAACACGAGGCACAGACAACAGGCGCTCAAAGTAAAAAAATCAATCGGAAAAAAATCACTCATTTTCTGATTAATTAAAAAAGAAAAAAAATTGAACCCCCGAAAACGGAGTATGGCTGTCTACATTGCGGGGGTAAAAACAGCTTGCCCTGATGGAAAGCTCTGAGACCAATCGAAAATGCACAGACATCAAGCTCTAAAAGTCAAATTATGATATTAAAAAAAAAGAAAAAAAATTATTTTACTTCACAAAAAAAATAATAGTTTCCCCTCGCTTTAAAGAAAGACTGCCCTTGATACCAAGCCAAACATAAATCAGAAGAAGAAGAAGAAGAAAAAGATTGATTGATTGAATCTTTAATGGGTAAAGAATTAGGCACAGTAAAGGCCTTTTTACAATTCTGCCCATTTAACGACACAAAACAAAGATAAAGAACGACACAAAACATGAAAATAAAGAAATAAACTGAAATAAAATAAAATAAGAACGACGAATAAGAATAGTAACTGGAATAGTCTATTAAAGGTAACAAAGCGATGAAAACTGGAACAATTGGTACATTACATGTACGTACGTACTTACACACACACACACACATTATAAAACAAGCAAACAAAGACATATGTACACATTCACGCCCACACACTCAAACACACACACGCACTTACTGTTCACACATACATTCAATTTTTCATTCATCATGGCATGGCAGCTAGTGGACTGAGTACAAGCAAGCATTTGCAAAAGACCGCGAGTAGGTTAATCAAATCTATCGAATAGAAATATTCTTATGTTAGTTTTAAAAAGAGATATGGCTGGAATTTGACGACATGTCTTTGGAAGCATGTTCCATTCTATGCTTCCATTAAATGTGAGACTCATCTTAAATAAATCAATTTTAGGCTTTGCGACAATAGCTCTGTCTGATTTACGTTGGAACTGGAAACAAAATAATGATTTTATACATTGTGGGCATGCGCAATTTTATGCATAAGAATCAATGTGTTATATCTAATAAGTAAATGAACAGGTAATATTTGAAGTTCTTTGTTCATATTGTGCACAGATCCGCCTGTGGCATTTACATGGTTAATCATCTTAATGACACGTTTTTGTAAAGAGCAAAGTGGCTTTAATGTAGAAGGATGACATTTACCCCAAATAATCAAGCAATAGCTGAGGCGAGACTGTATTTTGGCAAAGTAAAACACACGTCTAGAATGATTATCAAGAAAGTGTTTGATCTGTGACAATTGGAATACACTAGATGATACTTGTTTTTATAAGGCAATGAATATGAATATGACGAAGAAGAAGAAGAAGAAGAAGAAGCCAGGAAACACTGCGCTCATTACATAAAGGTTATAATAAAGATATGGAAACAACACTTGAACAAGACAGGCAAGGCCTTCGAGACTCATTTGTGACACACTGTATCAAATAAAAGAATAAAGAGAGGAAAAAAGAATGAAAAAAATCCATTAAAATGGGTCCTGTATTAAATATCAATAAGCTTTGGAAAAAAAAGAAGAAGAAAGAAAACAAGAGAGGCAAGGCCTTCAAGACTCACTTGTGATAAATTACGTCCCCTAGCATTAATTACAGAGTAATTTCCCTTTTTTACTACCTGCACCAAAACGTTTGCAAAATAAATAAAACTTCCATGCTTAGCAAAAGAAGTTCCTGTTTGAACAAAAAAATAATAATGACTGCTCTTGTTGTTGGGTCAGAATATCAGATCAAAGTGCCAAGTTTAGAGAATACAAAAAAAATAAATATAACAGTAAATGCAGTTTGCATATAATTAGGCTTCATTTTTAAAATTTTTTTGTGCCCATCCCAGAGGTGCAATATTGTTTCAAACAAGATGACTGGAAAGAACTGAATTTTTCCTATTTTTATGCCAAATTTGGTGTCAACTGACAAAGTATTTGCAGAGAAAATGTCAATGCTAAAGTTTACCACGGACACACAGACACAGACACACATACACACACACAGACAACCGAACACCGGGTTAAAACATACTCACTTTGTTTACACAAGTGAGTAAAAAAAAAAGGCCTGCCAGTGAGAATGGAACCAAGGCTGCTCTACAGAGAAACAAGTGGTGTAATCCCCAACACCACGCCGCATCTGACGTCACTCAATACCACGACGAAAATATTGTATATGAGGTAGTAACACCATTTAAACCATGTTTTCTTGGCGTATCTAGATCGTTTAAGAACTTCTTTTAATTCGTCCATAAAGGAGACGTTCACAGCGCCTCAGGCACACTGCAACATGTATAGATCTGCACAAACCAGTCCGACAACAGGCTGACCAAAACTGAAAGGAATGTTCGATTCAATTTTTCTTTCATGTTCATTCTAGTTAATTCAGTATCCACTTTAGAATATTCACATGCAGTAAACAAGTCTATGGTGTAGTAAGTGTCACTGTATGTGTTCTGTCATGAATTTGTATTTCTTTTCTTGTAATTGCGAACAAGAAAAGCAATGTTATGCCGTCTTCTTATCAAACATAGCCTACGTTCCGGAACCTGGGTAGCGGTAAATTGCGTTCTCGTGTTCCGGAACGAGCCTCAACGAAATAAACTGTTAATTATCCGGAAATACGGCTTAGTTCAGGAGACTTACAACCTATTATTGGTATGACTGTGAAGAATTTTTTTTCCTAATATGTTTAAGCTAAGCAAAATTTGGTATTGGCAAAGTATTTCCAGAGAAAATGGTAATGTTAAAAGTTTACCATGGACACAAAGACATATATATAGACAGATACACACACACACACACAGACAGCCGAACACTGGATTATTACATACACCCACTTTGTTTGCACAAGTGAGTCAATAATGATGCATGCAGGAACACTTATTCTGTTTAAATGATAGATCTACATCCTCCTCCTCCTTCTTCCTCCTCCTCCTCCTTCTTCGTCCTCCTATTCCTACTTCTCTTCCTCCTCACTCTTTTCTGCTTCTTCCTACTCCTCCTGCTCCTGCTTTTTTCTCTTCATCCTCCTCCTGCTTTCTTCTCTTCGTGTGTCGGTGTGGGCAGCCAGCAGCGAAGTAATGAAGATGGGTGGAGCGCCTAATGTGTCTAACAAGAGGGAAGGCCCCTCAAAGTACCCAGCGCCTTAAAAGACCAGAACAGACCGTAGAAGACAAACACCACCCATACCCATCCCCCCCACCCCCCCACCCGTTCTATCTGAACAGGCAGACACAGGCACCCGTCTCACCCTTATCAAAGATTAGCTACACCGACATGTGCATGTGCACGTGCGCAAAGTAGGAACGTACGTGCGTCCATACGCACGCACACACACAAACACACGCGCGCGCATTCACGAGCGCGTGTTCGCGTACATCCATGTACATACACACTTGTTACAGATAGAAACCCACGCGCACACATTCACACACACACATACACACACACAAACACACACTTCACACACAGACACATACAGACAGACTGAAAGACAGACACAGACATAGAGAAACACACACCTGACACATACATAAATACATACATACATACAGACAGACAGACAGACGGACGGACGGACAGATACCACACACACACACACACATCGGAGAGGGGTAGAGAGAGACAGACACAGACAGACAGACTGAGGGAGGGTGAAGACGAAAACAAGAACACAGACTGACAGACAGATAGAGGATGGCGACAGACACAGACAAGCACAGATACGCAGGGACAGAGAGAGAGAGAGAGAGAGAGAGAGAGAGAGAGAGAGAGAGAGAGAGAGAGACTCTAGTTAGAGAGGGAGACAGAGAGAAATAGGGAGAGGGAGAGAGTAAAAGAGAGAGAAATTATCATTATTCGTCGTCGTCAAAGTAGTAGAAGCAACATCAGGAGCAGGAGCAACAGCAGTAGTATAGCATCAGCAACAGCAGCAGTATTAGTAATAGTAGTAGTATAGCAGTAGCAGCAGCAGCAGAAGTAGTAATAGTAGAGCAGCAGCAGAAGTAGTAATAGTATAGCAGCAGCAGTAGGAGTAGCAGTAGTATAGCAGCAGCAGTAGTAGTATAGCAGCAGCAGAACTAGTATAGCAGCAGCAGCAGTAGTAGTAGTATAGCATCAGCAACAGCAGCAGCAGTAGTAATACTAGTAGAAGTATAGCAGCAGCAGCAGTAGTAGTAGTATAGCATCAGCAGCAGCAGCAGTAGTAGTAGTATAGCATCAGCAGCAGCAGCAGTAGTAGTAGTATAGCAGCAGCAACAGCAGTAATATAGCAGCAGCAACAGTAGTAATATAGCAGCAGTTATATAGCAGCAGCAGCAGCAGTAGAGGTAGTATCATTACATTTTTATACAAAGTATGATAGTTCCTTATCCATTACGATGTTGAGTATTAATTTGTCGTTCAGGATTTTTCATATTTTCATGTCTTTGAAAGTATATCCAATACTTATATCTAAAAACGGATGAGGCTGGTTTAGGAATATATACTAACATGATATTTAACATAACCTTAATAAGTAGACGTGTGCACTCAATCACATCATTTGTTCGTTTACACACCAAATTGCCCGTCGCTCAATCATCGACTAACTTGAAACAAGTTTAAATCGTGTTGTCTCATTCTTTTTCACCCCCCCCCCCCCCTTTTTTTTTTGTTTTGTTTATTTATGTTGTTTTTTTTGGGTCTGGTGTCATCTTTGATTAACACACACACACATATATATATATATATATCACACACTCTCACATATACACAAACTCACGCACACAGGCATACATACACAAACACGCACGCACACACACACACAAACACACGCACACACACTCGTCTGCCCATTTTTACAGCTATCCTTCGCACCTGTCTAAATGGAATTCTCTCTCTCTCTCCCCCTGTGTCTCTCTCCTCTCTCTCTCTCCACTCTGTCTCATCTCTCTCTCTCCTATCTCTCTTTGTCTACACTCTGTCTCTCTCATCTCTCTGTCTCCACTCTCTCTCTCTCTCTGTGCCTCTCATCTCTCTCTCTCTCCTATCTCTCTATGTCTACACTCTGTCTCTCTCATCTCTCTCTCTCCACTCTCTCTCTCTGTGCCTCTCATCTCTCTCTCTCCTATCTCTTTATGTCTCCACTCTGTCTCTCTCATCTCTCACTCTCTCCTCTCTGTCTCCACTCTCTCTCTGTGCCTCTCATCTCTCACACACACTTTTCATCAGTCTCTCTCTCTCTGTGTCTCCACTCT
>NC_134888.1:2654988-2694988 GCF_041734735.1 Babylonia areolata | reverse complement strand
GAAAAAAAAGCCAAAACAAAACAAACAAAAACAACAACAACAAAAACAACGTATACAGAATAATCCTGTCTTTGAACTTTTTTATTTTATTTCATTGATGGTGGCGTAATACTGCTAACATAAGAAGAAAAAATCCCCAGCTAAACTAAACACAAAATATAAAAACAACACTAACAAACCGCAGTGAACAACAACAACAACAAAACTCCAATAGCAGAGCTAGGTGTCTATGTGTCTGTGAAACGGAGACAGCGTTGGAGGGAAAAAAAACAAAACCCAAACAATTCAGGTCGGTCATTTATTCATTCCTGGCACTGCTGTAGAAAGAAAGGAAGAAAAAAAGAAAGGAAGAAAGAAAACTTAAGAAGAGCAAAGAAACAAAAACAAAACCAACAGGACAACTCAAATCAGAAAACAACCAGGCTACCCACCTGCAACCCCCACACCCTCCCCAAAAGCAAATACCCCCCCCCCTCCCCCCCCCGTCAGAGAGAGAGAGAGAGAGAGAGAGAGAGAGAGAGAAAACAAAAAAACCCACACAATCGGCCTGAAAAACAAACAAAAACAAAAAAAAAGAAGAAAGCGCGCGCGCGCACACACACACACACAAATTCCCCTAAACAACAAAGCAAGCAAGCGCACACACTCACACACAATCAAAAACGAAAGGAAAAAAAAGAAGAAGAGAAAGACAGAACCGACACCATTCCAGCTGTCATTGTGTTCCAGAAAAAACAACAAAACAACACAACAACAACAAATCCCAAACAACAACAGAACAGGGAAAGATTTAGTTTTAAGAAACTTGTGAGCGGTGGTATCATACTCATTTCCCAAGGCTTAAAGGCTTATTCCATAGATAAAGAAATTTTTCTTTTCTTTCTTCTCCCCCCCCCCCCCACCTCTTTACATTAAACGATCACCACTTCTACTATTACGAAGACTGCTCAAACATGTTGATATGTGAAATGTAATTCCTACGCTGATATTATATGTCGCCTGCTTGTCAGCAAAACGTTTCAAAGATTTCTCCTTTTGAGAGATAAAGTGATCTTGTATGACAGTCAGTCGTGTCCGACTATGACCACCAGAACAGCAGAGAAGGCTGTCTGCTGTCCCGACTATCTGGGCAAGAATTTGATTACAGTGGAGAGTGTCTTGCCTAAGTTCATTCTCACTCTCTCGGCCAAGAGGGTTTTGGGACAGTCGGCGTAGGGATGATTCTCAAAGACCAACTAGCCCCCAAAGCTCCGTTGTATTGTATTGCATTGTATTGTATTGTATTTTATCACCAAAACCATTATCACCACCACCACCACTAACACTACGACTACTACTACTGCTGCTGCTGTTGATACTACACAGGTCTGGGGGGAAAAAAGTATACAAATAAAAAAAAGAAAAAGAAAAAAAGAACAAGTCTTTTTACCACATTTTAGCTGGTATGAAAGACAATTGGAAATTAACAAACAATGAGGCCAGGAGATGAAATGATTAACAAATAGTAAAGAGTGTTAATTCTCTCCATTCACAAGGTACACAACTTCAAGTCAGTGCTGCGTATGAAAGACAGTTTCATTTGCTGTGTCACATACTGCAAACGCAGCCCAACAACGAGACTTCTTTTAGCAACAACAACAACCACTAACGCCACGATTAGAACTACTAATGCTACTGCTACAACTACTACTATCATTAAACAACATCCCTCACACACCACATTCTCTCTCTCTCTGGCGCGCGCGCACACACACACACACACACGCACGCACGCGCGCGCGCACACACATACACAAAGAAAGAAAGAAGCAATACGGAAAGAAAGTGTACAATCGCACGAACGAACGGACCGAGGAATGAAACAGACACACAAACAAACAAATACATAAACAGTCGAACAAACCAATGCCCACCCTGACTCAAACCAACTGGCAGATGCTGTCTGGTCACTTTGTGTGTGTGTGTGTGTGTGTGTGTGTGTGTGTGTGTGTGTGTGTGTGTGTGTGTGTGTGTGTGCGTGCGTGCGTGCGTGCGTGCGGTCATTGTGTCCAGCTGGTTTCACCCACGTACCCGCCCACCGTCCACCCCCTTACGATGTCCGTTTGTCACTCAGCCACTCAAGCGATCAGTCTAAAGGGGCCGATCCACGCACAGTCTAAAGGACCCCCTCCACTTCGGAATCGGCCACGGTCGCAAGATGTGGCTCAAAAGCGCGCCCAGGGATAGGTCAAAAGCGCCGTAGACTTCTGTTTCCAAGCGCAAATTGTTGATCTTGTTTTTGTTTTTCTATTTTTCCAACAGCATTTGTACGCAAGACGGTAGCTCAAAAACGCGCCCTTAGATAGCTAAAAAGCGCCGAAGGCTTTTGTCTCCAAAGCGCAATGGCTGGTCCCATTTTTCTTTCTTTTTTTCTTTTCAAACAGCATTTCTACGCAAGACAGGTTGCTCAAAAGTGCGCTATGGGATAGGTCAAAAGCGCCGAAGACTTGTCTCCAAAGCGCGAATGGCTGATCCCAATTCCCCCCCCCCCCCCAAGAGCACTTGACGCAAGACGGTGGGTCAAAAGCGCGCCCTGGGATAGGTTAAAAACATCTCGACCATACGGGTCGGCCGAAAACCGATTGGTATTTAAAGTCAGCTGATCTCTCATATGTAAAGCTCCACTCCCTCGCACAACGAAGCCTTCACAACACAAAGACACAAACACTGAACAAGGTTTTGATTTTTGAGGGCGCTAGCCAATAAGTGGTTAAATTCGAATTTACGACTATCGTGTGGGTTTTCGACCTGGTGTTTTGTTTTGTTAGGAATGTGCGAATCGCATTTTATCGTTTTATAATCATATACAACAGTTGACTTCTCGTTATTTTCTTTTTGTTCACTTTGCATTTCTTTTTTTCCCCCGTTGTTATTCTGAATGTCATTTTATAACTATTATTATTGCATTTATTCATTCATTTATTCATGTATTCATTCATTCATTTATGTATCTATGTATTTAATTATGTATTTATCTACTTATTCACTTAATCTTTTTTTTCTATCTAATCTTATCTGTCAGTTTTTATCTTTTTTCATTTTTTCTAAAAATCTTATTTTCATTTACTCACTTTTCATTCACATTATTTTTGATGGGGGTATTTGTATAGTCGGGATCTCTGGGCACTGAGCGTGTTGTTTCAGCTTATGCTGTGTGAAACACCTTTTATCAAGTATTTTGTTGAATGATCAAACTTCCGTGTGACAGCGCATTATAAACGCCTGTTTCTTAAAGGTGGCGATCCACTATCAGGTACTATCATACCGCTCCGATTGCAGATATATCTGGTACGTGTTAATAATAATAGTGATAATAATGATGTAGAGTGATGGCCTAGAGGTAATGCGTCCGCCTAGGAAGCGAGAGAATCTGAGCGCGCTGGTTCGAATCACGGCTCAGCCGCAGATATTTTCTCCCCCTCCAATAGACCTTGAGTGGTGGTCTGAACGCTAGTCATTCGGATGAGACGATAAATCTAGGTCTAGTGTGCAGCATGCACTTAGCGCACGTAAAAGAACCCACGGCAACAAAAGGGTTGTTCCTGGCAAAATTCTGTAGAAAAATCCACTTCGATAGAAAAAACAAATTAAAAAAAAACCAAAAAACCAAAAAACAACTGCACGCAAGAAAAATTACAAAAAAAGGATGGCGCTGTAGTGTAGCGACGCGCTCTCCCTGGGGAGAGCAGCTCGAATTTCACACAGAGAAATCTGTTGTGATAAAAAGAAATACAAATACAATAACAATAACACCAACAACGACAACAACAAAGCAACAACAACAATAATAATAGTAAAAATAAAATAGAAGTAGTGATGGTGGTGGTGGTAATAATAAAAACAACAACAACAATAATAATAATAATAATAGTGAAGATGATTATGATGGTGATGATGATGATAATGATGATGACGATGCTGATTATGTTATTAGTAATGATATAATGATGTAATGATATAATTATATTCAAATAATGTTTCTTAATTCTTTCTGTTTTTACATTAAGAATACTAGTTATTACCTGCAGTGTGTGGATGTATGTATGTGATATTTTTTACATTTGTATCTTCGTAATATTTGTAGGGGCTGTTGTTGGCTTTTCAAGTTATGGTCCCCATGTTGTTTACTTGTTTATGTTGTGATAATGCACCTGACCAAATTTCTCCAGTTGGAGATAATAAAGTTATTCTTATCTTATCTTTATATTCATAATGCGATCTACCTCTTAAGCTCTGGGCCCACAACGCTAGCTTTTGACATCAGCATGAGAGAAAAAAAAAGTGACAAAAATTAAAGTCACAGTGAACTATTATCCAGATTTACAAACAAGACAAGGAACATGTCAACGACAAAGCGCGCGCGCGCGCGCACACACACACAAACATACACACACACACACTTTTTCAAATCCTTGTTAAATAGTCCAGTTGGTTCGCTGTTATAGTTGTTAGTTTTTCATTGGAAAGATTATATTGTTATGCTTTTTTTTTAATTTTTTTTTTTATAAACTTCTTTAACAAAAAATTCTAACAAAACTTAAATCAATCATTTTCTATATGTAACACACACACACACACTTTCACTTACTCGCATGCGTACACAGTAATCCCCCCCCCCCCACCCCCCCCCCCACCCCGATTTTTTTTTCTTACGCTCATCTGATATCACTTACAGTGAAAAGACTTTAAACTAAAGAACGAACGAACGAACACACATACAAATCAGAAGGTCAGCGCTCTTTCTTCAATACTGGCCCAGTTGTGTGGAATGAACTGCCATTCTCAGTTTGTCACGTGGATTCCCAACTCAGTTTACGAACAAGTTTGCCCAAACACACACTTCTTTCCCACTGACTCAAATCGCATTGACCAATGTGCTTCTTGATCTTCTGCTAGTTGTGTGTGTGTGTGTTCGTTTGCGTCTTTATGTTTGCACATGCCTATTTGTGTATGGGTACGTCCTGCTTGAATGAATTGTTTTACTACCCAAATATAACTTTTATTTATCACGAGATGCTGTCTGAAAGGTATGAGCAACAGTTTGGTTGGTTATTATTATCATCTATATTGTTATCATCAGCAGCATTATCATCATCATCATTATTATTAAGAGACTAAAAGTCTGCATTGAAATCATCATTGTTCTCATTATATGACATCATCATTGTTATCATTATAATAACAACAACAAAACAACAACGACGACGACGTTCGCCATTATCATGATCATTACTATTGTCATCATTTTGTTATCATCGTTATCATTCTTATTATCATCATCATCATTATTATTGTTGGTATCATTCTTCTTCTTCTTAGTATTATTCTTATTATAAGTATATTACTATTATTATTCTTATCATTATCATCATCGCCATAATCACTACAGCTGTCGTCAGACATAGTCTGATAGTAGACCACTCCCTTAATTCTAACGTCGACCTTAAAATCATTGCTCAGTCGGTGACGCGCAGTGTACGCAATGCATCCGCACGACCCGTCGAAGGAGGGTGACGGACAGAATGGATCTCCCCCTTTAGCAGAACACCAGTCCGCGATGCTGCAACCTCTGTCGTGGCCACTGACAACCATGCACAACCACGCTGATGCGGGCTGACGTTCGAGTCCCGCCCACACACAGGTGAGCCAGCCCTCTTGTGCTTCGCTTTCTTGTCTGCGCGAGGGGTAATGGACTTGAAATGGTGGGAGTGCAGGAGGGGGGGGGGAGGCTGTGGACTTTAAATGAAGGGGGGTGGGGTGGGGGTGCGGAGCATGGGGTGATGGGGGGGTTGGGGTTGACTATTTCATTACGGGCTGCTGAAGTCTTGTTTACAAGATAGAGAGAAAGAGACAGTGAGTGAGAGAGAGAGGGAGAGAGAGAGAGAAAGAATGAGAGAGCGAAAGAGAAAGAGAGACAGAGAGAAAAACAAAGAGAGAGAGAAAGAGAGAGAAAGAGAAAGAGAGAAAGAGAGAGAGGGAGAAAGAGAGAGAATAGAGAAAGAGAGAGAGAAAGAGAGTGACAGAAAGAGAGAGAGGGAGATAGAGAAAAAGATAAAGAGAGATAGAAAGGGAGAGAGAAAGAGACAGGGAGAAAGAGAGAAAGAGTGAGACAGAGAGAAAGACAGAGAGAGAGAGAGAGAGAGAGAGAGAGACAGGGAGTGAGAAAAAGAGAGAGTGAGAGAGAGAGAAAGAGATAGACGGACAGACATAAGGAGAGAGACAGACAAAAAGAGAGATAGAGAGAGAGAAAGACAGTGAGTGAGAGAGAAAGAGAGAGTAAAAGAGAGAAAGAGAGCGAAAGAGAAAGATACGACACAGCGCCATGTCAAAACGCGGCCATTTCTTCCATTCTGTCTGTGTGCTAAGCCACATCCACAATTACTATCGTACACTTTGTGGATGAAGAAAAGGAAAAAGAAATCGTGAGAGAGCGAGAGAGAGAGAGAGGGGGAGAGGGAGAAAGAGAGCTAAGGGGAGAGAGCGAGAGAGAGAGAGGGAGGGGGAGAGCGAGAGAGCTAGGGGAGAGAGCGAGACAGAGGGATAGGGAGAGACAGAGAGATGGTGAGAGAGAAAGGGAGAGAGGGGGAGAGAGAGAGGTGGAGAGAGAGAGGGGGGAGAGAGAGAGGGGGGCAGAGAGAGGGAGAGAGGGAGGGAGAGAGGGGGAGAGGGAAAGAGAGGGAGAGAGCGAAGATAAAAGATTTTTTTGTTATATGTACATGTAAATAGGTATTTATACAAGTACCTACTCATCCACGACCCACCTCACACACATAATCACGATTCTCTCTCTCTCTCTCTCTCTATATATATATATGTGTGTGTGTACATCTATCTATCTATATCCATATATATATATAGACACACACACACACACACATATCGGATTTGGATTTGACCCGATTTATATCTACCCATCCACGACCCACCTGCATACACACATTAAAAAAAAAATATATATACACACACATATACATATAATATATATATATATGTGTGTGTGTGTGTGCGCGCGCGCGCGCGCGCGTGTGTTTGTGTGTGTGTGTGTGTGTGTGTGTGTGTGTGTGTGTGTGTGAATCAGAATCAGAATCAGAATCAATTTTAATGTCAATTAAACCTGAACAAGGTTTATAAGACACGCATGCAAAGTTACATGAAACCACGCACAAAAAAAGAAAAAGCAAAACAAAAATAGATAAATGCTGAATAAGACATTGAATCACTCTTGCACGCTATGGCGTTTTTTACAGCAGTTACTGACAAATTTCCCAAATAGTCCCACAAGTTTGTCTTCCAGTATTAGCTGACTGGGTTTAATAATATTTGGAATGTAATTTTGAATTTTTTGTATGAATTCTACTCTAATTTCTTTGTATAATTCGCAGTCATCTAAGAAATGAAATTCATCCTCTATTGTTTGACATTGTAAACATAGTCTCCTTTCTTTTGGAATGTTGAAATATCGGCCTTTTTCTATTGCTAAATCATGACAGGATATTCTTAATTTGCACAGTGATTGTTTTTGATTATAATTAAGATATCCTTCAAGCAAATAAGGCTCGGTTCTGTATTCACGAGTAACTGTATTATAGAATAGTAGTTTAGATTTATTTTCAGATTTGTTTCTCTTCCAGAATAAAACATATCCATATTCTAGTTTATTCATTATAACGTGGCTAAGTCTATGAATATTGAATGTTGACTGATTATTCCAAACGTGTCCTAAACCAAGATTCTGTAATATAATTTCAACGAAATTAATCCATGTTCGCTGTTTTGTTTCCTCTGTAAGCATATCATCATACACAATTTTGATATACGAATTTTCTCGTGCCTGTGTTATGTGAAACCAAAATTTTATTACTTGACAAATCACTTTTAAACTTAAGGGGTATTTACCTATTTCACCAAGTATTGCTAAATTTGTGGCTTTTTTGTGGACACCCAGTATTTGTTTAAAAAAGTTTAGATGAACATGCTCATGAGGAAATTTGTTCATGAGACAATGGTTATATAGTTTGTCAAAGGTAAAAGTAGCATCTGCTTTTTCACAAGTGGGGAACCATATTTCTGCTCCATACGTTAGTGTGTGTGTGTGTGTGTGTGTGTGTGTGTGTGTGTGTGTGTGTGTGTGTGTGTGTGTGTGTGTGTGTGTGTTGCACAGTTCAAGATCCTGCCACCAGCAGAAACTTTTTTTTAGAATTCCATGTGGCACTGTGCCGTGTGTTGTATGCAACAACAACGACAACAACTACAAAAACACCGCCACCACCACCAACGACAATAATTTTGAAACTGTAGAAAAAAAAAAAAAAAAAAAAAAAAAGGGGGGGGGGAGAGATGGGCTACAAACAGCCGCGCTCATTTTTAACCAATCACACGTCTTCTCCTCAGTCTCCCCTGCCCGTCCTACTTCCTCCTCCGGGCGCAGACGACAGTTGTCTGGAAGGCGGGAGAATATATTATACGGGCTGGAAGTAAGAGAGGGGAAGAAGGCTTTGGAAGCCTCGCTGTGCTTTGTCAGTTTTATCAGGAGCTTGTATCTTTTTATGTTTTCTTTTCTTTCTTTTTTCTCTCTCTCTCTCTGGCTGCTAGCATAGGGGCCGGGGCCAGGGCTGGCATCGGGGTGCTCTGTACCCGAGAGAGATGAAGACGATTGTGAAGGGGGGGGGGGGTGGAGGAGCGGGGTGAGGGGTGCGGTGGTTAGGGGAGGATGGTGGGGGGAAGGGCAGGGAGGTGAGGTGAGGTGACATGTTTGAAGTTTTGTACCTATCCGAGACTGTCTGGTCGCGTCAAGATTATGATGAGCGATGTTGTTGTACTCGAGGCTTATAGGTATAGACGGAAGGTGGGGTGGGTGGGTTGGGTGGGTGTAGTGGGGTGGGGGGAGGAGATGTAAGTGTGGTGGTGGTGGGGTGGGGTGCAGTTATGAGGAGGGGGTGGTTGGGAGGGTTCGTGGGGGTGGGGGTGGGGAGAGGGTAGGAGTGGGGAGAGGGAGGAGTGGGGAAGAGATGTATTGAGCTTTGACTTTGGCTTTTCTTTTCACTTGTTTTTGCTAGTTTGTGTGTGTGTGTGTGTGTGTGTGTGTGTGTGTGTGTGTGTGTGTGTGTGTGTGTGTGTGTGTGTGAAGGACAGACAGGCAGACAGCATAATACCATAAAGGAAAAAAAAAAATCCAGGACATTATCCAGATCGTCATTTGTTGCTCCGGTAAACACACTGAAGGCAACCAATACGGATTATGATGATAAGGATGCCAGTGACGAAGAATATGGTCAAGACAGCTACAGTTATGGTAGCAACGACAATGATGACCATGATAAGAATAGTCTTAGGAATTCAAGAAAGAAAGAGACAGAAAAAAATAATAAAGGACAAAAACGACGAGGAAAAAGAATAAAAAAGACAGAAAGAAAAAAAAGAAGAAGTAGAAGAAGAAGCAGAAGAACAAGAAGACGACGACGACGACGAAGACGAAGGAGGAAGAGAAGGAGAAGAAGAAGGAGGAGGAGGAGGAAGAGGAGGAAAAAAAGAAGAAGAAAAACGGATGACTATTTGAATACGTTTTAAATATATTTCTTTCTTTTTAATTCCATACAGATTCCCACCCTTTGACTATTTGGCGGCAAATGTCAGGCTTGTGCTTCTTATGTCGCCTTCTCGGTGTGTTTGCCATATGAGACTCCCCCCCCCCCCCCCCAACCCCCCTCTCCCTCTCTCACGACCAAAGTCAGTAACCTGATGAAAATTTCTTGAGTTTGGTGAATCGGTCTATTTACGTGTTTCTACCTAGCTCTGATATGGATCGCAGGATCTTTAACGTGCGTAATTTAATTTTTCTACGTGCGTATGTACACACACGAAGGAATGACCTCTGCTGCTGGTAATCTGCACATCTGTTGACCCACAGATTGAATGTCCATTGGTCCAACCAGTCAGCCATCAGCTTCGTCGCGCTTTTGGTTTTGTTCAGATCTGGTTTGGAGTGAATAACAATAATAATGATAATGATGACAATAATAATACAATAGTGATAACACCACCACCACCAATAAGGATAATAATAATATTAATACGCTGTGATCTTGTGCTGCAACTCCCACGTTTACTGATACGTGTATGACCGTTTCTAACCAGCCATAAGGGCAGCCTCACTCCGTTTTCGGGGGGTCAATGATAGCACCCCAAAAAAGTAATCCAGGGAGTACTTCCTGCGGGGAAGGTGGTATGCCCACCTGCTTCTCAGTCTCCCCTCTCTCTGGGGCTAGATAAGAGCAAGAAAACAACAGCAACAACAAAATAAACAAACACACGCACGCACGCACACACAAAGCACGTTGATATATCTCCCTTGATTTATCGCCTTCTTCCCCCAAATCTGTCTTTATCTGTCTGTCCATCTGTCGTCTGTCATGCGCTCTGTGCGTGCGCTCCAGTGTGTGTGTGTGTGTGCGCGCGCGCGCGTATGTGTGCGAGAGAGAGAGAGAGAGACATCAAGCGTTTCTGTACGAGTCAGGTGCAAATGAAAATGTCTGAGTTATCGTCCAGATTTGGTCCATTTTATCTGTGTCGGTTTTGTCTAGCTCTGTGTCTGTCCAAATGTCTCTCTCCTTCATTCTCCCCCTCTCTGCTTCTGTCTCTCAATGTGTCTCCTTTCTCTTTGTGTCTGTCTCTCCGTCACGCTGTGTGTGTGTGCGCGCGCGCGCGCGAGCGTTGTACGTGTATGTATGTGTGTATTGTACGTGTATGTATGTGTGCGCGTTTGTGTACATGTATATATATATATATATATATGTGTGTGTGTGTGTGTGTGTGTGTGTGTGTGTGTGTGTGTGTGTGTGTGTGTGTGTACGTGTGTGTGTGCATGCGTGTGTTCGTGCGTGCGAACATTATGTGTCCGTGTATGTTCATTCGTTTAGTTTAACATCCTTTCACTATCAGTTATATCAAACGATTTAAAAAAAAAAGTGTATGTGTTTGTGTACGTGTATGTGTGTGTCTGAATACGTGTATGTATGGTGCTTGCTCATAGTGTATTTGTTGTATCGAATTGTGTATTGTAGTGCTTTGCATTACGTTGCATTGTATTGCATTACATTGCATTGTACTGTATTGCGTTACGCGTTGTATTGCATTGCACTGTATTGAATTGTATTAAATTGTATGTCACATTTTTTTGTCATAACAGATTTCTCGGGCTGCTCCCTCCCGGAAGAAAAACAACGAAACAACAGCGTTGCCATAGTACAGCGCCACTACTTTTTCTTTCTTCTCGTTTGTGTATGCAGGTGTGTGTGTTTTAATACCATCGAAAATCTTTCTGCCAGGCACACTCAAGTTATGCTACATACAGGACTCTCGGTTCATCATCTGATCCGAAGGACCAGCGTCCAGACCACCACTCAAGGTCTAGTGGAGGGTGAAAACATTCCAGTGAGTGTAGGATTCGAACCCCGCGCCCTCAGAATCTTTCGCTTCCTAGGCGGACCCGTTTTCCACTTGGCCACCACTCCACATTTGTGCGTTATTCGTCCGGTGATTGTATTTTCAATTTCATTTTTTTCAAATCTCTGCGTCATTTATTTCGTGTTTTTTCATGTTGCTGGGTCATTTATCTGGTGCTTATATCTCTGCGTCATTTATCCGATGATTGTATCTATGCGCCATTTATTTTGGTGCTTGTTCCTAACTCTGCGTCAGAAAGCACAATGTTATTCAATGACCCCCCCTCCCCCCATAAAAAAATTGTATTGTACTGCAGTGCGTGGCATGTATTGTATTGCGCTGTATTATATTGTATTATTTCGTATTGTATTACTCGTTTGTCACAACAGGTTTCTATTGCCCTTTCATATTTTCCCCTTCAGACATTTTTCTTTGACACACACGGGGCTGTCGTGTTCTATTCAGACGAAGCGCAAGGCCAGGTTTCTATTGTATTGTATTACTCGTTTGTCACAACAGGTTTCTATTGCCCTTTCATATTTTCCCCTTCAGACATTTTTCGGTGACAGACGTAGCTGTTATGTGTTCTTCAGACAAAGCACAAAGCCAAGTTAGTATTGTACTGTACTGTACTGTACTGTATTGCATTACTTGTTTGTTACAACAGGTTTCTCTTGCTCTTTCATATTTTCCCCCTGACAGACGTAACTGTGTTCTTCAGACGAAGCACAAGGCCAAACGATAACGACTTTGATGGTGGAAATATCAGGTGTGTTAAAGGGGGTTTAGTCAGTGCAGAGCACTGCAATAAGGTTCACGACAACAGCACCAAACACCCAGTATTTCTTTGTGTCTTTGATTGTTTGAGAGGCCAATTAGCCGTACGGACAAGTCACTCTGCTATCCACTGTCAGTCCGTACACCTTGGGCGTCGTGGAAGATAGGTAGAGGATGTATATTGATCGATAGCTGGAGATTTTGGTTGTTTTTTCAAGTACAGTTGGAAATACAGGAACGTTTCTGCAGACATACATGTAACAGGAAGCGCACGCACGCGCACACACACACACACACGCACGCACAAAATCACACACACACACGTACATTATCTAGATGTATAAGGAGACAAATCAGGTTTTTTTGTTGTTTTTTTACTCTCTAATATAACCCCACAGAGAGAGATGGGGGGTGGGGGGGGGGTTGCAGATAAGCAGAAACAGACCGATAGAGAGAGAGAGGGAAGAGAGAGAGTTAGAGAGGGATGGGGTTGGGGTGAGAGGTGCAACGTCATACAATGATTCCCCTAGCGAAGATAAACAAAATCACAGAGCAAAAGTAGAGAAAAACAAACAAAATCACAGAGCAAAAGTAGAGAAAAAAAACAACAAATAAAATCACAGAGCGAAACTAGAAGAAAAACAACCAACCAACCAACCAACACAATATGGAAATAATGATATCCTCGTTATTATATATATAAATCTCCGGTTTGTCGGCACTCTTATGAAGTGTGTGTGTGTGTGTGTGTGTGTGTGTGTGTGTGTGTGTGTGTGAGAGAGAACCGGAAACAACGAGCAATCGTTCAGAGTTGTCGACCGTAACTTCGCGGAAGATGAACTATTGGTCGCTAGAGGAAATGCGCATCACCTTGGCGTATCTATGACAAAGGTGTGTGTGTGTATATGCGTGCGTGCGTGTGTATGTGTTGAGTCGTTCTTGTTATCTTTTTTTTTTTTTTTTCCCGACTGTTGCTTTTTAACTTGAGTGTCAGACAGTAGTTTGCGGGCCTATTCATCTATTTACTTTCTAACGAAATGCTGCAGCCATTGTATTTGGGATATACAGAAGCGTCGTTTCAACAACACGCGTGTGCTGTGATGTTAACTGCATTGTGGAATTCATTTTTATGCTGAATTTGAATATGTTGGGTTGAAAAGTTTTAATTTTACTAAAAGGGTGTTCATTTTGCAGTTGTGATTGGTGTTTATATGCCTGTTATTGATGTATTAATGTCTGAAATCGATATTTCTATACCTTATTTGCAAAAATTATGTGCTTTGGTCGAGTCTTAGCTTGGTATAGCTAAATAATTTGACTTCATCATATTTGTTTGACACGGTAAGTGTATACGCAAAAAAAAAGTCTGTGTGTGTGTGTGTGTGTGTGGAATAGAAGTGCAATGATAGTGTTTATGTTTAGGAGAGAAAACAAAACAAAACCGATGCGGAGAGAAAAAAGGCGACAACCACCAAAAACACGAAAAAGCCACCATCTAACTAAACAAAAAGTTTGGGTTTTTTCCCCACCACATCTCTTAACAGCATTAAAAATCTATTTACTCCCATTATTGTTTCCCTCAACACCTTGAAACAAGTCTTTTTGCCGCATCAGATTAATCTTTCTTCCCAGGTTTTCCCCTTCATACCATCGTCAGTCAAATCAGTTCCTTCCCCCGATCTCGTCCTATCACTGTGAAATTAAGTCCGTTTGCTCCACTTTTACTAAACATCCCAAACCGAGTTTTTATTTTTCATTATTTTTTTTTTTTTTTTTTTTACCCTGCATTCCTCTCACATTGTCAAATTAGTTCTTTCGCCTGATCTCACCTTAACATTACCAATTAAGTCTTTTTATTGCACTATTTCCAAACACCCCGTACCGAATCTTTTTAATACTGTTTCCCCCTGTCAGTCTTTTCACTCCAGTGTTCCCCAAATAAACTAAAACGAATCTTTGTACACTATTTCCCACAGACATCAAATTAGTCTTTTTATTCCTTAATCCCCAAACACACTATACCGATTTATTTATTTATTAATTAATTTTTTTACACTACTTCCCCGCGAACTTATTTTCAACTTGACTTTTTACTACACTTGTCCCGACCACCACCAACCGAATCTTTTTACAGCATTCCCCCGTAACATCACCAAATTAGTCTTTTTACTCCACGATTCCAAAAACACCCAAAACAATTTTTTTTTTTTTTAACACCATTTCCATCCCCTAATGTCGCCAAATTAGTCTGCTCGCCACCACTATCCCCCCCCCCCCCAAAATGTCTGCACCTACCATTCAGAGGCCGCGCCTACCCCCCTCCCGTTTCTCCTCCACTCATCTTCTCCTACCCCTGCTCCTTCACCACGTGTCTCCTTCACTCCTACTGTTCCCCTTACGTTCGATTCCGTGTGTGCCACTAATTGGGAGGCCTCGCTACCTACCATCACATACACGCACGCACGCACACACACACACACACGTACTCACACACAGAGAGAATTCCTCCTTACCCAACCTCTGTTCTCTCCCTCCCATTCAGCTGTTTGAGAGAGAGTGAGTGTATTTCGTGGGTGGGCCTTTTAAGAAGAGTAGAGAAGTAGGGGGAATTTATTTATTTATTCATTTTTTTTGGTTGGGGGTGGGGGGGAGGGTGTCGGCGTGAGAGTTTTGTAGATTCCACGTCATCGAGGGCGTGTTCATCCATATGCGTAAGTCACTGGACATAAATGATAGATCTCGGCGCAAGCGGTGTGTCTATGTGTGAATCGTATTTGAGTAGGTGTGGAATTTGGGGGGGGGGGGGGGGGGACGAAGGGTGATCTATCAGTTTCTGAGGGCCTCTGTGCAGGTAAATCGCCGGAAATGGAAATATAATCATAGGGTTTTCAGTGTTGCGTTGCGTTGTGCTGTGCTGTACTGTGGCGTGCTGTGCTGTGCTATACTGCACTAAGTTATGTTCTGTGCTGTATTGTGCTATACCGTTCTGCACTGTAATGTCGTACTGCGCTGTTCAGCGATGTGCTACACTACACTGTGCTGTACTATGCTGCACTGTACAACACTATACTGCACTGTATTATACTGTGATGTGCTGTGCTGCTTTGCATCGTTTTTGTTTGTTTTGTTCATTGGGTTGCATTGCACTGCGTTGTTCTTCAGACAACAGATGTCTGAATGTGGTTTTTATTCGGACAGGTTTTTTTTTTTTTTTTTTTTTTTTTTTTAACCAGGGAAGGGCCACGTCATCTCTACACACCAGTGTCACCCCTCCCCCCCGCCCTACCTCACCTCTTCCCCTCTCCTCTCCAGCCCCAACCCTCATTTTTTCAGTCCATGTGTGTCTTTATTTACCTGTCAGAGTGCACAGGTCCTTTTCCTACACTTACTGGCGGGGACAGCCCTCTCGTTGCCGTGGGTTCTTTTCTTGCGCGCTAAAGTTTTTGTGCACGCTCGCTGTGCACAGGACCCCAGGTTCGTTCTCATGCGAAGGACTGGCATTCAGATCAGATCACAACATGAAGTCCCAATGCGAGAATCGAACACGTGCACGTGCACGTGCACGCGCGCGACACACACACATGCCTGTCTCTTGCTTTCCCTTATCAGACCCAACCAGCATCCCACTCCCACTCCAAGCCCTCCACCTCATCCCTACCTGAATCTCTTCCAGTAGTCCCCTAGACAGACACACAGTCAGAGAGAGAGAAAGACAGAAAGAAAGAGACGCTTGACGCTTTGACACTTTAATGTCATTGGCCATGAGGTCCTTATAACACGGGTGAATGCGTCGACACACTTTCATCGTGTAACAAACCATTGGAATGATGGCCCATAGGTAACGCGTCCACCTAGGAAACGAGAGAATCTGAGCGCGCTGGTTCGAATCACGGCTCAGCCGCCGATATTTTCTCCTCCTCCACTAGATGAGTGGTGGTCTGGACGCTAGTCATTCGGATGAGACGATAAACCGAGGTCCCGTGTGCAGCATGCACTTAGCGCACGTAAAAGAACCCACGGCAACAAAAGTGTTGTTCCTGGCAAAATTCTGTTAAGAAAAATCCACTTTGATAGGAAAAAAACAAAAACTGCACGCAGGAAAAAAAATACAAAAAGAATGGGTGTCGGATCCACTCCACTTACGCATACCCAGATTCAAACTCTCAACTGTTGGCCGCCGTTCTTTCTCTGTCTCTGGACCTTGCAATTGGAATGAACTTCCTCTTTCACTTCGTCAAGTCTCCACACTCAGCTCTTTCAAGTCTGGCCTTAAAACCCACCTCTTCCCAAAATAGCCTCCCTTCCCTGCCTATTCCTTGTCTTTAGTTTCTCCAGTTATGCGTGCGTGAGAATGACTGGTGCGAAAGCGCTTAGATTTGTCTATGCACAAGATTCAGCGCTATATAAGTACCATTATTATTATTATTATTAGTGCAGCGACGCGCTCTCCCTGGGAAGAATAGCCCGAATTTCAAACAAAGAAATCTGTTGTGATGAAAAGGAGATACAATACAATGCAATAATAAACGAATGACAAGGAAACCATGGAACAAAACAAAGCTCCTTTGAAGAAAAATGATAGCAACCAACAGGCCTCCCACCACAGAGCAACACAATTCATTCATCTATCAGTGCACCACGCAAAACGTATTCCAACACTGGCTGCAGAAGAAAATTTGTTAAACCTTTCTGACCACGCAGGTAGTATCAGAGAGAGAGAGAGAGAGAGAGAGAGAGAGAGAGAGAGAGAGAGAGAGAGAGAGAATGTGTGTGTGTGTATATATATATATATATATATATATATATATATATATATATATATATATATATATATATATGTGTGTGTGTGTGTGTACACATTTATACATTTATATAATTTATATGAAATATCTGACTGTTGTAATTCAATCGTTCTGTCTTTTTAATCGTGATATCTAAATTATAACTGTTCTGTGTTGCAGTATATCATATTCTGTGTTGTAATATCACCATATTCATCTACTCTGTGTTGTAATTCATTACATATGGTATTGGGGGATGTGTTTCTGTGAAATGAGGTGGGTATGGTAATTGAGCGTGTGTGTTTGTATATATCATATTTGTGTGAAACAGAAATCAATTATTTCATTATCACACGAATCTTGTGACTACATATTTATGTAGATGTATGTATTTCACTTTTCATTCTGCCCGTCTTTCTTTCAGATGGCTTGATTTAAAGAAGAAAAAAAAAACACCCCCCCAAAAAAAGGAACCAAAAAACAAAAACGAAAACAGTTGTTGCTTATCCAATTACCATCGTGAAATAAAATCTCGACATTTTTTTTTACTATCACATATGATGCTTATTATCTTAACGACAGACTTGTTTCTCTTGCTGATGTACTAATTCTGATTCTCAGATGATGTCAATAACATTTGATGTCATTTCTCTATACCCAGCCAAGCACATGTGCCTATATTGTTAAGTGGTTTTAATGCGTAAGGAGTTCAGAGATGTGTCACTGTAAATTGGGATGTAACAATTCTATGTAATCTCTTGATTACTTAAACACATACATACCTCTTAAATACATTCTTTACGTTTGCATTATCATCATAAACACGATCACGCGTGAATTTCTCCTTGGAGATAATAAAGTTGACTTCATTGAACTTGAGAGATACAAAAAAGATATAAATAGATACAGAGAGAGAGAGAGAGAGAGAGAGAGAGAGAGAGAGAGAGAGAGAGAGAGAACACAAACGCATGCAAGTACACAGGCAGACAGACACACAAACAAAAATAAGAGGAGAAATACAGACAGACACACGCACACGAACGCATGCAAGTACACAGGCAGACAGACACATAGACACAGAAAACAAAAATAAGAGAAATACAAAACATACAGACAGACACACGCACGAACGCATGCAAGTACACAGGCAGACAGACAGACAGACAGACACAGAAAACAAAAATAAGAAAGAGAAATACAAAACATACAGACACACACACGGAGACACACACATCAAGACAGAAACAGACAGAGAAAGAGTGGGAGAGGAACAGAGAGAGAGAGACTCGCACTTTTAATGACCCAGCTGCAAGACATGTTTAAGAGACACACACGCAGCTTCTGTGGGCTTGCAGAAAATGGAAGATTTTCTCAGGTATTTCAAGCTGTGTGTGTGTGTGTGTGTGTGTGTGTGTGTGTGTGTGTGTGTTGGGGAGAGAGAGAGAGAGAGTGTGTGTGTCTATGTGTTGGGGAAGGAGGGAGGGAGGGAGAGAGGGTGTGTGTGTGTGTGTGTGTGTGTGTGTGTGTGCGTGCACGTCTGTGTGTGTGTTGGGGAGGGATGGATGGAGGGAGGGTGTGTGTGTGTGTGTGTGTGTGTGTGTGTGTGTGTGTGTGTGTGTGTGTGTGTGTGTAACTGTTCACTTGTCAGTATCTGAACCTGAACGCGAAGTTCACTGTTCTATTTTCTGCACCAGTTCTATCTTTCTCTGCCTGCCTGTTTGTCAGTCTGTATATCTCCCCCTCCCAGTTACACATGGGGCAAGACTTCTCCTTCCGGTACATAGTAAACCTCCATCTTTCTGTTTGTCTGTATGTATGTCTTTAAGCATCTCTGTCCGTCTGTCTGTCTTTCTCTCGTTTACGTGAACACGAGGATTTCCACATTAAAAACAACATAAATGTACAATGTAAATCAGGTCACTGTCTTTTACCCCGCCATGTAGGAAGCCGTATAACGTTTTCGGGGTATGATGTTTCCATAACCCACTTAACGCGGACATAGACTACCGGGTCTTTGACGTGTGTATCTGACCTTTTGCAAGCGTAAACACACGAAGTGGGTTCAGACACTAGCAGGTCTGTATATCAAGTTGATCTGGGAGATCACAAAGAAAAAAAAAATCTCCACCCTTAACCCGCCAGGCACCGTGACAGGTTTCGAACCCAGGACCCCGATAGAAAGTCCAGCCCTTTAACCACTCGGCTGTCATTTCTGGTGAGCCACTGTGAAGAATACTTTCAGCTGAAACTGACACAGAAACAAAGAGGGGTGGGGCCATGTGTGATGGTTGTGTTTCGCTTGCAATGGTCACTTCAAACACCGAGTTGCTTGTCAGTACATTTGTTCCGTTTCCCCCCTGTCGAGACAGACAGATAGATGGTTAGATAGGTAGATGGATGGATAGAAAGAAAGTTGGATGGGTGAATGGATAGATGAATAGACTGATCGATAGATAAATGATTAGATGTGTAGACAGATAGATGGATGTATAGATAGATAAACATATAAAATGGTGAATGGACAGATGGATATATAGATGAACAGACTGATAGATGAATACATAAATAGAACAGATAGATACAGATGGATAGGCAGATAAACGGACTGACAGGCAGACTGACAGACAGATAGACATAGATTACAACGGAATCGGAAATTTATCCAGTATAATTATGACACAGGCTCTTCCCAAGCGGTGAGTGAGTGTGTGTGTGTGTGTGTGTGTGTGTGTGTGTGTGTGTGTGTGTGTGTGTGTGTGTGTGTGTGTGTGTGTGTATGCGTGTGTGTACAAAAAAAAGTAAACCACAAACAGAGCAAGAAGAAGGGAGACCCCCCCCCCCAAAAAAAAAAAAAAAAAAGGATGAGGGAGATAAAGAGAGAGGGACAGACAGACAGAAAGAGAAAGAGAGAGAGAGACAAAGAGACAGAGAGAGCGAGAAAGAGAGCGAGCGAGCATGGTTTTGGGTTCACGATTGTTGATTGTTATAAAGGACATAACCCCTTTACTGAAGGAGGGGAAACATACAATGAAAACAACAACACTATTGTAGTGCGCTCTGCACAGTTGTAACTGTAATGTTCTCTCTAAAGCTGGAAGAGATAAAAGAATATTCTCTGTATGCCCCCCTCCCACCCCACCCCCTCTGTAGTGCTAGAGAGATCGACCAAGAAAGACAGACGGAGAGAGACAGAGACAGAAAGACATGACTCGAGATCGACCGAGAGAGAGAGACAGAGACAGGGACAAAGACACAGAGATAGACAATGACAGACAGACACAGCAGACAACACACACACACACGCAGAGAGAGAGAGAGAGAGAGAGAGAGAGAGAGAGAGAGAGAGAGAGAGAGAGAAAGAGAGGGACAAAGTCAGACAATGACACACAACAGATCACAGACACACGCAGAGAGAGAGAGAGAAAGGGACACAGGCACAGAGACAGATGGAGAGACAATGACAGATACACACACACACACACACACACGAGAGAGAGAGAGAGAGAGAGAGAGAGAGAGAGACAGACAGACAGACAGACAGAGACATAGTGGAGAGAGTGTGAGAGGGTATGAAAGAAGACGAGAGAGCTGCTTAGCACAGAGGGAGAGATATCAAGAGATAAAAAGTACAGATATATACAGAGACAGAGAGAGAGGGAGAGAGAGAGGGGGGGGGAGGAGAGAGAGTGAAGGGGTGGGAGAGAAAACGAAAGATTTAAAAACAGAGACAGACAGACATGCAGGCACAGAGAAACAGGGAGAGAGAGAGAGAGGGGGGGCAACGGAAACGGAAATTTATTCAGTATATGTCAGAGCCCCTTTCGGAAGGGGTGAGGTATATACAAGCAAAAGGTACACCGCAAGCACAAACATATAGCAAGAGAAAGAAAGGGGAAGGAGAGAGAGAGGAGGGGAAGGAGGGAGAGAGAGGAGGGGAAGGAGGGGGAGAGAGGAGGGGAGGGAGAGAGAGGGGGGAGGAAGAGGGAGGGAGAGAGGGGGAGGAGAGACAGGGGGGAAGAGGTAGGGAGGGAGGGAGGGAGGAGAGAGAGAGGGGAGAGAGACAGAGAGCGTATGACAGAAAGAGAGAAAGATAGAGAAAATGTGTTCCAAATAGTAATGTTCCAAAGTCCTTCAAAAATGTTTCTCTGTACAGTTTACACTCGAACAGTACATGCTTTTTCTTTTTCTTTATTTCATTTCCAATGGACAGACAGACAGAAGGATAGACGGACAGAGGCAGGAAGGAGGAAGGGAGGGGGGAGGGAGAAAGAGAGAGAGGCAGAGAGGGAGACAGACAGGCACAGAGCGAGAGAGACAGGCAGAGAGAGAGAAAGACAGAGACAGAGACAGAGCTGAACTCTTCATTCTGAATTATTTATTGTACAAAGGCCATGGGCCCTAACACAAACAACAGAATGTCGGGGTAGACAGCTGGGGAAAAGGGGTGCTCGCAGTATCAATATTGAAATCATAAACATTTCCAAATGCCATCTATGAAACGTCTTTTGTGTGAATTCCCCCCCCCCCCCCCCCCCCTCTCTTTCGTCGCTTGAGTAAAATCTCGACAATTTCTGGTAATTTTTGTCTTCGTTTTTGTTGTTTTTTTTAAAATAATTTTTATTATTATTATTTTTTTAAATCTATTATTCTTTATTTGAGTAGTGTTCCAAAGTCAGAACTTGTAGAGTCCTTTAGAAATGTTTCTCTAAGGTTTCTGTACAGGTTATGCTCGAACCATAATGTTTTCATTTTCAATAGAACATTTTGCAGCACATCTATCTATCTATCCATCCATATAACATATCTATGCAGAGAGAGTTTAAGAGAGAGAGAGAGAGAGAGAGAGAGAGAGAGAGAGAGAGAGAGAGAGAGAGAATAAAAATGTACACACATATATGCATTTTGCATATGCTTAGTGATGGCCTAGAGGTAACGCGTCCGCCTGGGAAGCGAGAGAATCTGAGCGGGATGGTTCGACTCACGGCTCAGCCGCCGATATTTTCTCCCCCTCCACTAGACCTGGAGTGGTGGTCTGGAAGCTAGTCATTCGGATGAGATAATAAACCGAGGTCTCGTGTGCAGCATGCCCTTAGCGCGCGTAAAAGAACCCACGGCAACAAAAGGGTTGTTCCTGGCAAAATTCTGTAGAAAAAATCCACTTCGATAGGAAAACAAAACTGCACGCAGGAAAAAAAATGGGTGGCGCTGTAGTGTAGCGACGCGCTCTCCCTAGGGAGAGCAGCCCGACTTTCACACAGAGATCTGTTGTGATAAAAAGAAATACAACTCTCTCTCTCTCTATATATATATATATATACAGAGAGAGAGAGAGAGAGGGAGAGAGACAAGGAGAGACAGAGAGAGAGAGACAGAGAGAGAGAGAGTGCTTTAGATGAATGGATTTTATTTTGTGAGGGTAATAGGTTAGAAATTCACACGTTTTATCTTTTATTCAACCCTCGAAAACCGAGAGAAAAACGAAAACGTGTCAAGGAGAAGGACACGGAAAAGGAAAAGGGATGAAAATATATGAGTGATTAAATCAAAAACGACAAACATTTACGACGAGAAGAAGAAAACGGGGAGGGAGAGATAGAGAAACAGACACACACACGCTTTCTCTCTCTCTCATACACACTTGAGAGAGAGAGAGAGAGAGAGAGAGAGAGAGAGAGAGAGAGAGAGAGAGAGACAGACAGACAGACAGACAGACATAGAACTCATGCAGAAGTAGAACAGTGAACTTGGCATAAAGGTTCAGAAAATGTTCCGAAACGCGGTCACAGTCACGCACGTGCTCACAGACAGACACAGGCACACACACAAGCGCTCCCCCCCCCCCCCTTTCTCCCCGCCCACACTGACACACACACACTCACCCCCCTACATACACACACACACACACACACACACAAACACGTACATCCCCCCCCACACACACACACACACGCTCATTCAACTGCAAAAAAACCCAAAAAACAAAAACACACGCACAACAAAACACAGCTTGTGCATGCACGAACGAACACGCTGCATTTGATGCCTTTTAAAAGGGAGACTGCAGAGTCATCTTTCCTTATAACTGTTACTCTGACAGTATGACAAACCCAACTCTACTTAGGGAAGGGGGGGGGGGGGGGGGCTAGGGTGTGGAGCGCACGGAGTGGGTGGGGATAGGTGTGGAGTAGAGGGGTGTGGTTTGGAGGGTTGTGTGTGTGTGGGGGGGTGGGGGTGAAGGGGGGAGGAAAGCAGCAAACGACTCTTAACGATCTTTTCTTTCTTTCTTTCCTTCCTTCTTTCCTCCTCCTCCTCTTTCCTGGCAGTAGAAGATTCTATGAGCTGTGCTGACGGCGTGGCACAATGCAGGAATTTTCTGCTGGAATTTTCCTCCTGGTGCCATTAATAATTCTTCTGTGTCTGCTATGTTTGTGTGTTTGTCTGCTCCCCCCCCCCTTCCGCTCCCCCCACTCTCCCCCTCTCTTCTCTTAAGTATGTGTATCGTTTACTGCATGCGTAAACGGTATCATGTATTAAAAGGCGGCTAGCATTTTCTTAAACGCGTTCTTTACACGAGTTACACATATATATGTTAAATTGGGGAAAACAACGAAATATTAACTTGCTGGAAAATGGCTGTTTTATTCCATTGACAGTTGGCACGAACGCTCCATTTGAGTCCATCCTTTCCTTGCTCCCAATTAACCTTCCATTCTAAACACAAATATGTTACTTTTTGACATGCTTTTTTTTTTCTCAAGGCCTGACAAAGCGCGTTGGGTTACGCTGCTGGTCAGGCATCTGCTTGGCAGATGTGGTGTAGCGTATATGGATTTGTCCGAACGCAGTGACGCCTTCATTGAGCTACTGAAACTGGAAACTGACATGCTTACTTGCAGCCGGCATGAAGACGCAGCTGTAAACAGACCATCCAGTTGTGTTTGTGAACCATATATAGTTTAGGACATCAAAACAAAATCATCTGCAAGATATTTTCCATTTCAGAGATGTTCCCAGATTAATTTGTTGAATAAAAAGAAACAGTTCGGTTCAGTTCACCCGCTCAATGAGGCGTCACTGCGTTCGGACAAATCCATATACGCTACACAACATCTAAGCAGATGCCTGACCAGCAGCGTAACCCAACGCGCTTAGTTGGACAGAAAAAGACCGAATAAAACAGAACACAGTATACATCACCTTAAAACAGGACAGTATACATCACCTTGTTTCACACCTGAAGTACACTGAATATAGTCATATTGTTATATCTGCCTATATGTATCCCTTGCTTTCATATGCATTTCGTATGCATATATATTACTTAAACCATGAACACCAGCTTTAAACTGGATTGACCAGAATATAGTTCTGTTGGCAGAATTGGAGGCTTCCTTGAAATCTATTGAAGCTATATACAATTTACGAATTTTTTGCACCTCAAAATCAATGTTACGATCAAAAGTAGAGGAGTTGCGTTTGAATCCTGTGTTTTGTGTGTGTGTGTGTGTGTGTGTGTGTGTGTGTGTGTGTGCACGTGTGTGCGCGCGCGCACGTGCGTCCGCGTGTGTGTCGGTGTGTATGAAACAGTGTTTCGTAGGAAAGAGTAAACATAGGAAAGAGCGAGAGAGAAAGAGGAAGAGAGAGGTGGGGTGGGGTGGAGGGGAGGGACGAGGAGATAGGGTAAAAAGTACGAACTGGGGGTGCAAAGAGTTTGTCCATGTGTGAAAGAAAGAAAGATGGGAAGAGCAAGGAAAAAAAAAACACACGAAGAGACGACCATAAAGCACTGAAGGCAGACAGGAGAAAACTGACACAGACATAGCACAATCTACACACCAATCTTATTAACAGCGGTGATTTATGAGAGAGAGAGAGAAAGAAAGAAAGAAAAGAAAGACAAGAAACCATGAAATAAAAAAGAAGAAAGGAAAGGAAATAAAGAAATATGAATCAAACAAAAAGAGAAGGGAAAGGAGGGAGAGAGAGAGAGAGAGAGAGAGAGAGAGAGAGAGAGAGAGAGAAGAGAACAACAGAGAGAGAGAGAGAGAGAGAGAGAGAGAGAGAGAGGAGGGGGTAGAGAGAGGGGGGGGGGGAGGACAGAGAGAAACAAGAAAACAGAAGAAAAAAAGAAATAAGCAGGAGTAGGAAGTGAAAAAAAAAATGACGCCAACTACGACGACGAACAACAACAATACGCAGCAGCAGCAGCAACAGGAGGAGGACGAGGAGGAGGAACAGGAAGAAGAGTAGGTGGAGAAAGCAGCAACAGCATCAACAACAAAACACGTCTATATACTCACAGAAGGAGGAGGAAGAACAGGGAGGAGTGGAGAAGGGAGGAGTGGAGAAGGGAGGAGTGGAGAAGGAGGAAGGAGGAGGAAGGAAGGAGTGGAGAAGGAGGAAGGAAGGAGTGGAGAAGGAGGAAGGAAGGAGTGGAGAAGGAGGAAGAAGGGAGTGGAGAAGGATGAGTGGAGGAGTAGAGGAGGAAGAAGTGGAGAAGGGGGAAGAAGGAAGGAGTGGAGAAGGAGGAAGAAGGAAGGAGTGGAGAAGGAAGGAGTGGAGAAGAAGGGAGTGGAGAAGGAAGGAGTAGAGAAGGGGTGGAGAAGGAAGGAGTAAAGGTGTGGAGAAGGAAGGAGTAGAGAAGGGGTGGAGAAGGAAGGAGTAAAGGTGTGGAGAAGGAACAGAAGAAGAAAAGAAGAAGAAACAACAGGGAAGGTGAACAGGAGGAGGAGGAGACACGACCAACAGCAACACTAACAACAGAACACGTCTATATATACCTACTCACAGAACAACAACACGTAGCAGAAAAAGAAGGGGGGTGAGGAGGAGGAGGGGACAGAGGAGGAAGAGTAGGAGCAGGAGAAGCAGAAAGGCAACACCAAAACACACACACACCACTAACGACAGAACACGTCTATATACTCACAGCCACTTGACCGAGGAGCTTCTCTCCACGCACCAGAGCAGCATCAGGAGCGAGAGGAACACGACAAATCCATCCACCAGCATCCAAGGCCTCATGGCTGCTGCAACTCTCCGCGCTCCCCCTCCCCTTCCCTTTTCTCCCCCTCCTACACACACCCTCTTCCTCCACCACTACCACTTCCACCACCACAAACCCTTGTAGCGGTAGAAAAAAGAAAAAAAAAGAAAAAAGGCACCAGTGGCTATAGGTCAGTACGTATTTCGCGCACTTTCACTTCGAAGTCACTTCTTTGTTTTGTTTTCCTTTTTTTTTGTTTTTTTTTTGGTCAGGCTTGAAATTGTTCTTGTGACGTATCTCTTGATGACGTTTTGTATGTGTCTGTGGGTGACGTGTTTAGTTATCACCGCCAGTGACTTTCTTTTTTGATGGGCGATGTTCCTGGAAGAACACGGCGCGAGCGAAGAAAAGTGTAGGTTTCAAACTTAGTTTTTCTCCGAGTACAAACGTGGTTCTTTATTCATGAATTGTTCATGACATTCAGCGAGATATGAATTCCTTCACAAGCTTCTTGACCCGATCTTTTTCCACAAGTTTAGATTTGTTGGTGTTTCTATATTTGAGAATTTGTGGTGAATGATGCTATGACGTTGTCATCTGTGACGTAATGTGATGACATCACACGTGAGTTTTTTTTTTCTTTTTCACTCGAGGAAGAGATTCTACGTGCCACGTAAGCCGTAGTCAATGCAATGCGTGGTTCTTGGGGCAAAAGATAAAATTGGAACGTTGAAACACATAGGATAATTGATTCTGTTGATGTGTTTTTTTTCTTTATTATTTTTTGTTGTCTTTTTTTGTGACGTTTAAACTTAAGACATCAGGACTTTTGCTATATTTGATTACTGGTTGCAGTAACCTTTTCCTTTATTACGTCAGTTGAGAACGATCGTGTTTTAACGCGAAACCGTCGGGAATTTAATTTCGGAGACTGAAGAACCAAGTGTCCTTTAAAAAAAACAACACGCGAAACGATTACACAATCGTTGATTGGATTATAAAGAACGTCTCCATCTTTGTGACGCTATCTCACACATTATATCACCACAGTTTGGTGTGTGTTCCGAGTTCTAATGTTTCTTGAACGACGTAATCATCATCATCACGTGACGTATTCACAATAATTTATGACATAATGACGTACTCACAAATTTGACCTCATCGCCACAGTTTATGCGCCTGGCCGCGCAGATTCAAGTCATTTTGACGTCACTGTCTCAGCGCTGACGTCGTTTTCACATTATCACTGTGGGTATTACGTGTCATCTTCCGTTGATGAAATTTTCATTTGTGAAGCGTGGTCGATGTCCTTGTCCACCTGTAAAACGCCATACCTTGGCGTTTTGTATGTGACACCTTCGGGTGTAATCGATGTTCAATGCCTCGTCCTCAGAATCTTTCTCACCTATGACGTTTTATTGATGACGCTTTCACTGATGACGTTTCCTCCCCCAGTGACGTTTATATCTGGAAGTAGTGATGTCTTCGTCAATATTCCTGAGGTTTTCACATTTTTAACCAATGACGTTAACTGTTTTTTTGTTGTTGTTGATACTTCATATGTGTGTGTGTGCGTGTGCGTGTGCGCGCGCGTGGATGTATTTGTGCGTCTGTGCAGATGGACACATTTTTCCATGCAATGACGACGACGACAACTATGACGGTGACGATGCAGATGATGATGGTGATGATAACGATATTGATATAATAATGATAATGACACGACTATTACCACTACTGCTGCCGCTACAACAGCGACTACTAGTAGTGATAATGCTACCACTACTACGACCACTACAACTACTACCACTCATGATGATGATGACGATGATTATGATAAAGATAATGATAATAGTAATAATAGTAGTAGTAGTAATAATAATAATAATACAGCTGCTGCTACAACACTCATGATGATGGCGATGATGATAAAGATAATGATAATAGTAATAATAGTATTAGTAATAATAATAATACTGCTGCTGCTACAACAGCAACTACTACTAGTAATGATAATGCTACTACTACTACTATCACTCATGATGATGAAGATAAAAGTATATTCAAATGCGCGCTGTCTCCACAGCATGCGATCTGAGAGCGATAGCAACAAGTATCATTAATTAAGGGAAAAATGATCTATGAAATTTTGAATTGTGATTTTTCTTTTTCTATCTTCTTTGGTTGATAGATATATATATATATATATATATATATATATATATATATATATATATATATATAGAGAGAGAGAGAGAGAGAGAGAGAGAGAGAGAGATCCTGATTCCATCTTTGGGTTTACAATTTTGTCACATTGACATGGCATCTCGTTAGTGATTCTATGCCACATTGTTACACATTCATTCAGACGTCATGCACAAAGATGGATTTATATATATGTATACATACACACACACACACGCACATACACACACACATATATATATATATATATATATATATATATAAATTAACAATGAATTCTGAGGCTTTACAAGCAAGAAGGGCACATTAATAAGTGTGCTTTGATTATGGAACCGTCCATGACGGGGAAAAAAAGCAAGTAAACAATAAAAGCGTTTTTATAGGCTTTGGATTTGTAAGAACAAATTTAGCGAGATCCCCCCAGTCCCCAGAAGATTAGTGAATAGATATACAATTTAAAAAAATAAATAAATAAATGAACGAATAAATAAACAAATATAAATAAATAGATAAAAGAAAAATAAATGAAGCAAACAAATAGATAAACAACTAAACAGATTACATAAAACATAAATGAATAGAATAGAACAGAATATGTCTATTACCAAGTGTACCGGAGTCACAAGGAATAGATAAATGAATAGAAAAAAAAAGAATAAACAAATAAACAGGCAAATGAATAAATAAATATTACATAAAACATAAATGAATAAGAAACGAAGAAACAAAGAAATAAAAAGCGTAGAGAAACCCATACCTTGCCGCCTGTTAGCGATTTAGGATCAAGGAACTCGACTGGGTTTGCTTCACTCTGTGCTCTTGTTAATTTTTTTATCTGTGCGCTGAACATGGTTTAAAAGCGCCAAGCAGCTAAAGCTTGGAGTTGTCTGCTCTTCCGTTGTTTTATACTTAAACAAGAGAGGCAAGGCCTTCAAGACTCACTTGTGATAAATTAAGTCCCCTAGCATTAATTACAGAGTAATTTCCCTTTTTTACTAACTGCACCAAAACGTTTGCAAAAAAATAAAAAAATTCCATGCTTAGCAAAAGAAGTTCCTGTTTGAACAAAAAATGATAACTCCTCTTGTTGAGTCAGAATAAGAGGTCAAAGTGCCAAGTTTAGAGAATACAAAAAAATATAAATGTAACAGTATATGCAGTTTGCATATAATTAGGCTTCTTTTTTTTCTTTTCTTTTTTTGTGCCCATCCCAGAGGCGCAATATTGTTTTAAACGAGATGACTGGAAAGAACTGAATTTTTCCTATTTTTATGCCTAATTTGGTGTCAACTCAAGTATTTGCCGAGAAAATGTCAATGTTAAAGTTTACCACGGACACAGACACACACAGACAACCGAACACCGGGTTAAAACACTCACTTTGTTTACACAAATGAGACAAAAAAGTTGTTCTTTGTGTTAACTGCTTAATAAGAGAACTTATGGTGGCTTTTTTTTTTTTTTTTTTTTTTTAAGTTTATTGATTGATTCATGTTCATCTGTCTGTCATCTGACAAAACATGTCAGTTTGTTATTGTATTTTCTAAAATCTTCAGTTTTGTTTATTGCATAGATACTGGCTGTGCCTTAGTGTTGCATGTAAATTTAATGATTAAGAAATCTAAAAAAAAATCTAGTCCTTGTTCAAAAGGTCTTCGGAGACGTATATGCAGATAATGCAAAAATTCCTCCGTGTATTTGTGAGTTTAAAGAAAAACAGGGCGCTTTTCTGTTTCAAAGCATTTACCTTCGTCACAATACTATATCAAGTATTACATCAAGTGCCTCTGCTACTATTACTACTACAACTACTAACGATAGTAACGATTAACGAATTATGTATATTTCATCTTCACATGCTGATTGGAACAAAATATGTCAAAGGTTATAGTGACGGCAACTGGCAACAACAATAGCACCAAACAGCAGCAATAATAAATATAATAAATATTGATGAAATAAATTTGGTTACGTTTCATTGGAAAACCCCGGCAGTTTTTATCGTGTGTTGGACAAAATTATTGTAACCATTTAAGTCAAAGCTTTCAACAAGAGTACCGTTTCTTCCGTTTTATCGATTTATTTGTGTATTTATTTTTATTTAATTCTTTTCAATCATTTTTTTTGGGTGGTGGTGGGGGTGGTTATGCTTGGTTTATCATATCATACTCATCTATTTTCTGTTTGTTTAATGAGGGTTTTTTTTTTTGGTTTTTTTTTTGTTGTTTTTTGTTGTTTTTTAGGGGGCGGGGGGCAGGGAGGGAGAGAGGGGTGGAGGGGTCTGTGGGGATGGGGAAAGGTGGGTTGATAATGATCATACGGCTGAATGTGTGGGTTGTGGGTGGTGGTGTGGGGTACGCGAGACAGGGAACCACTTCTGCTGCTCGAAAATTAGCATTGCGTTGCACTGCATTGTATTGCATTGCGATGGATTTATTGCATTGTATATTGCATTACGTTAGATTGTATTGCACTGGATTGCATTGTATCCCCTTGTATTGTATTGCATTGCTTTTCGGTCATGACAGATTCCTTTGAAATTCGGGCTGCTCTCCATGAGGAGAGCGCATCGCTACACTGCAACCCCCCATCACCCCCAACCCCCTTTTCTTTTTTTTGTGTCTAATATCAAAACACACTTAAGACAGTGGATTTTTACTGCAGAATTTTGTCAGGGACAACCCTTTCGTTGCCGTGGGTTCTTTCACGTGCGCTAACTAACCGCACACTACACACGGGGTCTCGATTTATCATCTCATCCGAGTAACTAGCGTCCAGACCACCAAGTCAATGTGAAGCGGATACGGAGAACAATCTACCGAGCGTGGAGACTCGATGCCGCATGCTCTCGCTTCTCATGGCGGACGCGTTACCACTAGGCCACCACTCCACAACTACTTTTTCCGTGGGGGAGGGGGGGGGGGGAACTACCACCACCGACAACGACAGCTACAACAGTAAACCGGGCGCCGCCTCACTTCAAGCCATAAGGGCTGACTGCTTGACGTAGGATATGAAATTAAGGAGAGTATCAATGACAATAATAAAGCCAGGCCCTGGTGTCTATTCGAGGAGGTAGAAGCATATTAAAAAAAAATAAAAAAAAGAGAAAAAAGGTCTTCGTTTTTAAAACTTTTAACCATAAAACCAGTATTATACGCTGGCTGATAGCAGTGCGAGTAGAGGAATGGCGATACTATAAAGTGAACCACACACCCACACACACATATATGTACGAATATATATGAATGTATATATACACACACACAGAGAAAAGTCATTTAGCTGTAAGATGATCAGACTGGCAAATGTTGCCTAGCTACACTTCTGGAGTTAAGACATTTGTGTTCTCCCAACTTTTATTTAACATTGTGTATTTGGAAACGTTTGTTCTCGGCATGAAGATTATTTTGCAGTAATCCTCCATACTCCAATAGGAGAGAAAGGGTAATTAAAACTTGAAACTACTGCTAGCGACCATGCACAACCCAGCACTGCCAACTGCACTTGAGTATCCGATGATGAAGAGGGATGGGACTTCTTTATCTTCTCTCTCTCATATGTTAATTTATTCATTTCTTCTTTTATATATATATATATGTGTGTGTGTGTGTGTGTATGAAGGTATGTCAGTGCAAATGCATGTGTGTGGATGTGGGTGGGAGTGTAGATGAGAGAGAGTGAGTGAGTGAGTGAGTGAGCGAGCGAGCTTGTGCACGTGGGTGTGAACACTTTGGAGCGGGAGAATGAAATAAAAATGTGACAATACAAGCGTACTTGGGGTAGGGGGATGAGGTGGGGGGGGGGGGGATCTGAATGGGGGTCTGCGTGCATGCATGGATGTCTATGTAGGGGATGGGTGGGGGATACACGTCTGAGTGTGTGTGTGTTAAAACATTGAGAAATTGATATTGAAATTTGGTAAATTGATTTGTTAAATATGTCCTTTTTAACTTCATGTCATTGGGTTTTTTCTAATTTGATTTTCTTTGTGTTGCTCAATTGATATTTATTCAAATGGTTGCTAAAATGTCGGTACAACAAAAAGTTAATCTGACAACAATGGTTTCGGTCAGTCAGTCTTCTTTCCCTTATTTCCTTCCTTCCTTTCTTCTTTGCTACCTCTTCTTGTTTTCGATGTTTTTTTGTGAGCGCATGGTGGAAAGAAGCTGGTAGATTATTCTTTGATCCAACAAAACAAAAAAAACCATAACAAATTTAGTTCGTTCTCTGCTGTCAGTCAGTCTGCTTTTCTTGCATATCGTTATGAGTTTGGTTTCTTTGTGGTATCGTAGGGGCGGGGGCGGGTGGGGGTGGGGGGCTGAGTTGAAGAAAGAAAACACACAAATGCCTATCTTTCATTCTGGAATATATCATGAAGAATTTGTCACTGACCCCCCCACCCCACACATCCCTCCACCTTCTGTCTCTGAATGAAGTTGTATCTGAATGGAAGCCCGAGTGTCTGGGAGCGTGAAGTTTCAAACGATCATGCAAATTACACGAGACGTGTTCACAACTATGCTTTGTTCTTTCTCGCCCCTCTTGTCTGAAGGGCGTTACGTCTATGAATGGGCAACGAAAACAAAAGCAAAACATCCCCACCAGAAAAAAAAGTCTCCCTCTCTCTGTCTGTCCCTTTCTCGGTCTCTTTCTTTCACCCCTTTTCCAATATCACACACCCTTTTTTGTTTTTTTTATCTCCTTTCTCCCTGTCTTTGTGTGGTGTGTGTAGTTGCTTTGTCCGTCTCTTCCACCCTCTTTTGTATCTCCCCCTCTCACTCCCCCCCCCCTTTCTCATTCCTCCACTATCCACCCCATCCCTCCCTCCGTATCCTCTCTTGCACTCTCCAAGCCAGCCTCCCCCCCCCCCCCCTCCTTCCCTCCGTCTGCCCCATCCCCGTCCATCTCACAGCCCACGTCTCTCCCTCTGCACTCACCCTCCCGCCTGCACCAGTCCCCCCCTCTCTTTTTATCTCCTTCCCTCTCGTGTGTGTGTGTGTGCATGTGTGTGTGTGTGCATGTATGTGTGTGCGCGCGTGCGTGCATGCGCCTGTTGAATACGATATATTCGAACAATGAGGGGATAGGAGACAGTGTGCGTGCGACAGAGAGAGAGAGAGAGAGAGAGAGAGAGAGAGAGCAAGCACGTGTGCTCCCTCTTTCTCCTATCCCTCCTCTCCCCTCCCCTTCCCTCTCTCTCGCTTTCTTGCGTCGGGGGAAAAAAACACCAAACACCAACCGACCTTGGGACAGGAGGCAATAAATTCCAACAGCACTCACTGCCACACCTGACGTTTACCTGCTTACCTGGCGAACTGTTCAGCAGGCACGGGAGGGAAGCAGGAGAAGGGACTCAACCCAACCCAACCTTGCCATACCCACCTCTACCATGCACTACCCTAAACTACCTTGCCATACCCACCCCTTCCCAACTCAACCCTACCTTGCCCTACCCAACTCTACCCTATTATGCCCTACCCAGCCCCACCCTATCGCTCCCACCCTACCCTAACAAACTAACTCTTTGCGGTTTACCTCTTTCCTTCAGCTAGTATGAAAAAAGGTTAAATGTGCTACAGCTTACTGTCGGGCCCCAGGGACAGCGAAGTCATATCCATTGTATCCAGGTCTCGGTCTAGAAGGCGGGGCCCAATCCTCTCTTTCCGCCACTTTTTATGACCTTCCCCGGCCTAAACCAGGTACCCATTCACACTTGGGGAGTCGGGGAGTGATGACATTCGGGAGTACGAGTAGTAAAGTGCCTTTAACCCAAGGACAGCAACCCCAAGCCGAAACAATGGACTCAAACTCTGGTCCCTGGATCAGTATTCTGTCCAATGCCGGACCGTCCCTGCCGCGGCGCATTAATTAACGAAATAATGTTGGAGTGATGGCCTAGAGGTAACGCGTCCGCCTTGGAAGCGAGAGAATCTGAGCGCTCGCGCTGGTTCGAATCACGGCTCAGCCGCCGATATTTTCTCCCCCTCCACTAGATCTTGAGTGATGGTCTGGACGCTAGTCATTCGGATGAGACGATAAACCGAGGTCCCGTGTACAGCATGCACTTAACGCACGTTAAAGAACCCACGGCAACAAAAGGGTTGTTCCTGGCAAAATTCTGTAGAAAAATCCACTTCGGTAGGAAAAACAAAAATGCACGCAAAAAAAGGGGGGGGGGGGGGGGGTGGCGCTGTAGTGTAGCGACGCGCTCTCCCTGGGGAGAATAGTCCGAATTTCACATATTGAAATCTGTTGTGATAAAAACAAATACAAATACGCAGAAACTCTCTCCTGAAATGGATGACCCTTGTCCCTCAATATCATATATCCTGCAGCTGACACGCACTTATTTTATTTTACTTTTTTTTGTTTGTTTAATTTTACTTATTTACTATTTCAGTCTGTATTAGAAGACCTAGTCCTGTATAAATCCTGCAGTTGATGAACTTATTTTAATAGATTTTCGTTTACTTTTACTTTTTATTTACTCTTAATTCATTACTTAAACTATTCATTTTTGTACCTTGTTTTACTTCATGTCAATTTAGTTTCCCTCAAGGCCTGACTAAGCGCGTTGGGTTGCGCTGCTGGGCAGGCATCTGCTCAGCAGATGCGGTGTAGCGCATAATGGATTTGTCCGAACGCAATGAAGCCTCTTTGAGAAAATGAACGGCACTGACAGTGCGGGAGAGGAAAAAAAAAAGTGAAACACAAACAGCGTTTACCGAAGTAATGGACGAAGCCAATACTACTTTCAGTTCAAGGAGACTAACAATTTCAGTGTTTACTGGGGAAACTGAATCCGTTATCAGTCTTCACACCCCGAAAACAGTATGGCTGCCTACATGGCGGGGATAAAGACTGTCACACACGTACGTAAATAGCCACTCGTGCATGAGTGAACGTAAGAGTCACAGCCCACCAACGAAGGAGAAGGAGGAGAAGGCGGAGGAGGAGAAGGAAAAGGACAAGAAGCAGAAGGAGAAGGAGGAGAAGAAGAGAAAGGAGGAGGAGGTGGAGAAGAAGGACGAGGAGGAGAAGGATGGGGAGGAGAAGGAGGATCAGAATGAGGAGGAGGAGGTGGAGGAGGAGAAGGATGAGGAGGAGGAGGTGGAGGAGAAGAAGCAGAAGAAGAAGCAGAAGAAGAAGCTATCATTCTTCGACTGGGAAGCTAGTTACTTCTACCAATAACATTATGATACCGTAACCTATTAAAAATCAGTGTTTGTAACGCACCGAAAACGCCCTGGACAGACCCAGTCAATTTAACGCTTGGAACTCTACTCAGTCAAACGTTTATGTGTAACTTTACAACTTTTGATAAAAAAAACCAACAGGAAATATTTCCAATGCAACTGTCTGAGTAAAATATTCAATTCCGCTTGTAAATATATGCTTTTTGCTCTACTATGACTTGAATAAAACAGACAAAACTTTTGCCCATCGATGACATATAAACAGAGATTCAACCAAACACCAGTCTCTGCAATTGCTCACCTGAAACTTAACCAGTTGATGGACCACTTCGGAAGGCGGTCTCCCTCTCGAGTCCAATACCAAGTGACTCACACGTGTTCTGCTCTACAGTCGAACAGCTGGTGAGCAGTGTTCAAAAGGTGTCACACGCACGGTGCGTTTTCCACGTGATTTTAATGCATCCCCCCCCCCTCTGCCCCCTCCCCCCTCCTCCCCTCCCCCCTCCACCGCCCGCGCACTCTCCAGAATAATCCCACACATGCACACCGTTGCAGATTACTGGAGTTTTTCTCTCTTTTTTTTTCTTTTTTTTTTCTTTTTTTTGTGTGTGTGTGTGTGTGTGTGTGTCTTCCGAAACTTCAACCAGTCAGTTTCTGTCTTACGTTCTAATAGACTGCAATTTTTTTTTTTTTAATTAAAAAAAAAAAAAAAATTTTTTTTTTACAAATTAGTGTTTGATCGGAGTACTTTGAATCTTCCATCGCTTCCAATTAGCTTGTTATCAAATTCGGTTCGTTAAAACCATAGAAATAACATTACGAATCAATCAATCTCTAGTGAAGGGTAGTACTTTAATTCTTCTATAGTTTCTATCGTTTATATCTGCCTGTTTTGGCCTGCTTAGTTTATTACCCAGCTCAATAACACTATAAATCTGTAACATTACAAGTTAATCTTTAAGGGGGCGTTAGGGGGGAGGGGGGGGGGATTTGAATATTCCACAATAGTTTACCCATTACCCTCAGTTCAATTAAACCAGACAACAGTCACATTACAAATTAATCTTTACTGGGGCACTTTCAGTCTTCAAGAATTTCTAATTTTCTATTGCGCATCCAGCGTCCTTACTTAAAAGCTGCGTTGACACACAAAAAACAAATGATCAAAAGTCTTGTTCACTATGTAGCCCGTGGATGCATATTCAGCTATTATACTCTTGTACACATTGTGCACGTGCTATTTTTCTTTCTTTCTTTTCTTTCTTTTCCATTGACAAAAAACAACAACAACAAAAAACAAACAAACAAATACCCCCCCCCCCCAAAAAAAAAACAACAACAACAAAAAAACACAACAAAAAACACACAAAAAAAACAAACAAAACAAACAAACAAACAAAAACAAAAAAACTCAAACCACCTTGTTGATGTTCATTCTTATACTCAAAAGTACATGGGACAGTAATTATAGTTCAGAGATTTTTGTCAATTGTATCGTTATCATTATCATTATTATTATTATTATCATCATCATCATCTATTATTATTATTATTGTTATTATTTGTCAATTGTATCGTTATCATTATTATTATTATTATCATCATCATCATCATTTATTATTATTGTTATTATTATTATTATTATATATTACCATCATCATCATTCATTATTTAATCTATTCATCTTTTTTTCTTTTCTATTTTTTTATTTATTCTATATATATATATTTTTTTTTTCATAAGATCACATTGGACATGTTCGCTGCAGAAACGTTTATGTAAAAATTAATAATCCGTTATTATAGATTTCATCCTCTTGCAAAAAAACAGTTTCTTTTCACAGCTTTTGTGAAGGAAGGAAAAGCAGGAAGAAAAGAGAGAATAAGAAAGAATGGAAGAAAAAGTTTTTGTTGATGGTGATCGTTTATGTATTTATAGTCTGTTCATCAGAGATGATGATGATGTTAGACTGGAAATAAATGATACTTATATAATTATTAATATCAATATCATCATCATCATCATTAGTAGTAGTAGTAATATTTGGATTATTGTCATTTCTATCATTGCGATGATGATTGTTATCATTAATTATCAATCATCATTCCTGTATATTCAAATGAAAAGGGGGCGGTTGATGTGGAAGGGTGGTGGGGGTGGGGTGGGGGGGGGTGTGAAGGGGAGGGGAGTGAGGAAGGAAGAGAGAGAGAGAGAGAGAGAGAGAGAGAGAGAGAGAGAGAGAGAGACAGAGACAGAGAGACAGACAGAGAGAGAGAGAGAGAGCAGAATGTGGAAAAGATAGAGTAGAAAATTTAAAATGGAGAGGGTGAGTGTCAGTGATTGGAGAAAGAAAAAAACCCATAATATTGGAAGGGGGTGTGTGAGTGGGGGAGGAGGGAGGGAGGGGGATACAGGGGTAGGGGTTGGGGGGTGGGGGAAGCGGGGATTAGGACAGAAAAATAATCGATAATCAAAATATCGTATGCACTACTTTTGTAGATTATTATTTGTTGACATACTCACAAGAGTTGCATAATGACACTGCACTGACGATGATGACGATTATATTAGCAATGATACTAATAGTAATGATAGCGATGATGATGATATTAAAATAATAATCATATAGTGATAATGACAGTGATGATGATAATGATGATAATGATAATAATGATGATGATGATAACAACAGCAATAATAATAATTATAATGACAGTAGTAGTAGTAGTAGCAGCAGCAGCAGCAGCAGCAGCAGTAGTAGTAGCAGTAGAAGTAGTAGTAGTAATGCTGCTGCTGATAATTACAATGATAATAATTTTCGATGATGGCGTTTGGGGGTAGTATAGTGGCAATGTGGTGGAATGGTAATAATCTAAACATATTTCTAAAAAGTCGACATACATTTAGAGATGACTTGCTTATTTCCAAAGAAAATCTATCAGGCCTGTCTATTTTCATACATGCACTGGATTTACACATCATCATGTGGGATGGAAAGTGATGATATTTTCTTTTGACTTGACTGTTAGACGGTTGAGGCCCCGTCAAGGGCCTGTTCGTCGTCCGAGATCTATTTACTTATGTGCATGCGACGTGCGGGCATTGGCAAGTACAAAGGTGGTGGTGGTTAACACTGGCAGGCAGGAACATACACTGAAGGCAGCTCAGTCCAGTTGCTGTCCAGGCGGCTTTTAAAAAGTCAACAGATGGTGCCACGACTATTACTACCACTGCTACGACAATAATAACGGTAGCAGGATAATAATAATAATAATAATAAGAAGAAGAATGATGATGATGATAAAAGTAATAATGATAATGATGATGACGACAAAAATGATAACAGAAACATAGTAGGATTGATAACAATAACAACGACAGTAAAAACGATACTGATGATGATGATGATGATCGATAATGACGGAGACGACGACATCGAAGACAACTGATGACAACATTGTCAACAACAACAACAACAAGAAAAACAACAACAAGAAAAACAACAACAACAAGAACTCACCACAACGACAACACAACATTGAAACTGTTTCCCCACAACATTTTAAAATAAACTGACCAGCTCTTAACAGCGGACAACATAAGTGATATCAATCAATGAAACACAGATCCAATGCTCAGTCAAATCAAATCAAATCATTCTCATTTTCTAACTGCTCAAACAGCGGACAGATTGACAAACGCACAAACCTGCAACCCGACGATTAGAATATCAATAATTCCAGTCAGTCACCCATTGCCGTTCAGTTTTGACTCCAGAAAAAATAAATCAAAACAAACTCTCAAGCATACGGCGAAATTCCTACAATCATAATCAATTCAGTCACGATCACATCGCTTTTAGAAGATATTCTTTTCCAATTCCATGATCAAAACTCTTCGGCGAACCACTTGAGATTTCAACCAACACGACACACACAACAGAATAATCCCATGGTGGAGTAAAACCGGTATCAGGAATTACACCGAAAAAAACAACAACAACAAAACAAAAAACAACTGAAAAACGAACACAATGAAAAAACTTTCAGCACCGTTCAAATAAAATAACACTGAGCACTTGAAAAAAAAAGAAGAAAATAATAAAATAAAACAAACTAATCACCTCTAACTTTCCGTGAAAAGTAGCAACTTGCTGAACGTTTTTTTTTTTATAAAAAAAAACCTCTGGTGTTTTTGAAAAAAACACAACAGCTGAAAGAGTTTTCCCAGCGAAATCCCCGTGGTATGTTTCAACGTCTCACAACCGTCAAGACTTTGTGTGAAGAAAACGGAGCAGAGGTAACGCTTTTTGAAGTGCCGGCGAGAGGGACTCAACTTCGACTGTGAACACAGGAGGAGAGAGAAAGAGAGAGTGAGAGGGAGAGGGAGGGGGTGAGAGGGAGAGGGAGGGAGAGAGAGTGTGTGTGTGCGTGTCTGTGTGTGTTGAGCCTCGGACTATAACGCAGCTCCGCCGGTGACGTAACTGCTGAGACTGAAGACAGTAAAAAAAAAAAAATAAATAAATAAAAAAAAGAAAGAAAGAAAAGTACCCTGCGTAAGTCAGTCGCGCG
>NC_134888.1:2622488-2624988 GCF_041734735.1 Babylonia areolata | reverse complement strand
TGTATGTTTAAAGCAGTGGGTTCACCCCAAATGCGAACAAACCTTGCCGATCAAAGCGTGACTTTTTGTTCTTTTTCTTTCTTTTTTTTTCTCTTTTATTTTTTACATCCGAAGAGGGAAAGGGGGAAAGAGGAGAGGCTTTGAGAGGGTGGAGGGGGCGAGGAAGATGGAGAGGGAGGGGTTGTGGGGGGGATGGGGTTGAGGTATGGTAGGGGTAGAGGGTGGGGGGTGGGGGGGGGGGGGGGGAGAAATACGTGGTGTCAGCGATTGCTGGGTGCGGTGCCCATTATTATGACGAGGGCCGGGCCACACGGCATTTCGCCATCCATCATCAAAACCTCCGCCAGCCAGCTTTTCAGTGGGGGTGGGGGTGGGCGTGGGGGGGTGGGGGTGTGGGGGGGGGGGTCCCTTCGGTTCCGTTGCTCACGCCACTCTTAATAATACGGGCGAGGCGAGTGTTATTATTGATATGGAATGATGACATAACAATAATGACGATGATGATGATAATAATAATGATAATAATAATAATCATCATCATCATCATCATCAATCTTTTTCTTATTATTGGTAGTAGCTGTTGTAGTATTAGTAGTTGTAGCAGCAGCAGCACTTCAAGTAGTAGTAATAGTCGTCATCGTCGTCGTCGTAGTAGCAGTAGTAGTCGTCATCGTCGTCGTCGTCGTCGTAGTAGCAGTAGTAGTCGTCATCGTCGTCGTCGTCGTAGTAGTAGCAGTAGTAGTCGTCATCGTCGTCGTCGTCGTAGTAGTAGCAGTAGTAGTCGTCATCGTCGTCGTCGTCGTAGTAGTAGCAGTAGTAGTCGTCGTCGTCGTCGTCGTAGTAGTAGTAGCAGTAGTAGTCGTCGTCGTCGTCGTCGTAGTAGTAGCAGTAGTAATAGTCGTCGTCGTCGTCGTCGTCGTAGTAGTAGCAGTAGTAGTCGTCGTCGTCGTCGTAGTAGTAGTAGCAGTAGTAGTCGTCGTCGTCGTCGTCGTCGTAGTAGTAGTAGTAATAGTCGTCGTCGTAGTAGTAGTAGTAGTAGTAATAGTCGTCGTCGTAGTAGTAGTAGTAGTAATAGTCGTCGTCGTAGTAGTAGTAGTAGTCGTCGTCGTCGTAGTAGTAGTAGTAATAGTCGTCGTCGTCGTAGTAGTAGTAGTAGTAATAGTCGTCGTCGTCGTCGTAGTAGTAGTAGTAATAGTCGTCGTCGTAGTAGTAGTAGTCGTCGTCGTCGTCGTAGTAGTAGTAGTAATAGTCGTCGTCGTCGTAGTAGTAGTAGTAATAGTCGTCGTCGTAGTAGTAGTAGTCGTCGTCGTCGTCGTCGTAGTAGTAGTAGTCGTCGTCGTCGTCGTCGTAGTAGTAGTAGTCGTCGTCGTCGTAGTAGTAGCAGTAGTAATAGTCGTCGTCGTAGTAGTAGTAGTCGTCGTCATCGCCGTCGTCGTCGTCGTAGTAGTCGTCGTCGTCGTCGTAGTAGTAGTAGTAGTCGTCGTCGTCGTAGTAGTAGTTGTCGTCGTCGTCGTAGTAGTAGTAGTAGTAATGTTCGTCCTTGGGATTCGAATAAGACCATGGCTTCAAGAATCAGTTGGAAGATCGGTGGCTGTGGGTCCAGAGTAGCAGTGATAGTAGCATCATCATTATCATTACCATTAATAATTCAAGCCAATAATTATAATGATAATAATGGTATTTATATAGCGCTGAATCTTGTGCAGAGACAAATCAAAGCGCTTTCGCACCAGTCATTCACAAACATGCATAACTCAACAACTGTAGAAACTGAAGACAAGGAAGAGGCAGGCATGGGAGGCTATTTTGGGAAGAGGTGGGTTTTACTACTACTACTACTACTACTACTACTACTAAAACACAGCTAGGGTTGTGCCGGTCGGGTGTATTCCCGGGGACCGCTACGGTAGCCGGATTGCCCTAGCTGGAGATGCGAACACACCAGTGGACTGCGCCCCATCTCCCCTGTCAATTAACAAAACATCCCTCGGTAGCCCAGCTGAATTGCACCCAACAGCAACCTCCCACAACACGAAAATTCTCATCAGCATACTGATGTTGGTCGTCAAGTCGAAGAAGAATAACAACAACAGCACAGTTCACACGGAGCCTCGATTTTTGGTCTTATCCGAATGACTAGCGTCCAGACCACCCCTCAAAGTCCAGTGGATGGGGGGGCTAGACAATTCTTGCACGTGTGGGATTCGACCCTATACCCTCAGATTCTCTCGCTTCTTTGGCGGACGCGCTACCACTAGCCGGCTACTCGTCTTGGGTAATATGCCGAACACTTAACATAATCAAACGTGTAGTTCTGGCACTAATCACACAATCTCTCTCTCTCTCTCAAACACACACACACACACACACACACACACACACACACACACACACACACACACACACATGCGTGCACGAGGGGCTTTCCTGATAAAGTGCTGCAAATATTTTCCAAGGTGATGCTAAGAGGCACAGCATGCAGCAGGGTGGTAGCCCAACT
>NC_134888.1:2534988-2617488 GCF_041734735.1 Babylonia areolata | reverse complement strand
CCCACACACACACAGAGTGAAAGAGAGAGAGACAGAGACAGTGAGAGACACAGAGAGAGAGAGAGAAAGAGGCACACAAAGGTACGGGCGCGAGCGCGCGCATGCACGCACGCACGCACGCACACACACACACACACACACACACACACACAGAACCACACAATAGCGCACATGCCCTCCCCCAACACCCAACCAACCACCCACCCACCTACCCCCCACACCCCCCCCAACACACATACACAAGCCCCCCCCCCCTCCTCACCCCCCTTCCACCCCCACACGCGCAATGACTGACCACTGTCTCCAGACGAGTCACGAGGTCAGTGTGAGCTAAGCAGTTGCCGTGCTGAACCCACAACCTCTCTCTCTCCCACACACACACCCTCACACACAGACTGACCACCCCCCTCTCTCTCTCCCTCACACACACCCTCACACACAGACTGACCACCCCCCTCTCTCCCTCACACACACCCTCACACACAGACTGACCACCCCCCCTCTCTCCCACACACACACCCTCACACACAGACTGACCACCCCCCTCTCTCCCACACACACACCCTCACACACAGACTGACCACCCCCCTCTCTCCCTCACACACCCTCACACACAGACCACCCCCCTCTCTCTCTCCCACACACACACCCTCACACACAGACTGACCACCCCCCTCTCTCTCTCTCCCTCCCACACACCCTCACACACAGACTGACCACCCCCCTCTCTCCCTCACACACACCCTCACACACAGACTGACCACCCCCCTCTCTCCCTCACACACACACACCCTCACACACAGACTGACCACCCCCCCTCTCTCCCTCACACACACCCTCACACACAGACTGACCACCCCCCTCTCTCCCTCACACACACCCTCACACACAGACTGACCACCCCCCTCTCTCCCTCACACACACCCTCACACACAGACTGACCACCCCCCCTCTCTCTCTCCCACACACACCCTCACACACAGACTGACCACCCCCCTCTCTCCCTCACACACACCCTCACACACAGACTGACCACCCCCCCTCTCTCTCTCCCACACACACCCTCACACACAGACTGACCACCCCCCTCTCTCCCTCACACACACACACCCTCACACACAGACTGACCACCCCCCCCTCTCCCTCACACACACACACCCTCACACACAGACTGACCACCCCCCTCTCTCCCTCACACACACACACCCTCACACACAGACTGACCACCCCCCCCTCTCCCTCACACACACACACCCTCACACACAGACTGACCACCCCCCCCCTCTCCCTCACACACACACACCCTCACACACAGACTGACTACCCCCCTCTCTCCCTCACACACACCCTCACACACACACTGACCACCCCCCCTCTCTCCCTCACACACACACTGACCACCCCCCTCTCTCCCTCACACACACACTGACCACCCCCCTCTCTCCCTCACACACACACTGACCACCCCCCCTCTCTCCCTCACACACACACACCCTCACACACAGACTGACCACCCCCCTCTCTCCCTCACACACACCCTCACACACACACTGACCACCCCCCTCTCTCCCTCACACACACACTGACCACCCCCCTCTCTCCCTCACACACACACTGACCACCCCCCTCTCTCTCCCTCACACACACACTGACCACCCCCCTCTCTCTCCCTCACACACACCCTCACACACAGACTGACCACCCCCCTCTCTCTCTCACACACACACACCCTCACACACAGACTGACCACCCCCCTCTCTCACACACACACACCCTCACACACACACAGACCACCCCCCCTCTCTCCCTCACACACACACACCCTCACACACAGACTGACCACCCCCCTCTCTCCCTCACACACACCCTCACACACAGACTGACCACCCCCCTCTCTCCCACACACACACCCTCACACACAGACTGACCACCCCCCTCTCTCCCTCACACACACCCTCACACACAGACTGACCACCCCCCTCTCTCCCTCACACACACCCTCACACACAGACTGACCACCCCTCTCTCTCCCACACACACACACACCCTCACACACACACTGACCACCCCCCTCTCTCCCTCACACACACCCTCACACACAGACTGACCACCCCCCTCTCTCCCTCACACACACACACCCTCACACACAGACTGACCACCCCCCTCTCTCCCACACACACACACACCCTCACACACAGACTGACCACCCCCCTCTCTCTCCCACACACACATCCTCACACACAGCCTGACCACCCCCCCTCTCTCCCTCACACACACCCTCACACACAGACTGACCACCCCCCCTCTCTCCCTCACTCACACACACCCTCAAACACAGACTGACCACCCCCCCCTCTCTCTCCCACACACACACCCTCACACACAGACTGACCACCCCCCTCTCTCCCTCACACACACCCTCACACACAGACTGACCACCCCCCCTCTCTCCCACACACACACCCTCACACACACACTGACCCCCCCCCCTCTCTCCCTCCCACACACACACCCTCACACACAGACTGACCACCCCCCTCTCTCTCTCCCACACACACGCCCTCACACACAGACTGACCACCCCCCTCTCTCTCTCCCTCACACACACCCTCACACACAGACTGACCACCCCCCTCTCTCTCTCCCACGCACACACCCTCACACACAGACTGACCACCCCCCCCTCTCTCCCTCACACACACCCTCACACACAGACTGACCACCCCCCCTCTCTCTCTCCCTCACACACACCCTCACACACAGACTGACCACCCCCCTCTCTCCCTCACACACCCTCACACACAGACTGACCACCCCCCCTCTCTCTCTCCCACACACACACCCTCACACACAGACTGACCACCCCCCTCTCTCTCTCCCTCACACACACCCTCACACACAGACTGACCACCCCCCTCTCTCTCCCTCACACACCCTCACACACAGAATGACCACCCCCCTCTCTCTCCCACACACACCCTCACACACAGACTGACCACCCCCCTCTCTCTCTCCCTCACACACACCCTCACACACAGACTGACCACCCCCCTCTCTCTCTCCCACGCACACACCCTCACACACAGACTGACCACCCCCCCTCTCTCCCTCACACACACCCTCACACACAGACTGACCACCCCCCCTCTCTCTCTCCCTCACACACACCCTCACACACAGACTGACCACCCCCCCTCTCTCCCTCACACACCCTCACACACAGACTGACCACCCCCCCTCTCTCTCTCCCACACACACACCCTCACACACAGACTGACCACCCCCCTCTCTCTCTCCCTCACACACACCCTCACACACAGACTGACCACCCCCCTCTCTCTCCCTCACACACCCTCACACACAGAATGACCACCCCCCTCTCTCTCCCACACACACCCTCACACACAGAATGACCACCCCCCTCTCTCCCACACACACACCCTCACACACAGACTGACCACCCCCCTCTCTCCCTCCCACACACACACCCTCACACACAGACTGACCACCCCCCTCTCTCCCTCACACACACACACCCTCACACACAGACTGACCACCCCCCCTCTCTCCCTCACACACACCCTCACACACAGACTGACCACCCCCCTCTCTCCCTCACACACACACACCCTCACACACAGACTGACCACCCCCCCTCTCTCCCACACACACACCCTCACACACACACTGACCAGCCCCTCTCTCCCACACACACACCCTCACACACAGACTGACCACCCCCCTCTCTCCCACACACACACCCTCACACACAGACTGACCACCCCCCTCTCTCCCTCACACACACACTGACCACCCCCCTCTCTCTCCCTCACACACACACACTGACCACCCCCCTCTCTCTCCCTCACACACACCCTCACACACAGACTGACCACCCCCCTCTCTCTCTCACACACACCCTCACACACACACAGACCACCCCCCTCTCTCCCTCACACACACACACCCTCACACACAGACTGACCACCCCCCCTCTCTCCCTCACACACACCCTCACACACAGACTGACCACCCCCCTCTCTCCCACACACACACCCTCACACACAGACTGACCACCCCCCCTCTCTCCCTCACACACACCCTCACACACAGACTGACCACCCCCCTCTCTCCCTCACACACCCCCTCACACACAGACTGACCACCCCTCTCTCTCCCACACACACACACACCCTCACACACACACTGACCACCCCCCTCTCTCCCTCACACACACCCTCACACACAGACTGACCACCCCCCTCTCTCCCTCACACACACACACCCTCACACACAGACTGACCACCCCCCTCTCTCCCACACACACACACACCCTCACACACAGACTGACCACCCCCCTCTCTCTCCCACACACACACCCTCACACACAGCCTGACCACCCCCCTCTCTCCCTCACACACACCCTCACACACAGACTGACCACCCCCCCTCTCTCTCTCCCTCACACACACCCTCACACACAGACTGACCACCCCCCTCTCTCCCTCACACACCCTCACACACAGACTGACCACCCCCCCTCTCTCTCTCCCACACACACACCCTCACACACAGACTGACCACCCCCCTCTCTCTCTCCCTCACACACACACACCCTCACACACAGACTGACCACCCCCCTCTCTCTCCCTCACACACCCTCACACACAGAATGACCACCCCCCTCTCTCTCCCACACACACCCTCACACACAGAATGACCACCCCCCTCTCTCCCTCACACACACCCTCACACACAGACTGACCACCCTCCTCTCTCCCTCACACACACACCCTCACACACAGACTGACCACCCCCCTCTCTCCCACACACACACCCTCACACACAGACTGACCACCCCCCTCTCTCCCACACACACACCCTCACACACAGACTGACCACCCCCCTCTCTCCCTCCCACACACACACCCTCACACACAGACTGACCACCCCCCTCTCTCCCACACACACACACACCCTCACACACAGACTGACCACCCCCCTCTCTCCCACACACACACCCTCACACACAGACTGACCACCCCCCTCTCTCCCTCCCACACACACACCCTCACACACAGACTGACCACCCCCCTCTCTCTCTCCCACACACCCTCACACACAGACTGACCACCCCCCTCTCTCTCTCCCACACACCCTCACACACAGACTGACCACCCCCCTCTCTCCCTCACACACACACACCCTCACACACAGACTGACCACCCCCCCTCTCTCCCACACACACACCCTCACACACACACTGACCAGCCCCTCTCTCCCACACACACACCCTCACACACAGACTGACCACCCCCCTCTCTCCCTCACACACACCCTCACACACAGACTGACCACCCCCCCTCTCTCCCTCACACACACCCTCACACACAGACTGACCACCCCCCTCTCTCCCTCACACACACACACCCTCACACACAGACTGACCACCCCCCTCTCTCACACACACACACCCTCACACACAGACTGACCACAGTCTCCAGGCGAGCCATCAGGTCGGTGTGAGCGAAGCAGTTGCCGTGCTCAAAGGGCACGCTGACCATGTCCAGGAAGCAGTCCATCAGCAGGACCACGCCCTCCTTCAGCTGCTCCAGGTTGCCCGTGTTGAACACCAGCCGCCCCATCTTGTTCAGCCTCTGGCAAGTCATTGGACAGAGCATCATCAGAGTGTAAGCAGCAATAGCGATGTTGATGAAGATCACGACGATGATTATGTGTTCCTTGGGCTGAAAACCAGCCGTCCCATCTTATTCAGCCCCTGTTGTCATTGTACAGATAGGTACCAGAGTGTAAGAATGATTAACAATGGAGAAGGAGAAAGAGAGGGAGAGGAGGAGCAGGAGAAAGTGAAGGAGGGGGAGGATGAGGAGGAGGGGGAAGAGGTGGGGGGGGGGGAGGAGGGGGAGATTCCTTAAGTTCAGCATCACGGGTCCCATCTTCTACAACCTCTGTCATCATTATTTGTACAGATCATTATCAGAAAGCAAGAATGATTCATGATGATGATGAGGAGGAGGAGGAGGAGGAAGAGGATGATGAGGAGGAGGAGGAGGAGGAGGAGGAGGGTGATGAGGAGGAGGAGGAGGAAGAGAAGGAAGAGGAGGAGGGTGATGAGGTTGATGAGAAGGAGGAGGAGGAAGAGGAGGAGGAAGAGGATGGTGATGATGATGAGGAGGAGGAGGAGGAGGAGGATGGTCCAGGAAGCAGTCCATCAGCAGGACCACGCCCTCCTTCACCTGCTCCAGGTTGCCCGTGTTGAACACCAGTCGCCCCATCTTGTTCAGCCTCTGGTAAGTCATTGGACAGAGCATCATCAAAGGATGAGATGGAGAAAGAGGAGGAAGAGAAGGATGATGATGATGAGGAGAATGAGGAGGAAGATGTGGAAGGGGGAGAAAGATGGTGACGATAAGGAGGAAGATTTGGAGGAGGGGGAGGAGGGAGAAGATTTGGAGGAGGAGGAGGAGGAGGAATATTTGGAGGAGGAGGAGGAAGATTTGGAGAAGGAGGAGGAGGAGGATTTGGAGGAGGAGGAGGATTTGAAAAAGGAGGAAGAGGAGGAATATTTGGAGGAGGAGGAGGAGGAAGATTTGGAGGAGGAGGAGGAGGAGGAAGAAGATTTGGAGGAGGAGGAGGATTTGGAGGAGAAGGAGGAGGAGGAGGAGGAGAAGGATGGGGCTGAACACCAGGCGTCCCATCTTGTTCAGCCTCTGTTGTCATGTAGGCAGACAATCATCAGAGTATAAGAATTTCTATCGATGATGATGAAGAGGAGGATGGGGATGATGATGATGAGGAGGAGGAGGAGGAGGAGCAGCAGGAGCAGTAGCAGCAACAGGAGGCGGAGGTGCAGGAGGAGAAGGAGCAAGAGAATGGTCATGATGATTATGAAGAGGAGGAGGAGACGAAGAGGTGGAGGAGGAGAAGGAGGAGGAGGGAGACGATGATGATGATGTTGAGGAGAGGTGGAGGAGGAGGAGAAGAAGGAGGAGTAGGAGGTGGAGGAGGAAGAGGAGGAGGAGAAGGGGGAGGAGGGGAAGGAGAAGGAAGACGATGATGATGATGATGAGGAGGAGGAGGAGGAGGAGGAGGGGGAGGAGGAGGGGGAGGAGGAGAAAGACGATGATGATGATGTTGAGGAGAGGAGGTAGGAGGAGGAGGAGGAGGAGGAGGAGTAGGAGGGGTAAGAGGAGGATCATACTCCAGATTCCCCGTGTTGAAAACCAGCCAGCCCATTCTGTTCAGCCTGAGTCGTCATATAGACAATAAGAATAACGTAAGAAATGAGTATCGATAATGATAATGATGATGATGATGATGCTGATGATGAGGCGGTGGAGGAGGGGGAGGGGGAGGGTATGCTCAAGGCTCTCTGGGTTTAACTCTCTCCATACGAACGGCGAAAGAGACGACGTTAACAGCGTTTCACCCCAGTTACCATCATCAAAATATTGCAAGCGGAAGGCTCTTATACTGAAGAGGTGAATGTTGACAAAGAATACCACAATTCTGACGACGGAAGCTAAAGCTTGGGTCATTCAGACACCCACTGGACATCCGAGGGGTCTGTGTAGAGGAGAAGAGAGGACTGGCCGTACTGAGTGAGTTAAAACACCAACCTTCCCATCTTGTCCAATCTCTGTCAGAATTGTACAGACAGTTCTTAGAGTGATTTACGACGACAATAATGATGATAAATATGAGGAGGAGGAGGAGGAGGAAGAGGAAGAAGAGGAGGAGGTGCAGGAGGAAGACGAAGAGGATGATGATGAGGTGGAGGAAGGAGGAGGGGCAGGAGGAAGAATAGACAGACAGACAGACAGACAGATAGATAGACAGATAGAGAGAAACAGATACACAGACACAGACACAGACACACACACACACACACACACACACACACACACACACACAAAGTGAGACAAACAAACAGACAGAGATACACAGACACAAACAGACAAGACAGGCAAACAGTTTTAATTAACCAAACGAAAAATCGCCACACAATACCTCATTGGTATCCATGATGAGCAGAACAGAAACTTCCTTGCAAGTCGAACGTCAGCAAATCAATAGCACAAACGCACACTGGTACTTTCACACTGAACCAGTGTCGTCACTTTTTCGTGTATAAATCCAGATTGTTCATGCACAGTACACAGTGTTCATTCAGCTAAGACACTGTTCATGCACTGAGGACTGTTCTACGCCACACGAATTTTGTTCACGCACTGTACGGTTTGTTCATAGGTCACTAAGACTGTTCATAGACTGTAGACACTGTTCATAGACTGTAGACACTGTTCATACACTGTAGACAATGTTGTTAAATTGCAGACACTGTTCATACACTGCAGTGACTGTTCATACAGTGCGATGACTGTTCATACACTGTAGAAACTGTTCTTCATACATTGCAGACACTGTTCATACTCTGAAGACAGTGTTCATGCACTGTAGACACTGTTCATACTCTGCAGACACTGTTCATACACAGTAGACACTGTTCATAAATTGCGGACACTGATCATTCACTGCTGATACTGTTCATACACTGTTGCAGACACTGTTCATACACTGTAGACACTGTTCATAATTTGCAGACAATGATCATTCACTGCTGACACTGTTCATACACTGTAGACACTGTTCATACACTGTTGACACTGTTCATAAATTGCAGACACTGTCCATAGACAGTAGACAATGTTCATACACTGTAGACAATGTTCATACACTGTAGACAATGTTCTTAAATTGCAGACACTGTTCATATACTGCAGTGACTGTTCGTACAGTGCAATGACTGTTCATACACTGTAGAAACTGTTCATACATTGCAGACACTGTTCATACTCTGCAGACACTGTTCATAAATTGCGGACACTGTTCATACACTGCAGACACTGTTCATTCACAGTAGACACTGTTCATACACTGTAGACACTGTTCATACACTGTTGCAGACACTGTTCATACACTGCAGACACTGTTCATTCACAGTAGACACTGTTCATACACTGTAGACACTGTTCATACACTGTTGCAGACACTGTTCATACACTGCAGACACTGTTCATTCACCGTGGAGACTGTCATGGCATCAAAAGAATCATCGTGGCCTTTTGCTCTTCTTATTTTGTTGTTGTTGTTTCTTTCAAACAGTTGATATGAACTAAACTTTAAAACACACACACAAAAAAACGCGATCAGCTTGAGCTAAAATGAAATAAGATAAGATAGATAAGATAAGATAAGATAAGATAAGATAAGATAAGATAAAATAAAACAAAACAAAAAGAAACAAAACGAAATAAGATAAAATTCATACAACACACACACACACACACACACACACACACACACACACACACACGACAGTTCCTGTTTGATGTTTTTGAAAAGTGTTTCTTTTTTTTTTCTTCCTTTTTTTTTTTTCTCTTGGGCTCAATGGGTGACCATCACACAAACCAGAGTAGAGTCTAGTCTTTCGGATGAGATGAGGTCTCTTGAACAGCATGAAGTTAGTGAAAGTAAAAAAAAAAAAAAAAAAAAAAAAAATTCCACGGCAACAAAAGGATGTTCCCGGTAAAATTCCAGTGGAAACAAATCCACTTTGGTGATAAAACAAATACATGTGTAGACAGAAAAATCAAAATGGCCCCGCATCGTGACGACGCGACACAATGCAACACGCTCACACTGACAGCAATGTGAATTTCACACAAAGAATTATGTTGTGATGAAATTAAAAAAACACATAAAAAGTGATACGATATAAGACACCGTCACTGCATGTCAAACTGAACAAAGGTTATCTGCATCCGATAACATCTTTTTGATCGCCTTGGTATTCGCGGCTCAAAACTCACAGCGATGTGTTAACTCTCTCTTTACGAACGACAAAACTGGCGAAGATGACAGCATTTACAGGTGCCGACTTTCAATCTGAGGGTCCAGGGTTCGAATCTCGGTAACGGCGCCTGGTGGGTAAAGGGTGGAGATTTCTCCGATCTCCCAGGTCAACATATATGTGCAGACCTGCTTTGTGCCTGAACCCCCTTCGTGTGTATACGGCAAGCAGGAGATCAACTACGCACGTTAAAGATCCTGTAATCCACGTCAGTATTCCGTGGGTTGTGGAAACAAGAATATACCCAGCATGCACACCCCCGAAAACGGAGTATGGCTGTCTACATGGCGGGGTGAAAACGGTCATACACGTACAAGCCAACTCGTGTACATACGAGTGAACGTGGGAGTTGCAGCCTACGAATGAAACAAGAAAAAGAAGACAGCTGTCGATATCATCAAAATGCAGGAAGGTTCTCAAGTTGAAGAGATGGATGAAGACGAAGAAAACCGCGATTATTATTTTTGTGTGTGTGTGTCTTATCAACCATTCAATTCAATGAATCAATTCCTTTAATGTCTATATATATATATATATATATATATATATATATATATATATATATATATATATATATATATATATATATATATATATATATATAAAGCAGTAAGTGTGCAGAAATTTATCTCCAGGTTCGATCGTCATATGAGAGGGACAAAAAGTTAAAAGCTTTTTCTTCTTGGTTTCTTTTTTTTTTTAATCAAATAAAATCAAATGAATCCTTTCATCATCAGAATACATCGCATTCAAACTCAGAAAAAAAAAGAAAAAAAAAGAAATCGCACAATCACCGTCACAGCAAAATACGTTTATCACACTGCAATGCAAGCAGTAAAAACTCGAACATTTCATTAAAAAAATATATAAATATATGGTAGTAAAAAAAAAAAAAAGAAAAAAAAAAAAAAAAGAAAAAAGAAAAAAAGATTTCTACCTTTGAAATCAGACTTGGTTTCAAATTATCCAAAATATTAATATCAACGAAAGCTGTAGAGCCTGGAGCATTCAAACACCCACTGAACATCAAATGGGGTCTGTGTGTGGGGGTAAAAGAAAGGGAAAAGATTGTTCGTTCCGAATGAGTTAAGATCTCGAGCAGTGACGTATATATATACTGTATTTGCACGCATTACCTGTCCCGGGCCATTAGGTAAAGGTATGTCACAAAAGGCATTGGACTGAAACTTTCTGTCTCTGTCTCTGTGTCTGTCTCTGTCTCTGTGTCTGTCTCTGTTTCTGTCTCTGTCTCTGTGTCTGTCTCTGTCTCTCTGACTCAACCTCTCTGTCTGCCTGTCTGTTTGTCTGGCTGTATCTCTCTGTTCAAGTTCAGTTAATGTCTATCCACATGAAGTGATATTAGCATTACCTGTCCCGGGCCATTAGGTAAAGGTATGTCACAAAAAGCATTGGACTGAAACTTTCTGTCTCTGTCTCTCTCTCTCTCTCTGTTTCTGTCTCTGAGTCTTCCTTTGTCGTTCCGTATCTGTCTCTGTGTCTGTGTCTGTCTCTGTGTCTGTGTCTGTCTCTGTCTCTCTGTTTCTATCTCTGTCTCTGTGTCTGTTTCTGTCTCTGTGTCTGTGTCTGTCTCTGTCTGTGTTTGTCTCTGTCTCTATGTCTGTTTGTCTGTGTCTGTCTCTGTCTCTGTCTCTGTTTCTGTCTCTGTGTCTGTGTCTGTCTCTGTGTCTGTTTCTGTCTCTGTCTCTGTGTCTGTGTGTCTGTCTCTGTTTCTGTCTCTGTTTCTGTCTCTGTCTGTGTGTCTGTCTCTGTTTCTGTCTCTGTCTGAGTCTCTGTTTCTGTCTCTGTTTCTGTCTCTGTCTCTGTGTCTGTCTCTGTCTCTCTGTTTCTGTCTCTGTGTCTGTGTCTGTCTCTGTCTCTGTGTCTGTCTGTGTCTGTCTCTGTTTCTGTCTCTGTGTCTGTTTCTGTCTATGTCTCTGTGTCTGTGTGTCTGTCTCTGTCTCTGTTTCTGTCTCTGTGTCTGTCTCTGTCTCTGTCTCTGTCTGTCTCTGTGTCTGTCTCTGTCTCTGTCTCTGTGTCTGTCTGTGTCTGTCTCTGTTTCTGTCTCTGTGTCTGTTTCTGTCTATGTCTCTGTGTCTGTGTGTCTGTCTCTGTCTCTGTTTCTGTCTCTGTGTCTGTCTCTGTCTGTCTCTGTTTCTGTCTCTGTGTCTGTCTCTGTGTTTGTGTATGTATCTGTGTCTGTGTCTGTCTCTTTCTCTGTGTCTGTCTCTGTTTCTGTCTCTGTCTCTGTTTCTGGCTCTGTTTCTCTCTGTGTCTGTTTCTGTGTCTGTCTCTGTCTCTGTGTCTGTCTCTGTGTCTGTTTCTGTCTCTGTCTCTCTGTCTGTGTCTGTCTCTGTCTCTCTGTCTCTGTGTCTGTCTCTGTGTCTGTGTCTGTCTGTCTCTCTGTCTCTGTGTCTGTCTCTGTGTTTGTGTCTGTCTCTGTTTCTGTCTCTGTCTGTTTCTGTGTCTCTGTCTGTCTCTGTGTGTGTCTGTCTCTGTTTCTGTCTCTGTGTCTGTCTCTGTCTCTGTGTCTGTCTGTCTCTGTCTCTGTTTCTGTCTCTGTTTGTGTCTGTCTCTGTGTCTGTGTCTGTCTCTGTCTGTTTCTGTCTCTGTTTCTGTCTGTCTCTGTTTCTGTCTGTCTCTGTCTCTGTCTGTCTCTGTCTCTGTCTGTCTCTGTCTCTGTGTCTGTTTCTGTCTGTCTCTGTGTCTGTCTGTTTCTGTCTGTTTCTGTCTCTGTTTCTGTCTGTGTCTGTCTCTGTATCTGTCTCTGTCTGTTTCAGTCTCTGTCTGTGTCTGTCTCTGTGTCTGTTTCTTTCTCTGTCTCTGTTTCTGTCTCTGTCTGTGTCTGTCTCTGTCTCTGTTTCTGTCTCTGTGTCTGTCTCTGTCTCTGTGTCTGTTTCTGTCTCTGTCTGTGTCTGTCTCTGTGTCTGTGTCTGTCTGTCTCTGTGTCTGTGTCTGTCTCTGTTTCTGTCTCTGTGTCTGTCTCTGTCTCTGTCTCTGTGTGTGTCTGTCTCTGTCTCTGTGTCTGTGTCTGTCTGTCTCTGTCTCTGTGTCTGTTTCTGTCTCTGTGTCTGTTTCTGTCTCTGTTTCTGTCTCTGTCTCTGTCTCTGTGTCTGTGTCTGTCTCTGTCTCTGTGTCTGTGTCTGTCTGTCTCTGTTTCTGTCTCTGTGTCTGTCTCTGTTTCTGTCTCTGTCTCTGTGTCTGTGTCTGTCTCTGTGTCTGTCTCTGTTTCTGTCTGTGTCTCTGTTTCTGTCTGTGTCTCTGTGTCTGTGTCTGTTTCTGTCTCTGTGTCTGTTTCTGTCTCTGTTTCTGTCATTGTCTGTTCCTGTCTCTGTTTCTGTCTCTGTTTCTGTCTCTGTGTCTGTCTCTGTCTCTGTGTCTGTCTCTGTTTCTGTTTCTGTCTCTGTGTCTGTCTCTGTCTCTGTTTCTGTCTCTGTTTCTGTCTCTGTCTCTGTTTCTGTGTCTGTCTCTGTGTCTGTGTCTGTCTCTGTCTGTCTCTGTGTCTGTTTCTGTCTCTCTGTCTGTTTCTATCTCTGTGTCTGTGTCTGTCTCTGTGTCTCTGTGTCTATCTCTGTGTTTGTGTCTGTTTCTGTCTCTGTGGTTGTCTCTGTGTCTGTCTCTGTTTCTGTCTCTGTCTCTGTTTCTGTCTCTGTGTCTGTCTCTGTTTCTGTCTCTGTCTGTCTCTGTCTCTGTGTCTGTCTCTGTTTCTGTCTCTGTGTCTGTCTCTGTGTCTGTCTTTGTTTCTGTCTCTGTCTCTCTCTGTTTCTGTCTCTGTCTCTGTCTCTGTGTCTGTCTCTGTTTCTGTATCTGTGTCTGTCTGTTTCTGTCTCTGTCTCTGTTTCTGTCTCTGTCTCTGTGTCTGTATCTGTCTCTGTGTCTGTCTCTGTCTCTGTTTCTGTGTCTGTGTCTGTATCTGTCTCTGTATCTGCCTCTGTGTCTGTCTCTGTGTCTGTTTCTGTCTCTGTCTCTGTGTCTGTGTGTCTGTCTCTGTCTCTGTGTCTGTTTCTGTCTCTGTCTCTGTGTCTGTCTCTGTCTCTGTGTCTGTTTCTGTCTCTGTGTATGTGTCTGTCTCTGTCTCTCTGTCTCTGTGTCTGTCTCTGTGTCTGTGTCTGTCTCTGTTTCTGTTTCTGTATCTGTGTCTGTCTCTGTTTCTGTCTCTGTCTCTGTGTCTGTGTCTGTCTCTGTTTCTGTCTCTGTCTCTGTTTCTGTCTCTGTCTCTGTGTCTGTCTCTGTCTCTCTGACTCAACCTCTCTGTCTGCCTGTCTGTTTGTCTGGCTGTATCTCTCTGTTCAAGTTCAGTTAATGTCTATCCACATGAAGTGATATTAGCATTACCTGTCCCGAGCCATTAGGTAAAGGTATGTCACAAAAAGCATTGGACTGAAACTTTCTGTCTCTGTCTCTCTCTCTCTCTGTTTCTGTCTCTGAGTCTTCCTTTGTCGTTCCGTATCTGTCTCTGTGTCTGTGTCTGTCTCTGTGTCTGTGTCTGTGTCTGTCTCTGTGTCTGCGTCTGTCTCTGTCTCTGTCTGTTTCTGTGTCTGTTTCTGTCTGTGTCTGTCTCTGTCTGTCTCTGTCTCTGTGTCTGTCTGTCTCTGTCTGTTTCTGACTCTGTCTGTTTATGTCTGTGTCTGTCTCTGTGTCTGTGTCTGTCTGTCTCTGTCTCTGTTTGTGTCTGTCTCTGTGTCTGAGTCTGTCTGTCTCTGTGTCTGTGTCTGTCTCTGTCTGTTTCTGTCGCTGTCTGTGTCTGTTTCTGTGTCTGTTTCTGTCTGTCTCTGTGTCTGTTTCTGTCTCTGTTTCTGTCTCTGTCTCTGTGTCTGTGTCTGTCTCTGTTTCTGTCTCTGTCTCTGTTTCTGTCTCTGTGTCTGTTTCTGTCTCTGTGTCTGTCTTTGTCTCTGTCTCTGTTTCTGTCTCTGATTCTGTCTCTGTTTCTGTGTCTGTCTCTGTCTCTGTGTCTGTCTCTGTGTTTGTGTCTGTCTCTGTCTGTCTCTGTTTGTCTCTGTGTCTGTTTCTGTCTCTCTGTCTGTTTCTATCTCTGTGTCTGTGTCTGTTTCTGTCTCTGTCTCTGTGTTTGTGTCTGTTTCTGTCTCTGTGTCTGTCTCTGTGTCTGTCTCTGTCTCTGTTTCTGTCTCTGTGTCTGTCTCTGTTTCTGTCTCTGTCTGTCTCTGTGTCTGTGTCTGTTTCTGTCTCTGTCTCTGTGTTTGTGTCTGTTTCTGTCTCTGTGTCTGTCTCTGTTTCTGTCTCTGTCTCTGTGTCTGTGTCAGTCTCTGTGTCTGTGTCTGTCTCTGTCTCTGTTTCTGTCTCTGTTTCTGTGTCTGTCTCTGTCTCTCGGACTCAACCTCTCTGTCTGCCTGTCTGTTTGTCTGGCTGTATCTCTCTGTTCAAGTTCAGTTAATGTCTATCCACATGAAGTGATATTAGCATTACCTGTCCCGGGCCATTAGGTAAAGGTATGTCACAAAAAGCATTGGACTGAAACTTTCTGTCTCTGTCTCTCTCTCTCTCTGTTTCTGTCTCTGAGTCTTCCTTTGTCGTTCCGTATCTGTCTCTGTGTCTGTGTCTGTCTCTGTGTCTGTGTCTGTGTCTGTGTCTGTCTCTGTGTCTGCGTCTGTCTCTGTCTCTGTCTGTTTCTGTGTCTGTCTGTGTCTGTCTGTTTCTGTGTCTGTTTCTGTCTGTGTCTGTCTGTGTCTGTCTCTGTCTCTGTGTCTGTCTGTCTCTGTCTGTTTCTGACTCTGTCTGTTAATGTCTGTGTCTGTCTCTGTGTCTGTGTCTGTCTGTCTCTGTCTCTGTTTCTGTCTCTGTTTGTGTCTGTCTCTGTGTCTGAGTCTGTCTGTCTCTGTGTCTGTGTCTGTCTCTGTCGCTGTCTGTGTCTGTTTCTGTGTCTGTTTCTGTCTGTCTCTGTGTCTGTTTCTGTCTCTGTTTCTGTCTCTGTCTCTGTGTCTGTGTCTGTCTCTGTTTCTGTCTCTGTTTCTGTCTCTGTGTGTGTTTCTGTCTCTGTGTCTGTCTTTCTCTCTGTCTCTGTTTCTGTCTCTGATTCTGTCTCTGTTTCTGTGTCTGTCTCTGTCTCTGTGTCCGTCTCTGTGTTTGTGTCTGTCTCTGTCTGTCTCTGTTTGTCTCTGTGTCTGTTTCTGTCTCTCTGTCTGTTTCTATCTCTGTGTCTGTTTCTGTCTCTGTTTCTGTCTGTCTCTGTGTCTGTCTCTGTGTCTGTCTCTGTCTCTGTCTCTGTGTCTGTTTCTGTCTCTGTGTCTGTCTCTGTTTCTGTCTCTGTCGATCTCTGTCTCTGTGTCTGTCCCTGTGTCTGTATCTGATTCTGTCTCTGTCTCTGTCTCTTTTTCTGTCTCTGTCTCTGTATCTGTCCCTGTTTCTGTCTCTGTCTCTGTGTCTGTCTCTGTTTCTGTGTATGTGTCTGTCTCTGTTTCTGTCTCTGTCTCTGTCTCTGTGTGTGTATCTGTCTCTGTGTCTGTCTCTGTCTCTGTTTCTGTGTCTGTGTCTGTTTATGTCTCTGTCTCTGCCTCTGTGTCTGTCTCTGTGTCTGTTTCTGTTTCTGTCTCTGTCTCTGTGTCTCTATGTCTGTCTCTGTCTCTGTGTCTGTGTGTCTGTCTCTGTCTCTGTCTCTGTGTCTGTGTCTATCTCTGTCTCTGTTTCTGTCTCTGTGTCTGTGTCTGTCTCTGTGTCTGTGTCTGTTTCTGTCTCTGTGTCTGTGTCTGTCTCTGTGTCTGTGTTTGTGTCTGTCTCTGTTTCTGTCTCTGTGTCTGTGTCTGTCTCTGTTTCTGTTTCTGTATCTGTGTCTGTCTCTGTTTCTGTCTCTGTCTCTGTGTCTGTGTCTGTCTCTGTTTCTGTCTCTGTCTCTGTTTCTGTCTCTGTCTCTCTGACTCAACCTCTCTGTCTGCCTGTCTGTTTGTCTGGCTGTATCTCTCTGTTCAAGTTCAGTTAATGTCTATCCACATGAAGTGATATTAGCATTACCTGTCCCGGGCCATTAGGTAAAGGTATGTCGCAAAAAGCATTGGACTGAAACTTTCTGTCTCTGTCTCTCTCTCTCTCTGTTTCTGTCTCTGAGTCTTCCTTTGTCGTTCCGTATCTGTCTCTGTGTCTGTCTCTGTGTCTGTGTCTGTGTCTGTCTCTGTGTCTGTATCTGTCTCTGTCTGTTTCTGTGTCTGTCTCTGTGTCTGTTTCTGTGTCTGTCTGTCTCTGTCTGTTTCTGTCTGTGTCTGTCTCTGCCTGTGTCTGTCTCTGTCTCTGTGTCTGTCTGTCTCTGTCTGTTTCTGACTCTGTCTGTTTATGTCTGTGTCTGTGTCTGTCTGTCTCTGTCTCTGTTTCTGTCTCTGTTTGTGTCTGTCTCTGTGTCTGAGTCTTTCTGTCTCTGTGTCTGTGTCTGTCTGTCTCTGTCTCTGTTTCTGTCTCTGTCTGTGTCTGTTTCTGTGTGTGTTTCTGTCTGTCACTGTGTCTGTTTCTGTCTCTGTTTCTGTCTCTGTCTCTGTGTCTGTCTCTGTTTCTGTCTCTGTGTCTGTTTCTGTCTCTGTGTCTGTCTCTGTCTCTGTTTCTGTCTCTGTTTCTGTCTCTGTTTCTGTGTCTGTCTCTGTGTTTGTGTCTGTCTCTGTCTGTCTCTGTTTGTCTCTGTGTCTGTTTCTGTCTCTCTGTCTGTTTCTATCTCTGTATCTGTGTCTGATTCTGTCTCTGTCTTTGTGTCTGTTTCTGTCTCTGTGTCTGTCTCTGTCTCTGTCTGTTCCTGTCTCTGTTTCTGTCTCTGTGTCTGTTTCTGTCTCTGTGTCTGTCTCTGTATCTGTTTCTGTCTCTGTGTCTGTCTCTGTCTCTGTTTCTGTCTCTGTGTCTGTCTCTGTCTCTGTTTCTGTGTCTGACTCTGTGTCTGTGTCTGTCTCTGTCTGTCTCTGTTTGTCTCTGTGTCTGTTTCTGTCTCTCTGTCTGTTTCTATCTCTGTGTCTGTGTCTGTTTCTGTCTCTGTCTCTGTGTCTCTGTGTCTATCTCTGTGTTTGTGTCTGTTTCTGTCTTTGTGGTTGTCTCTGTGTCTGTCTCTGTTTCTGTCTCTGTCTCTGTTTCTGTCTCTGTGTCTGTCTCTGTTTCTCTCTCTGTCTGTCTCTGTCTCTGTGTCTGCCTCTGTTTCTGTCTCTGTCTCTGTGTCTGTCACCGTGTCTGTCTTTGTTTCTGTCTCTGTCTCTCTCTGTTTCTGTCTCTGTGTCTGTCTCTGTTTCTGTCCCTGTTTCTGTCTCTGTTTCTGTCCCAGTCTCTGTTTCTGTCTCTGTCTCTGTTTCTGTCTCTGTGACTGTCTGTTTCTGTCTCTGTCTCTGTTTCTGTCTCTGTCTCTGTGTCTGTATCTGTCTCTGTGTCTGTCTCTGTTTCTGTGTCTGTGTCTGTCTCTGTCTCTGTCTCTGTCTCTGTGTCTGTTTCTGTCTCTGTCTCTATGTCTGTGTGTCTGTCTCTGTCTCTGTGTCTGTTTCTGTCTCTGTCTCTGTGTCTGTCTCTGTCTCTGTGTCTGTTTCTGTCTCTGTGTCTGTGTCTGTCTCTGTGTCTGTGTTTGTGTCTGTCTCTGTTTCTGTGTCTGTGTCTGTCTCTGTTTCTGCCTCTGTCTCTGTTTCTGTTTCTGTCTCTGTGTCTGTCTCTGTCTCTCTGACTCAACCTCTCTGTCTGCCTGTCTGTTTGTCTGGCTGTATCTCTCTGTTCAAGTTCAGTTAATGTCTATCCACATGAAGTGATATTAGCATTACCTGTCCCGGGCCATTAGGTAAAGGTATGTCACAAAAAGCATTGGACTGAAACTTTCTGTCTCTGTCTCTCCATCTCTCTGTTTCTGTCTCTGAGTCTTCCTTTGTCGTTCCGTATCTGTCTCTGTGTCTCTGTCTGTCTCTGTGTCTGTGTCTGTGTCTGTCTCTGTGTCTGCGTCTGTCTCTGTCTGTTTCTGTGTCTGTCTGTTTCTGTCTGTTTCTGTGTCTGTTTCTGTCTGTGTATGTCTCTGTCTGTGTCTGTCTCTGTCTCTCTGTCTGTCAGTCTCTGTCTGTTTCTGACTCTGTCTGTTTATGTCTGTGTCTGTGTCTGTGTCTGTCTCTGTTTCTGTCTCTGTTTGTGTCTGTCTCTGTGTCTGAGTCTGTCTGTCTCTGTGTCTGTGTCTGTCTCTGTCTGTTTCTGTCTCTGTCTGTGTCTGTTTCTGTCTCTGTTTCTGTCTGTCTCTGTGTCTGTTTCTGTCTCTGTCTCTGTTTCTGTCTCTGTGTCTGTGTCTGTCTCTGTTTCTGTCTCTGTTTCTGTCTCTGTGTCTGTTTCTGTCTCTGTGTCTGTCTTTGTCTCTGTCTCTGTTTCTGTCTCTGATTCTGTCTCTGTTTCTGTGTCTGTCTCTGTCTCTGTGTCTGTCTCTGTGTTTGTGTCTGTCTCTGTCTGTCTCTGTTTGTCTCTGTGTCTGTTTCTGTCTCTCTGTCTGTTTCTATCTCTGTGTCTGTGTCTGTTTCTGTCTCTGTGTTTGTGTCTGTTTCTGTCTCTGTGTCTGTCTCTGTGTCTGTCTCTGTGTCTGTCTCTGTCTCTGTTTCTGTCTCTGTGTCTCTCTGTTTCTGTCTCTGTCTCTGTCTCTGTTTCTGTCTCTGTCTCTGTTTCTGTCTCTGTGTCTGTCTCTGTTTCTGTCGATCTCTGTCTCTGTGTCTGTATCTGTTTCTGTCTCTGTCTCTGTTTCTGTCTCTGTCTCTGTATCTGTCCCTGTTTCTGTCTCTGTGTCTGTCTCTGTTTCTGTCTCTGTGTCTGTCTCTGTTTCTGTCTCTGTCTCTGTTTCTGTCTCTGTCTCTGTCTCTGTGTGTGTATCTGTCTCTGTGTCTGTCTCTGTCTCTGTTTCTGTGTCTGTGTCTGTTTCTGTCTCTGTCTCTGCCTCTGTGTCTGTCTCTGTGTCTGTTTCTGTCTCTGTCTCTGTGTTTCTATGTCTGTCTCTGTCTCTGTGTCTGTTTCTGTCTCTATCTCTGTGTCTGTCTCTGTCTCTGTGTCTGTTACGGTCTCTGTCTGTGTCTCTGTGTCTGTGTCTGTCTCTGTCTCTGTGTCTCTGTGTCTGTCTCTGTGTTTGTGTTTGTCCCTGTCTCTGTGTCTGTGTCTGTGTCTGTCTCTGTTTCTGTTTCTGTCTCTGTCTCTGTTTCTGTCTCTGTGTCTGTTTCTGTCTCTGTCTCTGTGTCTCTGTGTCTGTCTCTGTCTCTGTGTCTGTGTCAGTCTCTGTCTCTGTCTCTGTGTCTGTGTCTGTCTCTGTGTCTGTGTCTGTTTCTGTCTCTGTGTCTATGTCTGTCTCTGTGTCTGTGTTTGTGTCTGTCTCTGTTTCTGTCTCTGTGTCTCTGTGTCTGTGTGTCTGTCTCTGTCTCTGTGTCTGTGTCTGTCTCTGTCTCTGTCTCTGTGTCTGTGTCTGTCTCTGTGTCTGTCTCTGTCTCTGTTTCTGTTTCTGTCTCTGTCTCTGTGTCTGTCTCTGTCTCTCTGACTCAACCTCTCTGTCTGCCTGTCTGTTTGTCTGGCTGTATCTCTCTGTTCAAGTTCTGTTAATGTCTATCCACATGAAGTGATATTAGCATTACCTGTCCCGGGCCATTAGGTAAAGGTATGTCACAAAAAGGATTGGACTGAAACTTTCTGTCTCTGTCTCTCTCTCTCTCTGTTTCTGTCTCTGAGTCTTCCTTTGTCGTACCGTATCTGTCTCTGTGTCTGTGTCTGTCTCTGTGTCTGTGTCTGTCTCTGTCTCTCTGTTTCTATCTCTGTCTCTGTGTCTGTTTCTGTCTCTGTCTCTGTGTCTGTTTCTGTGTCTGTCTGTCTCTGTCTGTTTCTGTGTCTGTCTGTTTCTGTCTGTGTCTGTCTTTGTGTCTGTCTCTGTTTCTGTCTCTGTGTCTGTCTGTCTCTGTCTCTGTCTCTGTGTCTGTCTCTGTCTCTCTGACTCAGCCTCTCTGTCTGCCTGTCTGTTTGTCTGGCTGTATCTCTCTGTTCAAGTTCAGTTAATGTCTATCCACATGAAGTGATACTAGCATTACCTGTCCCGGGCCATTCGGTATGTCACAAAAAGCATTGGACTGAAACTTTCTGTCTCTGTCTCTCTCTCTCTCTGTTTCTGTCTCTGAGTCTTCCTTTGTCGTTCCGTATCTGTCTCTGTGTCTGTGTCTGTCTCTCTGTCTGTGTCTGTGTCTGTCTCTGTGTCTGCGTCTGTCTCTGTTTCTGTTTCTGTCTCTGTCTCTGTTTCTGTTTCTGTCTCTGTGTCTGTTTCTGTCTCTGTCTCTGTGTCTCTGTGTCTCTGTGTCTGTCTCTGTCTCTGTGTCTGTGTCTGTCTCTGTTTCTGTCTCTGTGTCTGTGTCTGTCTCTGTGTCTGTCTCTGTCTCTGTTTCTGTCTCTGTCTCTGTGTCTGTCTCTGTCTCTCTGACTCAACCTCTCTGTGTGCCTGTCTGTTTGTCTGGCTGTATCTCTCTGTTCAAGTTCAGTTAATGTCTATCCACATGAAGTGATATTAGCATTACCTGTCCCGGGCCATTAGGTAAAGGTATGTCACAAAAAGCATTGGACTGAAACTTTCTGTCTCTGTCTCTCTCTCTCTCTGTTTCTGTCTCTGAGTCTTCCTTTGTCGTTCCGTATCTGTCTCTGTGTCTGTGTCTGTGTCTGTGTCTGTCTCTGTGTCTGCGTCTGTCTCTGTCTGTTTCTGTGTCTGTCTGTGTCTGTCTGTTCTATCTGTGTCTGTCTGTTCTATCTGTGTCTGTCTCTGTCTGTGTCTGTCTCTGTCTCTCTGTCTGTCAGTCTCTGTCTGTTTCTGACTCTATCTGTTTATGTCTGTGTCTGTGTCTGTCTCTGTGTCTGTGTCTGTCTGTCGCTGTCTCTGTTTCTGTCTCTGTTTGTGTTTGTCTCTGTGTCTGAGTCTGTCTGTCTCTGTGTCTGTGTCTGTCTCTGTCTGTTTCTGTCTCTGTCTGTGTCTGTTTCTGTGTCTGTTTCTGTCTGTCTCTGTGTCTGTTTCTGTGTCTGTTTCTGTCTCTGTCTCTGTGTCTGTGTCTGTCTCTGTTTCTGTCTCTGTCTCTGTCTCTGTTTCTGTCTCTGTGTCTGTTTCTGTCTCTGTGTCTGTCTTTGTCTCTGTCTCTGTTTCTGTCTCTGATTCTGTCTCTGTTTCTGTGTCTGTCTCTGTGTTTGTGTCTGTCTCTGTCTGTCTCTGTTTGTCTCTGTGTCTGTTTTTATCTCTGTGTCTGTGTTTGTTTCTGTCTCTGTCTCTGTGTTTGTGTCTGTTTCTGTGTCTGTCTCTGTCTCTGTTTCTGTCTCTGTCTGTCCCTGTCTCTGTGTCTGTCTCTGTGTCTGTCTCTGTTTCTGTCTCTGTCTCTGTTTCTGTCTCTGTGTCTGTCTGTTTCTGTCGATCTCTGTCTCTGTGTCTGTATCTGTTTCTGTCTCTGTCTCTGTCTCTGTTTCTGTCTCTGTCTCTGTATCTGTCCCTGTTTCTGTCTCTGTCTCTGTGTCTGTCTCTGTTTCTGTCTATGTGTCTGTCTCTGTTTCTGTCTCTGTCTCTGTTTCTGTCTCTGTCTCTGACTCTGTGCGTGTATCTCTCTCTGTGTCTGTCTCTGTCTCTGTTTCTGTGTCTGTGTCTGTTTCTGTCTCTGTCTCTGCCTCTGTGTCTGTCTCTGTGTCTGTTTCTGTTTCTGTCTCTGTCTCTGTCTCTATGTCTGTCTCTGTCTCTGTGTCTGTTTCTGTCTCTGTCTCTGTGTCTGTCTCTGTCTCTGTGTCTGTTTCTGTCTCTGTCTCTGTGTCTGTGTCTGTCTCTGTCTCTCTGTCTCTGTGTCTGTCTCTGTGTTTGTGTCTGTCTCTGTCTCTGTGTCTGTGTCTGTGTCTGTCTCTGTTTCTGTTTCTGTCTCTGTCTCTGTTTCTGTCTCTGTGTCTGTTTCTGTCTCTGTGTCTCTGTGTCTGTGTGTCTGTCTCTGTCTCTGTCTCTGTCTCTGTGTCTGTCTCTGTTTCTGTCTCTGTCTCTGTTTCTGTCTCTGTGTCTGTCTCTGTCTCTGTGTCTGTCTCTGTCTCTGTCTCTGTGTCTGTCTCTGTCTCTCTGACTCAACCTCTCTGTCTGCCTGTCTGTTTGTCTGGCTGTATCTCTCTGTTCAAGTTCAGTTAATGTCTATCCACATGAAGTGATATTAGCATTACCTGTCCCGGGCCATTAGGTAAAGGTATGTCACAAAAAGCATTGGACTGAAACTTTCTGTCTCTGTCTCTCTCTCTCTCTGTTTCTGTCTCTGAGTCTTCCATTGTCGTACTGTATCTGTCTCTGTGTCTGTGTCTGTCTCTGTGTCTGTGTCTGTCTCTGTCTCTCTGTTTCTATCTCTGTCTCTGTGTCTGTTTCTGTCTCTGTCTCTGTGTCTGTTTCTGTGTCTGTCTGTCTCTGTCTGTTTCTGTGTCTGTCTGTTTCTGTCTGTGTCTGTCTCTGTCTGTGTCTGTCTCTGTTTCTGTCTCTGTGTCTGTCTGTCTCTGTGTCTGTGTCTGTCTGTCTCTGTGTGTCTGTGTCTGTCTCTGTGTCTGTGTTTGTGTCTGTCTCTGTTTCTGTCTCTGTGTCTGTGTCTGTCTCTGTTTCTGTCTCTGTCTCTGTTTCTGTCTCTGTCTCTGTGTCTGTGTCTGTCTCTGTCTCTGTGTCTGAGTCTGTCTGTCTCTGTGTCTGTGTCTCTCTCTGTCTGTTTCTGTCTCTGTCTGTGTCTGTTTCTGTGTCTGTTTCTGTCTGTCACTGTGTCTGTTTCTGTCTCTGTCTCTGTGTCTGTGTCTGTCTCTGTTTCTGTCTCTGTCTCTGTGTCTGTTTCTGTGTCTGTCTGTCTCTGTCTGTTTCTGTGTCTGTCTGTTTCTGTCTGTGTCTGTCTTTGTGTCTGTCTCTGTTTCTGTCTCTGTGTCTGTCTGTCTCTGTCTCTGTCTCTGTGTCTGTCTCTGTCTCTCTGACTCAGCCTCTCTGTCTGCCTGTCTGTTTGTCTGGCTGTATCTCTCTGTTCAAGTTCAGTTAATGTCTATCCACATGAAGTGATACTAGCATTACCTGTCCCGGGCCATTCGGTATGTCACAAAAAGCATTGGACTGAAACTTTCTGTCTCTGTCTGTCTCTCTCTCTGTTTCTGTCTCTGAGTCTTCCTTTGTCGTTCCGTATCTGTCTCTGTGTCTGTGTCTGTCTCTCTGTCTGTGTCTGTGTCTGTCTCTGTGTCTGCGTCTGTCTCTGTTTCTGTTTCTGTCTCTGTCTCTGTTTCTGTTTCTGTCTCTGTGTCTGTTTCTGTCTCTGTCTCTGTGTCTCTGTGTCTCTGTGTCTGTCTCTGTCTCTGTCTCTGTGTCTGTCTCTGTTTCTGTCTCTGTGTCTGTGTCTGTCTCTGTGTCTGTCTCTGTCTCTGTTTCTGTCTCTGTCTCTGTGTCTGTCTCTGTCTCTCTGACTCAACCTCTCTGTCTGCCTGTCTGTTTGTCTGGCTGTATCTCTCTGTTCAAGTTCAGTTAATGTCTATCCACATGAAGTGATATTAGCATTACCTGTCCCGGGCCATTAGGTAAAGGTATGTCACAAAAAGCATTGGACTGAAACTTTCTGTCTCTGTCTCTCTCTCTCTCTGTTTCTGTCTCTGAGTCTTCCTTTGTCGTTCCGTATCTGTCTCTGTGTCTGTGTCTGTGTCTGTGTCTGTCTCTGTGTCTGCGTCTGTCTCTGTCTGTTTCTGTGTCTGTCTGTTTCTGTCTGTTTCTGTGTCTGTTTCTGTCTGTGTCTGTCTCTGTCTGTGTCTGTCTCTGTCTCTCTGTCTGTCAGTCTCTGTCTGTTTCTGACTCTATCTGTTTATGTCTGTGTCTGTGTCTGTCTCTGTGTCTGTGTCTGTCTGTCGCTGTCTCTGTTTCTGTCTCTGTTTGTGTTTGTCTCTGTGTCTGAGTCTGTCTGTCTCTGTGTCTGTGTCTGTCTCTGTCTGTTTCTGTCTCTGTCTGTGTCTGTTTCTGTGTCTGTTTCTGTCTGTCTCTGTGTCTGTTTCTGTGTCTGTTTCTGTCTCTGTCTCTGTGTCTGTGTCTGTCTCTGTTTCTGTCTCTGTCTCTGTCTCTGTTTCTGTCTCTGTGTCTGTTTCTGTCTCTGTGTCTGTCTTTGTCTCTGTCTGTGTTTCTGTCTCTGATTCTGTCTCTGTTTCTGTGTCTGTCTCTGTGTTTGTGTCTGTCTCTGTCTGTCTCTGTTTGTCTCTGTGTCTGTTTTTATCTCTGTGTCTGTGTTTGTTTCTGTCTCTGTCTCTGTGTTTGTGTCTGTTTCTGTGTCTGTCTCTGTCTCTGTTTCTGTCTCTGTCTGTCCCTGTCTCTGTGTCTGTCTCTGTGTCTGTCTCTGTTTCTGTCTCTGTCTCTGTTTCTGTCTCTGTGTCTGTCTGTTTCTGTCGATCTCTGTCTCTGTGTCTGTATCTGTTTCTGTCTCTGTATCTGTCCCTGTTTCTGTCTCTGTCTCTGTGTCTGTCTCTGTTTCTGTCTATGTGTCTGTCTCTGTTTCTGTCTCTGTCTCTGTTTCTGTCTCTGTCTCTGACTCTGTGCGTGTATCTGTCTCTGTGTCTGTCTCTGTCTCTGTTTCTGTGTCTGTGTCTGTTTCTGTCTCTGTCTCTGCCTCTGTGTCTGTCTCTGTGTCTGTTTCTGTTTCTGTCTCTGTCTCTGTCTCTATGTCTGTCTCTGTCTCTGTGTCTGTTTCTGTCTCTGTCTCTGTGTCTGTCTCTGTCTCTGTGTCTGTTTCTGTCTCTGTCTCTGTGTCTGTGTCTGTCTCTGTCTCTCTGTCTCTGTGTCTGTCTCTGTGTTTGTGTCTGTCTCTGTCTCTGTGTCTGTGTCTGTGTCTGTCTCTGTTTCTGTTTCTGTCTCTGTCTCTGTTTCTGTCTCTGTGTCTGTTTCTGTCTCTGTGTCTCTGTGTCTGTGTGTCTGTCTCTGTCTCTGTCTCTGTATCTGTGTCTGTCTCTGTCTCTGTTTCTGTCTCTGTGTCTGTCTCTGTGTCTATGTCTGTCTCTGTGTCTGTGTTTGTGTCTGTCTCTGTTTCTGTCTCTGTGTCTGTGTCTGTCTCTGTTTCTGTCTCTGTTTCTGTCTCTGTCTCTGTTTCTGTCTCTGTCTCTGTTTCTGTCTCTGTGTCTGTCTCTGTCTCTGTGTCTGTCTCTGTCTCTGTCTCTGTGTCTGTCTCTGTCTCTCTGACTCAACCTCTCTGTCTGCCTGTCTGTTTGTCTGGCTGTATCTCTCTGTTCAAGTTCAGTTAATGTCTATCCACATGAAGTGATATTAGCATTACCTGTCCCGGGCCATTAGGTAAAGGTATGTCACAAAAAGCATTGGACTGAAACTTTCTGTCTCTGTCTCTCTCTCTCTCTGTTTCTGTCTCTGAGTCTTCCATTGTCGTACTGTATCTGTCTCTGTGTCTGTGTCTGTCTCTGTGTCTGTGTCTGTCTCTGTCTCTCTGTTTCTATCTCTGTCTCTGTGTCTGTTTCTGTCTCTGTCTCTGTGTCTGTTTCTGTGTCTGTCTGTCTCTGTCTGTTTCTGTGTCTGTCTGTTTCTGTCTGTGTCTGTCTCTGTCTGTGTCTGTCTCTGTTTCTGTCTCTGTGTCTGTCTGTCTCTGTGTCTGTGTCTGTCTGTCTCTCTGTGTGTGTGTCTGTCTCTGTGTCTGTGTTTGTGTCTGTCTCTGTTTTTGTCTCTGTGTCTGTGTCTGTCTCTGTTTCTGTCTCTGTCTCTGTTTCTGTCTCTGTCTCTGTGTCTGTGTCTGTCTCTGTCTCTGTGTCTGAGTCTGTCTGTCTCTGTGTCTGTGTCTGTCTCTGTCTGTTTCTGTCTCTGTCTGTGTCTGTTTCTGTGTCTGTTTCTGTCTGTCACTGTGTCTGTTTCTGTCTCTGTCTCTGTGTCTGTGTCTGTCTCTGTTTCTGTCTCTGTGTCTGTTTCTGTCTCTGTGTCTGTCTCTGTCTCTGTTTCTGTTTCTGTCTCTGTTTCTGTCTCTGTTTCTGTGTCTGTCTCTGTGTTTGTGTCTGCCTCTGTCTGTCTCTGTTTGTCTCTGTGTCTGTTTCTGTCTCTCTGTCTGTTTCTATCTCTGTGTCTGTGTCTGATTCTGTCTCTGTCTCTGTCTTTGTGTCTGTTTCTGTCTCTGTGTCTGTCTCTGTGTCTGTCTCTGTTTCTGTCTCTGTGTCTGTTTCTGTCTCTGTGTCTGTCTCTGTTTCTGTCTCTGTCTGTCTCTGTCTCTGTGTCTGTCTCTGTATCTGTTTCTGTCTATGTGTCTGTCTCTGTCTCTGTTTGTGTCTCTGTATCTGTTTCTGTCTCTGTGTCTGTCTCTGTTTCTGTCTCTGTCTCTCTGTCTCTGTGTCTGTCTCTGTATCTGTTTCTGTCTCTGTGTCTGTCTCTGTCTCTGTTTCTGTCTCTGTCTCTGTTTCTGTGTCTGTCTCTGTTTCTGTGTCTGTCTCTGTGTCTGTGTCTGTCTCTGTCTGTCTCTGTTTGTCTCTGTGTCTGTTTCTGTCTCTCTGTCTGTTTCTATCTCTGTGTCTGTGTCTGTTTCTGTCTCTGTCTCTGTGTCTCTGTGTCTATCTCTGTGTTTGTGTCTGTTTCTGTCTCTGTGGTTGTCTCTGTGTCTGTCTCTGTTTCTGTCTCTGTCTCTGTTTCTGTCTCTGTGTCTGTCTCTGTTTCTGTCTCTGTCTGTCTCTGTCTCTGTGTCTGTCTCTGTTTCTGTCTCTGTCTCTGTGTCTGTCTCTGTGTCTGTCGTTGTTTCTGTCTCTGTCTCTCTCTGTTTCTGTCTCTGTGTCTGTCTCTTTTTCTGTCCCTGTTCCTGTCTCTGTCTCTGTTTCTGTCCCAGTCTCTGTTTCTGTCTCTGTTTCTGTCTCTATCTCTGTGTCTGTCTCTGTTTCTGTCTCTGTGTCTGTCTGTTTCTGTCTCTGTCTCTGTTTCTGTCTCTGTGTCTGTATCTGTCTCTGTTTCTGTGTCTGTGTCTGTATCTGTCTCTGTATCTGCCTCTGTGTCTGTCTCTGTGTCTGTTTCTGTCTCTGTCTCTGTGTCTGTGTGTCTGTCTCTGTGTCTGTTTCTGTCTCTGTCTCTGTGTCTGTCTCTGTCTCTGTGTCTGTTTCTGTCTCTGTGTCTGTGTCTGTCTCTGTCTCTCTGTCTCTGTGTTTGTGTCTGTCTCTGTCTCTGTGTCTGTGTCTGTCTCTGTTTCTGTTTCTGTCTCTGTCTCTGTTTCTGTCTCTGTGTCTGTTTCTGTCTCTGTCTCTGTGTCTCTGTGTCTGTCTCTGTCTCTGTGTCTGTATCTGTCTCTGTTTCTGTGTCTGTGTCTGTATCTGTCTCTGTATCTGCCTCTGTGTCTGTCTCTGTGTCTGTTTCTGTCTCTGTCTCTGTGTCTGTGTGTCTGTCTCTGTGTCTGTTTCTGTCTCTGTCTCTGTGTCTGTCTCTGTCTCTGTGTCTGTTTCTGTCTCTGTGTCTGTGTCTGTCTCTGTCTCTCTGTCTCTGTGTCTGTCTCTATGTTTGTGTCTGTCTCTGTCTCTGTGTCTGTGTCTGTCTCTGTTTCTGTTTCTGTCTCTGTCTCTGTTTCTGTCTCTGTGTCTGTTTCTGTCTCTGTCTCTGTGTCTCTGTGTCTGTCTCTGTCTCTGTGTTTGTGTCTGTCTCTGTTTCTGTCTCTGTGTCTGTCTCTGTGTCTGTGTCTGTCTCTGTGTCTGTGTCTGTGTCTGTCTCTGTGTCTGTCTCTGTGTCTGTGTCTGTCTCTGTGTCTGTGTCTGTGTCTGTGTCTGTGTCTGTGTCTGTGTCTGTCTCTGTGTCTGTGTCTGTTTCTGTCTCTGTGTCTGTGTCTGTCTCTGTGTCTGTGTCTGTCTCTCTGTCTCTGTGTCTGTCTCTGTGTTTGTGTCTGTCTCTGTCTCTGTGTCTGTGTCTGTCTCTGTCTCTGTTTCTGTCTCTGTGTCTGTGTCTGTCTCTGTTTCTGTCTCTGTTTCTGGCTCTGTTTCTGTCTCTGTCTTTGTCTCTGTCTCTGTTTCTGTCTCTGTTTCTGTCTCTGTGTCTGTCTCTGTCTCTCTGTCTGTCTCTGTCTCTCTGACTCAACCTCTCTGTCTGCCTGTCTGTTTGTCTGGCTGTATCTCTCTGTTCAAGTTCAGTTAATGTCTATCCACATGAAGTGATATTAGCATTACCTGTCCCGGGCCATTAGGTAAAGGTATGTCACAAAAAGCATTGGACTGAAACTTTCTGTCTCTGTCTCTCCATCTCTCTGTTTCTGTCTCTGAGTCTTCCTTTGTCGTACCGTATTTGTCTCTGTGTCTGTGTCTGTCTCTGTGTCTGTGTCTGTGTCTGTGTCTGTCTCTGTGTCTGTTTCTGTCTCTGTGTCTGTCTCTGTTTCTGTCTCTGTCTGCCTCTGTCTCTGTGTCTGTCTCTGTATCTGTTTCTGTCTCTGTGTCTGTCTCTGTCTCTGTTTCTGTCTCTGTCTCTGTTTCTGTGTCTGTCTCTGTGTCTGTGTCTCTCTCTGTTTGTCTCTGTGTCTGTTTCTGTCTCTCTGTCTGTTTCTATCTCTGTGTCTGTGTCTGTTTCTGTCTCTGTGTCTCTGTGTCTATCTATGTGTTTGTGTCTGTTTCTGTCTCTGTGGTTGTCTCTGTGTCTGTCTCTGTTTCTGTCTCTGTCTCTGTGTCTGTCTCTGTGTCTGTCGTTGTTTCTGTCTCTGTCTATCTCTGTTTCTGTCTCTGTGTCTGTCTCTTTTTCTGTCCCTGTTCCTGTCTCTGTCTCTGTTTCTGTCCCAGTCTCTGTTTCTGTCTCTGTTTCTGTCTCTCTTTCTGTGTCTGTCTCTGTTTCTGTCTCTGTGTCTCTCTGTTTCTGTCTCTGTCTCTGTTTCTGTCTCTGTATCTGTGTCTGTATCTGTCTCTGTTTCTGTGTCTGTCTGTATCTGTCTCTGTATCTGCCTCTGTGTCTGTCTCTGTGTCTGTTTCTGTCTCTGTCTCTGTGTCTGTGTGTCTGTCTCTGTCTCTGTGTCTGTTTCTGTCTCTGTGTCTGTCTCTGTCTCTGTGTCTGTTTCTGTCTCTGTGTCTGTGTCTGTCTCTGTCTCTCTGTCTCTGTGTCTGTCTCTGTGTTTGTGTCTGTCTCTGTCTCTGTGTCTGTCTCTGTTTCTGTCTCTGTCTCTGTTTCTGTCTCTGTGTCTGTTTCTGTCTCTGTCTCTGTGTCTCTGTGTCTGTGTCTGTCTCTGTCTCTGTGTCTGTGTCTGTGTCTGTCTCTGTGTCTGTGTCTGTCTCTGTGTCTGTGTCTGTTTCTGTCTCTGTGTCTGTGTCTGTCTCTGTGTCTGTCTTTGTCTCTGTCTCTGTTTCTGTCTCTGTCTCTGTGTCTGTGTCTGTCTCTGTCTCTGTTTCTGTCTCTGTCTCTGTGTCTGTCTCTGTCTCTCTGACTCATCCTCTCTGTCTGCCTGTCTGTTTGTCTGGCTGTATCTCTCTGTTCAAGTTCAGTTAATGTCTATCCACATGAAGTGATACTAGCATTACCTGTCCCGGGCCATTTGGTAAAGGTATGTCACAAAAAGCATTGGACTGAAACTTTCTGTCTCTGTCTCTCTCTCTCTCTGTTTCTGTCTCTGAGTCTTCCTTTGTCGTTCCGTATTTGTCTCTGTGTCTGTGTCTGTCTCTGTGTTTGTGTCTGTCTCTGTCTCTGTCTCTGTGTCTGTGTCTGTCTCTGTTTCTGTCTCTGTCTCTGTTTCTGTCTCTGTCTCTGTGTCTGTCTCTGTCTCTGTTTCTGTCTCTGTCTCTGTGTCTGTCTCTGTCTCTCTGACTCAACCTCTCTGTCTGCCTGTCTGTTTGTCTGGCTGTTTCTCTCTGTTCAAGTTCAGTTAATGTCTATGCACATGAAGTGATATTAGCATTACCTGTCCCGGGCCATTAGGTAAAGGAATGTCACAAAAAGCATTGGACTGAAACTTTCTGTCTCTGTCTCTCTATCTCTCTGTTTCTGTCTCTGAGTCTTCCTTTGTCGTTCCGTATCTGTCTCTGTGTCTGTGTCTGTCTCTGTGTCTGTGTCTGTGTCTGTCTCTGTGTCTGCGTCTGTCTCTGTCTCTGTCTGTTTCTGTGTCTGTTTCTGTCTGTGTCTGTCTCTGTCTGTGTCTGTCTCTGTCTCTGTGTCTGTCTGTCTCTGTCTGTTTCTGACTCTGTCTGTTTATGTCTGTGTCTGTCTCTGTGTCTGTCTGTCTCTCTCTCTGTTTCTGTCTCTGTTTGTGTCTGTCTCTGTGTCTGAGTCTGTCTGTCTCTGTGTCTGTGTCTGTCTCTGTCTGTTTCTGTCTCTGTCTGTGTCTGTTTCTGTGTCTGTTTCTGTCTGTCTCTGTGTCTGTTTCTGTCTCTGTTTCTGTCTCTGTGTCTGTGTCTGTCTCTGTTTCTGTCTCTGTTTCTGTCTCTGTGTCTGTTTCTGTCTCTGTGTCTGTCTTTGTCTCTGTCTCTGTTTCTGTCTCTGATTCTGTCTCTGTTTCTGTGTCTGTCTCTGTCTCTGTGTCTGTCTCTGTGTTTGTGTCTGTCTCTGTCTGTCTCTGTGTGTCTCTGTGTCTGTTTCTGTCTCTCTGTCTGTTTCTATCTCTGTGTCTGTCTCTGTTTCTGTCTCTGTCTGTGTCTGTCTCTGTGTCTGTCTCTGTGTCTGTCTCTGTTTCTGTCGATCTCTGTCTCTGTGTCTGTATCTGTTTCTGTCTCTGTCTCTGTTTCTGTCTCTGTCTCTGTATCTGTCCCTGTTTCTGTCTCTGTCTCTGTGTCTGTCTCTGTTTCTGTCTATGTGTCTGTCTCTGTTTCTGTCTCTGTCTCTGTTTCTGTCTCTGTCTCTGTGTGTGTATCTGTCTCTGTGTCTGTCTCTGTCTCTGTTTCTGTGTCTGTGTCTGTTTCTGTCTCTGTCTCTGCCTCTGTGTCTGTCTCTGTGTCTGTTTCTGTCTCTGTCTCTGTGTCTCTATGTCTGTCTCTGTCTCTGTCTCTGTTTCTGTCTCTGTCTCTGTGTCTGTCTCTGTCTCTGTGTCTGTTTCTGTTTCTGTCTCTGTCTCTGTCTCTGTGTCTGTGTCTGTCTCTGTCTCTCTGTCTCTGTGTCTGTCTCTGTGTTTGTGTCTGTCTCTGTCTCTGTGTCTGTGTCTGTGTCTGTCTCCGTTTCTGTTTCTGTCTCTGTCTCTGTTTCTGTCTCTGTGTCTGTTTCTGTCTCTGTCTCTGTGTCTCTGTGTCTGTGTGTCTGTCTGTCTCTGTGTCTGTGTCTGTGTCTCTGTTTCTGTCTCTGTGTCTGTGTCTGTCTCTGTGTCTGTGTCTGTGTCTGTCTCTGTGTCTGTGTTTGTGTCTGTCTCTGTTTCTGTCTCTGTGTCTGTGTCTGTCTCTGTTTCTGTCTCTGTTTCTCTCTCTGTCTCTGTTTCTGTCTCTGTCTCTGTTTCTGTCTTTGTCTCTGTCTTTGTTTCTGTCTCTCTCTCTGTTTCTGTCTCTGTGTCTGTCTCTGTCTCTGTCTCTGTGTGTGTGTCTGTCTCTGTCTCTGTTTCTGTCTCTGTCTCTGTCTCTGTGTCTGTCTCTGTCTCTGTCTCTCTGACCTAACCTCTCTGTCTGCCTGTCTGTTTGTCTGGCTGTATCTCTCTGTTCAAGTTCAGTTAATGTCTATCCACATGAAGTGATATTAGCATTACCTGTCCCGGGCCATTAGGTAAAGGTATGTCACAAAAAGCATTGGACTGAAACTTTCTGTCTCTGTCTCTCTCTCTCTCTGTTTCTGTCTCTGAGTCTTCCTTTGTCGTTCCGTATCTGTCTCTGTGTCTGTGTCTGTCTCTGTGTCTGTGTCTGTCTCTGTCTCTCTGTTTCTATCTCTGTCTCTGTGTCTGTTTCTGTCTCTGTCTCTGTGTCTGTTTCTGTGTCTGTCTGTCTCTGTCTGTTTCTGTGTCTGTCTGTTTCTGTCTGTGTCTGTCTTTGTGTGTGTCTGTCTCTGTTTCTGTCTCTGTGTCTGTCTGTCTCTGTCTCTGTCTCTGTGTCTGTCTCTGTCTCTCTGACTCAACCTCTCTGTCTGCCTGTCTGTTTGTCTGGCTGTATCTCTCTGTTCAAGTTCAGTTAATGTCTATCCACATGAAGTGATATTAGCATTACCTGGCCCGGGCCATTAGGTAAAGGTATGTCACAAAAAGCATTGGACTGAAACTTTCTGTCTCTGTCTCTCTCTCTCTCTGTTTCTGTCTCTGAGTCTTCCTTTGTCGTTCCGTATCTGTCTCTGTGTCTGTGTCTGTCTCTGTGTCTGTGTCTGTCTCTGTCTCTCTGTTTCTATCTCTGTCTCTGTGTCTGTTTCTGTCTCTGTCTCTGTGTCTGTTTCTGTGTCTGTCTGTCTCTGTCTGTTTCTGTGTCTGTCTGTTTCTGTCTGTGTCTGTCTTTGTCTGTGTCTGTCTCTGTTTCTGTCTCTGTGTCTGTCTGTCTCTGTCTCTGTCTCTGTGTCTGTCTCTGTCTCTCTGACTCAACCTCTCTGTCTGCCTGTCTGTTTGTCTGGCTGTATCTCTCTGTTCAAGTTCAGTTAATGTCTATCCACATGAAGTGATATTAGCATTACCTGTCCCGGGCCATTAGGTAAAGGTATGTCACAAAAAGCATTGGACTGAAACTTTCTGTCTCTGTCTCTCTCTCTCTCTGTTTCTGTCTCTGAGTCTTCCTTTGTCGTTCCGTATCTGTCTCTGTGTCTGTGTCTGTCTCTGTGTCTGTGTCTGTCTCTGTGTCTGCGTCTGTCTCTGTCTCTGTCTGTTTCTGTGTCTGTTTGTTTCTGTCTGTTTCTGTCTCTGTCTGTTTCTGTGTCTGTCTGTTTCTGTCTGTCACTGTGTCTGTTTCTGTCTCTGTTTCTGTCTCTGTCTCTGTGTCTGTCTCTGTTTCTGTCTCTGTGTCTGTCTCTGTCTCTGTTTCTGTCTCTGTTTCTGTGTCTGTCTCTGTGTTTGTGTCTGCCTCTGTCTGTCTCTGTTTGTCTCTATGTCTGTTTCTGTCTCTCTGTCCGTTTCTATCTCTGTGTCTGTGTCTGATTCTGTCTCTGTTTCTGTCTCTGTTTCTGTCTCTGTGTCTGTCTCTGTCTCTGTGTCTGTCTCTGTATCTGTTTCTGTCTCTGTGTCTGTCTCTGTCTCTGTTTCTGTCTCTGTCTCTGTCTCTGTGTCTATCTCTGTGTTTGTGTCTGTTTCTGTCTCTGTGTCTGTCTCTGTTTCTGTCTCTGTGTCTGTTTCTGTCTCTGTGTCTTTCTCTGTTTCTGTCCCTGTTTCTGTCTCTGTCTCTGTTTCTGTCACAGTCTCTGTTTCTGTCTCTGTTTCTGTCTCTGTCTCTGTGTCTGTCTCTGTTTCTGTCTCTGTGTCTGTCTGTTTCTGTCTCTGTCTCTGTTTCTGTCTCTGTGTCTGTATCTGTCTCTGTGTCTGTCTCTGTCTCTGTTTCTGTGTCTGTGTCTGTATCTGTCTCTGTATCTGCCTCTGTGTCTGTCTCTGTGTCTGGTTCTGTCTCTGTCTCTGTGTCTGTGTGTCTGTCTCTGTCTCTGTGTCCGTTTCTGTCTCTGTCTCTGTGTCTGTCTCTGTCTCTGTGTCTGTTTCTGTCTCTGTGTCTGTGTCTGACTCTGTCTCTCTGTCTCTGTGTCTGTCTCTGTGTTTGTGTCTGTCTCTGTCTCTGTGTCTGTGTCTGTCTCTGTTTCTGTTTCTGTCTCTGTTTCTGTTTCTGTCTCTGTGTCTGTTTCTGTCTCTGTCTCTGTGTCTCTGTGTCTGTGTGTCTGTCTCTGTCTCTGTGTCTGTGTCTGTGTCTGTTTCTGTCTCTGTGTCTGTGTCTGTCTCTGTGTCTGTGTCTGTCTCTGTCTCTGTGTCTGTTTCTGTCTCTGTGTCTGTGTCTGTGTCTGTGTCTGTGTTTGTGTCTGTCTCTGTTTCTGTCTCTGTCTCTGTTTCTGTCTCTGTCTCTGTTTCTGTCTCTGTCTCTGTTTCTGTCTCTGTCTCTGTGTCTGTCTCTGTCTCTCTGACTCAACCTCTCTGTCTGCCTGTCTGTTTGTCTGGCTGTATCTCTCTGTTCAAGTTCAGTTAATGTCTATCCACATGAAGTGATATTAGCATTACCTGTCCCGGGCCATTAGGTAAAGGTATGTCACAAAAAGCATTGGACTGAAACTTTCTGTCTCTGTCTCTCTCTCTCTCTGTTTCTGTCTCTGAGTCTTCCTTTGTCGTTCCGTATCTGTCTCTGTCTCTGTGTCTGTGTCTGTCTCTGTGTCTGTGTCTGTGTCTGTCTCTGTGTCTGCGTCTGTCTCTGTCTCTGTCTGTTTCTGTGTCTGTCTGTTTCTGTCTGTTTCTGTGTCTGTTTCTGTCTGTGTCTGTCTCTGTGTCTGTCTCTGTCTCTCTGTCTGTCTGTCTCTGTTTCTGACTCTGTCTGTTTATGTCTGTGTCTGTGTCTGTCTCTGTGTCTGTGTCTGTCTGTCTCTGTCTCTGTTTCTGTCTCTGTTTGTGTCTGTCTCTGTGTCTGAGTCTGTCTGTCTCTGTGTCTGTGTCTGTCTCTGTCTGTTTCTGTCTCTGTCTGTGTCTGTTTCTGTGTCTGTTTCTGTCTGTCTCTGTGTCTGTTTCTGTCTCTGTTTCTGTCTCTGTCTCTGTGTCTGTGTCTGTCTCTGTTTCTGTCTCTGTCTCTGTCTCTGTGTCTGTTTCTGTCTCTGTGTCTGTCTTTGTCTCTGTCTCTGTTTCTGTCTCTGATTCTGTCTCTGTTTCTGTGTCTGTCTCTGTCTCTGTGTCTGTCTCTGTGTTTGTGTCTGTCTCTGTCTGTCTCTGTTTGTCTCTGTGTCTGTTTCTGTCTCTCTGTCTGTTTCTATCTCTGTGTCTGTGTCTGTTTCTGTCTCTGTCTCTGTGTTTGTGTCTGTTTCTCTGTCTGTCTCTGTCTCTGTTTCTGTCTCTGTCTGTCTCTGTCTCTGTGTCTGTCTCTGTTTCTGTCTCTGTCTCTGTTTCTGTCTCTGTATCTGTCTCTGTTTCTGTCTATGTGTCTGTCTCTGTTTCTGTCTCTGTCTCTGTTTCTGTCTCTGTCTCTGTGCGTGTATCTGTCTCTGTGTCTGTCTCTGTCTCTGTTTCTGTGTCTGTGTCTGTTTCTGTCTCTGTCTCTGCCTCTGTGTCTGTCTCTGTGTCTGTTTCTGTTTCTGTCTCTGTCTCTGTGTCTCTATGTTTGTCTCTGTCTCTGTGTCTGTTTATGTCTCTGTCTCTGTGTCTGTCTCTGTCTCTGTGTCTGTTTCTGTCTCTCTCTCTGTGTCTGTGTCTGTCTCTGTGTCTATGTCTGTCTCTGTGTCTGTGTTTGTGTCTGTCTCTGTTTCTGTCTCTGTGTCTGTGTCTGTCTCTGTTTCTGTCTCTGTTTCTCTCTCTGTCTCTGTTTCTGTCTCTGTCTCTGTTTCTGTCTTTGTCTCTGTCTCTGTTTCTGTCTCTGTCTCTGTTTCTGTCTCTGTGTCTGTCTCTGTCTCTGTCTCTGTGTCTGTCTCTGTCTCTCTGACTCAACCTCTCTGTCTGCCTGTCTGTTTGTCTGGCTGTATCTCTCTGTTCAAGTTCAGTTAATGTCTATCCACATGAAGTGATATTAGCATTACCTGTCCCGGGCCATTAGGTAAAGGTATGTCACAAAAAGCATTGGACTGAAACTTTCTGTCTCTGTCTCTCTCTCTCTCTGTTTCTGTCTCTGAGTCTTCCATTGTCGTACGTATCTGTCTCTGTGTCTGTGTCTGTCTCTGTGTCTGTGTCTGTCTCTGTCTCTCTGTTTCTATCTCTGTCTCTGTGTCTGTTTCTGTCTCTGTCTCTGTGTCTGTTTCTGTGTCTGTCTGTCTCTGTCTGTGTCTGTGTCTGTCTGTTTCTGTCTGTGTCTGTCTGTGTCTGTCTCTGTTTCTGTCTCTGTGTCTGTCTGTCTCTGTGTCTGTGTCTGTCTGTCTCTGTGTCTGTGTCTGTCTCTGTGTCTGTGTTTGTGTCTGTCTCTGTTTTTGTCTCTGTGTCTGTGTCTGTCTCTGTTTCTCTCTCTGTCTCTGTGTCTGTGTCTGTCTCTGTTTCTGTCTCTGTCTCTGTCTCTGTGTCTGTCTCTCTGACTCAACCTCTCTGTCTGCCTGTCTGTTTGTCTGGCTGTATCTCTCTGTTCAAGTTCAGTTAATGTCTATCCACATGAAGTCATATTAGCATTACCTGTCCCGGGCCATTAGGTAAAGGTATGTCACAAAAAGCATTGGACTGAATCTTTCTGTCTCTCTCTCTCTCTCTCTCTGTTTCTGTCTCTGAGTCTTCCTTTGTCGTTCCGTATCTGACTCTGTGTCTGTGTCTGTCTCTGTGTATTTTTCTGTGTCTGTCTCTGTGTCTGTGTCTGTCTCTGTCTCTGTCTGTTTCTGTGTCTGTCTCTGTCTCTGTTTCTGTGTCTGTCTGTCTCTGTCTGTTTCTGTGTCTGTTTCTGTCTGTGTCTGTCTCTGTCTGTGTCTGTCTCTGTGTCTGTCTGTCTCTGTCTGTTTCTGACTCTGTCTGTTTATGTCTGTGTCTGTCTGTCTCTGTTTCTGTCTGTGTTTGTGTCTGTCTCTGTGTCTGAGTCTGTCTGTCTCTGTGTCTGTGTCTGTCTCTGTCTGTTTCTGTCTCTGTCTGTGTCTGTTTCTGTCTGTCACTGTGTCTGTTTCTGTCTCTGTCTCTGTGTCTGTGTCTGTCTCTGTTTCTGTTTCTGTCTCTGTCTTTGTGTCTGTTTCTGTCGCTATGTCTGTCTCTGTGACTGTCTCTGTTTCTGTCTCTGTATATGTTTCTGTCTCTGTGTCTGTCTCTGTTTCTGTCTCTGTCTGTCTCTGTCTCTGTGTCTGTCTCTGTATCTGTTTCTGTCTCTGTGTCTGTCTCTGTCTCTGTTTCTGTCTCTGTCTCTGTTTCTGTGTCTGTCTCTGTGTCTGTGTCTGTCTCTGTCTGTCTCTGTTTGTCTCTGTGTCTGTTTCTGTCTGTCTGTTTCTATCTCTGTGTCTGTTTCTGACTCTGTCTCTGTGTCTCTGTGTCTATCTCTGTGTTTGTGTCTGTTTCTGTCTCTGTGGTTGTCTCTGTGTCTGTCTCTGTTTCTGTCTCTGTCTCTGTTTCTGTCTCTGTGTCTGTCTCTGTTTCTGTCTCTGTCTGTCTCTGTCTCTGTGTCTGTCTCTGTTTCTGTCTTTGTTTCTGTCTCTGTCTCTCTCTGTTTCTGTCTCTGTGTCTGTCTCTTTTTCTGTCCCTGTTCCTGTCTCTGTCTCTGTTTCTGTCTCTGTCTCTGTTTCTGTCTCTGTCTCTGTCTCTATCTCTGTGTCTGTCTCTGTTTCTGTCTCTGTGTCTGTCTGTTTCTGTCTCTGTCTCTGTTTCTATCTCTGTGTCTGTCTCTGTTTCTGTCTCTGTGTCTGTCTGTTTCTGTCTCTGTCTCTGTTTCTGTCTCTGTGTCTGTGTCTGTCTCTGTTTCTGTATCTGTGTCTGTATCTGTCTATGTATCTGCCTCTGTGTCTGTCTCTGTGTCTGTTTCTGTCTCTGTCTCTGTCTCTGTGTGTGTATCTGTCTCTGTGTCTGTTTCTGTCTCTGTCTCTGTCTCTGGTTCTGTGTCTGTTTCTGTCTGTGTGTCTGTCTCTGTCTCTGTCTGTCTTTGTGTCTGTCTCTATGTTTGTGTCTGTCTCTGTCTCTGTGTCTGTGTCTGTCTCTGTTTCTGTTTCTGTCTCTGTCTCTGTTTCTGTCTCTGTGTCTGTTTCTGTCTCTGTCTCTGTGTCTCTGTGTCTGTGTGTCTGTCTCTGTCTCTGTGTTTGTGTCTGTCTCTGTTTCTGTCTCTGTGTCTGTGTCTGTGTCTGTCTCTGTGTCTGTGTCTGTGTCTGTCTCTGTGTCTGTGTCTCTCTCTGTGTCTGTGTCTGTTTCTGTCTCTGTGTCTGTCTCTGTGTCTGTGTTTGTGTCTGTCTCTGTTTCTGTCTCTGTGTCTGTCTCTGTGTCTGTGTTTGTGTCTGTCTCTGTTTCTGTCTCTGTGTCTGTGTCTGTCTCTGTTTCTGTCTCTGTTTCTGCTCTGTTTCTGTCTCTGTCTTTGTCTCTGTCTCTGTTTCTGTCTCTGTTTCTGTCTCTGTCTCTGTGTCTGTCTCTGTCTCTCTGACTCAACCTCTCTGTCTGCCTGTCTGTTTGTCTGGCTGTATCTCTCTGTTCAAGTTCAGTTAATGTCTATCCACATGAAGTGATACTAGCATTACCTGTCCCGGGCCATTAGGTAAAGGTATGTCACAAAAAGCATTGGACTGAAACTTTCTGTCTCTGTCTCTCTCTCTCTCTGTTTCTGTCTCTGAGTCTTCCTTTGTCGTTCCGTATTTGTCTCTGTGTCTGTGTCTGTCTCTGTGTCTGTGTCTGTCTCTGTCTCTCTGTTTCTATCTCTGTCTCTGTGTCTGTTTCTGTCTCTGTCTCTGTGTCTGTTTCTGTGTCTGTGTCTGTCTGTCTCTGTGTCTGTGTTTGTGTCTGTCTCTGTTTCTGTCTCTGTGTCTGTGTCTGTCTCTGTTTCTGTCTCTGTCTCTGTTTCTGTCTCTGTGTCTGTCTCTGTCTCTCTGACTCAACCTCTCTGTCTGCCTGTCTGTTTGTCTGGCTGTTTCTCTCTGTTCAAGTTCAGTTAATGTCTATCCACATGAAGTGATATTAGCATTACCTGTCCCGGGCCATTAGGTAAAGGTATGTCACAAAAAGCATTGGACTGAAACTTTCTGTCTCTGTCTCTCTATCTCTCTGTTTCTGTCTCTGAGTCTTCCTTTGTCGTTCCGTATCTGTCTCTGTGTCTGTGTCTGTCTCTGTGTCTGTGTCTGTGTCTGTCTCTGTGTCTGCGTCTGTCTCTGTCTCTGTCTGTTTCTGTGTCTGTCTGTTTCTGTCTGTTTCTCTGTCTGTGTCTGTCTCTGTCTCTGTGTCTGTCTGTCTCTGTCTGTTTCTGACTCTGTCTGTTTATGTCTGTGTCTGTGTCTGTCTCTGTGTCTGTGTCTGTCTGTCTCTGTCTCTGTTTCTGTCTCTGTTTGTGTCTGTGTCTGGTCTGTCTGTCTCTGTGTCTGTGTCTGTCTCTGTCTGTTTCTGTCTCTGTCTGTGTCTGTTTCTGTCTGTCTCTGTGTCTGTTTCTGTCTCTGTCTCTGTGTCTGTGTCTGTCTCTGTATCTGTCTCTGTTTCTGTCTCTGTTTCTGTCTCTGTGTCTGTTTCTGTCTCTGTGTCTGTCTTTGTCTCTGTCTCTGTTTCTGTCTCTGATTCTGTCTCTGTTTCTGTGTCTGTCTCTGTCTCTGTGTCTGTCTCTGTGTTTGTGTCTGTCTCTGTCTGTCTCTGTTTGTCTCTGTGTCTGTTTCTGTCTCTCTGTCTGTTTCTATCTCTGTGTCTGTCTCTGTTTCTGTCTCTGTCTGTTTCTGTCTCTGTGTCTGTCTCTGTGTCTGTCTCTGTTTCTGTCTCTGTGTCTGTCTCTGTTTCTGTCGATCTCTGTGTCTGTGTCTGTATCTGTTTCTGTCTCTGTCTCTGTCCTCTGTCTCTGTATCTGTCACTGTTTCTGTCTCTGTCTCTGTGTCTGTCTCTGTTTCTGTCTATGTGTCTGTCTCTGTTTCTGTCTCTGTTTCTGTTTCTGTCTCTGTCTCTGTCTCTGTGTGTGTATCTGTCTCTGTGTCTGTCTCTGTCTCTGTTTCTGTGTCTGTGTCTGTTTCTGTCTCTGTCTCTGCCTCTGTGTCTGTTTCTGTTTCTGTCTCTGTCTCTGTGTCTCTATGTCTCTCTCTGTGTCTGTCTCTGTTTCTGTCTCTGTCTCTGTGTCTGTCTCTGTCTCTGTGTCTGTTTCTGTTTCTTTCTCTGTCTCTGTCTCTGTGTCTGTGTCTGTCTCTGTCTCTCTGTCTCTGTGTCTGTCTCTGTGTTTGTGTCTGTCTCTGTCTCTGTGTCTGTGTCTGTGTCTGTCTCCGTTTCTGTTTCTGTCTCTGTCTCTGTTTCTGTCTCTGTGTCTGTTTCTGTCTCTGTCTCTGTGTCTCTGTGTCTGTGTGTCTGTCTCTGTCTCTGTCTCTGTGTCTGTGTCTCTGTCTCTGTTTCTGTCTCTGTGTCTGTGTCTGTCTCTGTGTCTGTGTCTGTTTCTGTCTCTGTGTCTGTGTCTGTCTCTGTGTCTGTGTTTGTGTCTGTCTCTGTTTCTGTCTCTGTGTCTGTGTCTGTCTCTGTTTCTGTCTCTATTTCTCTCTCTGTCTCTGTTCTGTCTCTGTCTCTGTCTCTGTTTCTGTCTCTGTCTCTGTTTCTGTCTCTGTCTCTGTTTCTGTCTCTGTGTCTGTCTCTGTCTCTGTCTCTGTGTCTGTCTCTGTCTCTCTGACTCAACCTCTCTGTCTGCCTGTCTGTTTGTCTGGCTGTATCTCTCTGTTCAAGTTCAGTTAATGTCTATCCACATGAAGTGATATTAGCATTACCTGTCCCGGGCCATTAGGTAAAGGTATGTCACAAAAAGCATTGGACTGAAACTTTCTGTCTCTGTCTCTCTCTCTCTCTGTTTCTGTCTCTGAGACTTCCTTTGTCGTACCGTATCTGTCTCTGTGTCTGTGTATGTCTCTGTGTCTGTGTCAGTCTCTGTCTCTCTGTTTCTATCTCTGTCTCTGTGTCTGTTTCTGTCTCTGTCTCTGTGTCTGTTTCTGTGTCTGTCTGTCTCTGTCTGTTTCTGTGTCTGTCTGTTTCTGTCTGTGTCTGTCTCTGTCTGTCTCTGTTTCTGTCTCTGTGTCTGTCTGTCTCTGTGTCTGTGTCTGTCTGTCTCTGTGTCTGTGTCTGTCTCTGTGTCTGTGTTTGTGTCTGTCTCTGTTTTTGTCTCTGTGTCTGTGTGTCTGTCTCTGTCTCTGTGTCTGTCTCTGTCTCTGTGTTCTGTCTCTGTCTCTGTCTGTCTCTGTCTCTGTCTCTGTTTCTGTCTCTGTCTCTGTCTCTGTTTCTGTCTCTGTCTCTGTGTCTGTGTCTGTCTCTGTCTCTGTTTCTGTCTCTGTCTCTGTGTCTGTCTCTGTCTCTCTGACTCAACCTCTCTGTCTGCCTGTCTGTTTGTCTGGTTGTATCTCTCTGTTCAAGTTCAGTTAATGTCTATCCACATGAAGTGATATTAGCATTACCTGTCCCAGGCCATTAGGTAAAGGTATGTCACAAAAAGCATTGGACTGAAACTTTCTGTCTCTGTCTCTCTCTCTCTCTCTGTTTCTGTCTCTGAGTCTTCCTTTGTCGTTCCGTATCTGTCTCTGTGTCTGTGTCTGTCTCTGTGTCTGTGTCTGTCTCTGTCTCTCTGTTTCTATCTCTGTCTCTGTGTCTGTTTCTGTCTCTGTCTCTGTTGTTCTGTGTCTGTCTGTCGGTCTGTCTGTTTCTGTGTCTGTCTGTTTCTGTCTGTGTCTGTCTCTGTTTCTGTCTCTGTCTCTGTTTCTGTCTCTGTCTCTGTCTGTTTCTGTCTCTGTCTCTGTGTCTGTCTCTGTCTCTCTGACTCAACCTCTCTGTCTGCCTGTCTGTTTGTCTGGCTGTATCTCTCTGTTCAAGTTCAGTTAATGTCTATCCACATGAAGTGATATTAGCATTACCTGTCCCAGGCCATTAGGTAAAGGTATGTCACAAAAAGCATTGGACTGAAACTTTCTGTCTCTGTCTCTCTCTCTCTGTTTCTGTCTCTGAGTCTTCCTTTGTCGTACCGTATCTGTCTCTGTGTCTGTGTCTGTCTCTGTGTCTGTGTCAGTCTCTGTCTCTCTGTTTCTATCTCTGTCTCTGTGTCTGTTTCTGTCTCTGTCTCTGTCTCTGTTTCTGTGTCTGTTCTGTCTCTGTCTGTCTCTGTGTCTGTCTGTCTCTGTGTCTGTCTCTGTCTGTGTCTGTCTCTGTCTCTGTCTCTGTGTCTCTGTGTCTGTGTGTCTGTCTCTGTGTCTGTGTCTGTCTCTGTCTCTGTTTCTGTCTCTGTTCTCTGTCTGTCTCTGTCTCTGTCTCTGTTTCTGTCTCTGTCTCTGTCTCTGTTTCTGTCTCTGTCTCTGTGTCTGTCTCTCTGTCTCTGTTTCTGTCTCTGTCTCTGTGTCTGTCTCTGTCTCTCTGACTCAACCTCTCTGTCTGCCTGTCTGTTTGTCTGCCTGTACCTCTATGTTCAAGTTCAGTTAATGTCTATCCACATGAAGTGATATTAGCATTACCTGTCCCGGGCCATTAGGTAAAGGTATGTCACAAAAAGCATTGGACTGAAACTTTCTGTCTCTGTCTCTCTCTCTCTCTCTGTTTCTGTCTCTGAGTCTTCCTTTGTCGTTCCGTATCTGTCTCTGTGTCTGTGTCTGTCTCTGTGTCTGTGTCTGTCTCTGTCTCTCTGTTTCTATTCTCTGTCTCTGTCTGTTTCTGTGTCTGTCTGTTTCTGTCTGTTTCTGTCTCTGTGTTTTCTGTCTGTGTCTGTCTCTGTCTGTGTCTCTGTGTCTGTCTGTCTCTGTCTGTTTCTGACTCTGTTTATGTCTGTGTCTGTGTCTGTCTCTGTGTCTGTGTCTGTCTGTCTCTGTTTCTGTCTCTGTTTGTGTCTGTCTCTGTGTCTGAGTCTGTCTGTCTCTGTGTCTGTGTCTGTCTCTGTCTGTTTCTGTCTCTGTCTGTGTCTGTTTCTGTGTCTGTTTCTGTCTGTCTCTGTGTCTGTTTCTGTCTCTGTTTCTGTCTCTGTCTCTGTGTCTGTGTCTGTCTCTGTCTCTGTCTCTGTTTCTGTCTCTGTTTCTGTCTCTGTGTCTTTTTCTGTCTCTGTGTCTGTCTTTGTCTCTGTCTCTGTTTCTGTCTCTGATTCTGTCTCTGTTTCTGTGTCTGTCTCTGTCTCTGTGTCTGTCTCTGTGTTTGTGTCTGTCTCTGTCTCTCTGTTTCTATCTCTGTCCTCTGTGTCTGTTTCTGTCTCTGTCTCTGTGTCTGTTCTGTGTTGTCTGTTTCTGTCTGTGTCTGTCTCTGTGTCTGTCTGTCTCTGTGTCTGTGTCTGTCTGTCTCTGTGTCTGTGTCTGTCTCTGTGTCTGTGTTTGTGTCTGTCTCTGTGTCTGTGTTTGTGTCTGTCCTCTGTTTCTGTCTCTGTCTCTGTGTCTGTTTCTGTCTCTGAGTCTTCCTTTGTCGTTCCGTATCTGTCTCTGTGTCTGTGTCTGTGTCCGTCTCTGTGTCTGTGTCTGTCTCTGTCTCTCTGTCTCTGTGTCTGTCTCTGTGTTTGTGTCTGTCTCTGTCTCTGTGTATGTGTCTGTGTCTGTCTCTGTTTCTGTTTCTGTCTCTGTCTCTGTTTCTGTTTCTGTCTCTGTGTCTGTTTCTGTCTCTGTCTCTGTGTCTCTGTGTCTGTCTCTGTCTGTTCTGTCTCTGTGTCTGTCTCTGTGCTCTGTGTCTGTGTCTGTTCTGTCTCTGTGTCTGTCTCTGTGTCTGTGTCTGTGTCTGTCTCTGTTTCTGTCTCTGTGTCTGTTTCTGTCACAAAAAGCATTGGACTGAAACTTTCTGTCTCTGTCTCTCTCTCTCTCTGTTTCTGTCTCTGAGTCTTCCTTTGTCGTTCCGTATCTGTCTCTGTGTCTGTGTCTGTGTCTGTCTCTGTGTCTGTGTCTGTCTCTGTCTCTCTGTTTCTATCTCTGTCTCTGTGTCTGTTTCTGTCTCTGTCTCTGTGTCTGTTTCTGTGTGTCTCTGTCTGTCTCTGTGTCTGTGTCTGTCTGTCTCTGTGTCTGTGTCTGTCTCTGTGTCTGTGTCTGTGTCTGTCTCTGTTTCTGTCTCTGTCTCTGTTTCTGTCTCTGTCTCTGTGTCTGTGTCTGTCTCTGTCTCTCTCTCTCTCTGTTTCTGTCTCTGAGTCTTCCTTTGTCGTTCCGTATCTGTCTCTGTGTCTGTGTCTGTCTCTGTGTCTGTGTCTGTGTCTGTCTCTGTGTCTGTGTCTGTCTCTGTCTCTGTCTGTTTCTGTGTCTGTCTCTGTGTCTGTTTCTGTGTCTGTCTGTCTCTGTCTGTTTCTGTGTCTGTTTCTGTCTGTGTCTGTCTGTGTCTGTCTCTGTGCCTGTCTGTCTCTGTCTGTTTCTGACTCTGTCTGTTTCTGTCTCTGTCTGTGTCTTTTTCTGTGTCTGTTTCTGTCTGTCACTGTCTCTGTTTCTGTCTCTGTCTCTGTTTCTGTCTCTGTCTCTGTTTCTGTCTCTGTGTCTGTCTCTGTGTTTGTGTCTGTCTCTGTCTGTCTCTGTTTGTCTCTGTGTCTGTTTCTGTCTCTCTGTCTGTTTCTATCTCTGTGTCTGTGTCTGATTCTGTCTCTGTCTCTGTCTTTGTGTCTGTTTCTGTCTCTGTGTCTGTCTCTGTGTCTGTCTCTGTTTCTGTCTCTGTATCTGTTTCTGTCTCTGTGTCTGTCTCTGTCTCTGTCTCTGTCTGTCTCTGTCTCTGTGTCTGTCTCTGTTTCTGTCTCTGTCTCTGTTTCTGTCTCTGTGTCTGTCTCTGTCTCTGTCTCTGTTTCTGTCTCTGTCTCTGTGTCTGTCTCTGTTTCTGTCTCTGTGTCTGTCTCTGTTTCTGTCTCTGTCTCTGTTTCTGTCTCTGTCTCTGTGTCTGTATCTGTCTCTGTGTCTGTCACTGTCTCTGTTTCTGTGTCTGTGTCTGTATCTGTCTCAGTCTCTGCCTCTGTGTCTGTCTCTGTGTCTGTGTCTGTTTCTGTCTCTGTCTCTGTGTCTGTCTCTGTCTCTGTGTCTGTCTCTTTCTCTGTGTCTGTGTCTGTCTCTGTCTCTCTGTCTGTCTCTGTGTTTGTGTCTGTCTCTGTCTCTGTGTCTGTGTCTGTGTCTGTCTCTGTTTCTGTTTCTGTCTCTGTTTCTGTTTCTGTTTCTGTCTCTGTCTCTGTTTCTGTCTCTGTCTCTGTGTCTCTGTGTCTGTCTCTGTCTTTCTGACTCAACCTCTCTGTCTGCCTGTCTGTTTGTCTGGCTGTATCTCTCTGTTCAAGTTCAGTTAATGTCTATCCACATGAAGTGATATTAGAATTACCTGTCCCGGGCAATTAGGTAAAGGTATGTCACAAAAAGCATTGGACTGAAACTTTCTGTCTCTGTCTCTCTCTCTCTCTGTTTCTGTCTCTGAGTCTTCCTTTGTCGTTCCATATCTGTCTCTGTGTCTGTGTCTGTCTCTGTGTCTGTGTCTGTCTCTGTCTCTGTGTTTCTATCTCTGTCTCTGTGTCTGTTTCTGTCTCTGTCTCTGTTTCTGTTTCTGTGTCTGTCTGTTTCTGTCTTTGTCTGTCTCTGTCTCTGTGTCTGTCTGTCTCTGTGTCTGTGTCTGTCTGTCTCTGTGTCTCTGTCTGTCTCTGTGTCTGTGTTTGTGTCTGTCTCTGTTTCTGTCTCTGTGTCTGTGTCTGTCTCTGTCTCTGTTTCTGTCTCTGTCTGTGTGTCTGTTTCTGTCTCTGAGTCTTAATTTGTCGTTCCGTATCTGTCTCTGTGTCTGTGTCTGTGTCTGTCTCTGTGTCTGTGTCTGTGTCCGTCTCTGTGTCTGTGTCTGTCTCTGTCTCTGTCTCTTTCTCTGTGTCTGTGTCTGTCTCTGTCTCTCTGTCTCTGTGTCTGTCTCTGTGTTTGTGTCTGTCTCTGTCTCTGTGTCTGTGTCTGTCTCTGTTTCTGTTTCTGTCTCTGTCTCTGTTTCTGTTTCTGTCTCTGTGTCTGTTTCTGTCTCTGTCTCTGTGTCTGTGTGTCTGTGTGTCTGTCTCTGTCTCTGTCTCTGTGTCTGTGTCTGTGTCTGTCTCTGTGTCTGTGTCTGTCTCTGTGTCTGTTTCTGTCTCTGTGTCTGTCTCTGTGTCTGTGTTTGTGTCTGTCTCTGTTTCTGTCTCTGTGTCTGTTTCTGTCTCTGTCTCTGTGTCTGTGTCTGTCTCTGTGTCTGTGTCTGTCTCTGTGTCTGTTTCTGTCTCTGTGTCTGTCTCTGTGTCTGTGTTTGTGTCTGTGTCTGTTTCTGTCTCTGTCTCTGTTTCTGTCTCTGTCTCTGTTTCTATCTCTGTCTCTGTCTCTGTGTCTGTGTCTGTCTCTGTCTCTGTTTCTGTCTCTGTCTCTGTGTCTGTCTCTGTCTCTCTGACTCAACCTCTCTGTCTGCCTGTCTGTTTGTCTGGCTGTGTCTCTCTGTTCAAGTTCAGTTAATGTCTATCCACATGAAGTGATATTAGCATTACCTGTCCCGGGCCATTAGGTAAAGGTATGTCACAAAAAGTATTGGACTGAAACTTTCTGTCTCTGTCTCTCTCTCTCTCTCTGTTTCTGTCTCTGAGTCTTCCTTTGTCGTTCCGTATCTGTCTCTGTGTCTGTGTCTGTCTCTGTGTCTGTGTCTGTCTCTGTCTCTGTGTTTCTATCTCTGTCTCTGTTTCTGTCTCTGTCTCTGTGTCTGTTTCTGTCTGTCTCTGTCTGTTTCTGTCTGTGTCTGTCTGTGTCTGTCTCTGTGTCTGTTTGTCTCTGTGTCTGTGTCTGTCTGTCTCTGTGTCTGTGTCTGTCTCTATGTATGTCTCTGTCTCTGTTTCTGTGTCTGTCTCTGTGTTTGTGTCTGTCTCTGTCTGTCTCTGTTTGTCTCTGTGTCTGTTTCTGTCTCTCTGTCTGTTTCTATCTCTGTGTCTGTGTCTGATTCTGTCTCTGTCTCTGTCTTTGTGTCTGTTTCTGTCTCTGTGTCTGTCTCTGTGTCTGTCTGTCTCTGTGTCTGTTTCTGTATCTGTGTCTCTGTCTGTCTCTGTCTCTGTCTCTGTTTCTGTCTTTGTCTCTGTCTCTGTTTCTGTCTCTGTCTCTGTCTCTGTTTCTGTCTCTGTCTCTGTGTCTGTGTCTGTCTCTGTCTCTGTTTCTGTCTCTGTCTCTGTGTCTGTCTCTGTCTCTCTGACTCAACCTCTCTGTCTGCCTGTCTGTTTGTCTGGCTGTATCTCTCTGTTCAAGTTCAGTTAATGTCTATCCACATGACGTGATATTAGCATTACCTGTCCCGGGCCATTAGGTAAGGGTATGTCACAAAAAGCATTGGACTGAAACTTTCTGTCTCTGTCTCTCTCTCTCTCTGTTTCTGTCTCTGAGTCTTCCTTTGTCGTACCGTATCTGTCTCTGTCTCTGTGTCTGTCTCTGTGTCTGTGTCAGTCTCTCTCTCTCTGTTTCTATCTCTGTGTCTGTTTCTGTCTCTGTCTCTGTGTCTGTTTCTGTGTCTGTCTGTCTCTGTCTGTTTCTGTGTCTGTCTGTTTCTGTCTGTGTCTGTCTCTGTTTCTGTCTCTGTGTCTGTCTGTCTCTGTGTCTGTGTCTGTCTGTCTCTGTGTCTGTGTCTGTCTCTGTGTCTGTGTTTGTGTCTGTCTCTGTTTTTGTCTCTGTGTCTGTGTCTGTCTCTGTTTCTGTCTCTGTCTCTGTTTCTGTCTCTGTCTCTGTGTCTGTGTCTGTCTCTGTCTCTGTTTCTGTCTCTCTCTCTCTCTGTTTCTGTCTCTGAGTCTTCCTTTGTCGTTCCGTATCTGTCTCTGTGTCTGTGTCTGTCTCTGTGTCTGTGTCTGTGTCTGTCTCTGTGTCTGTGTCTGTCTCTGTCTCTGTCTGTTTCTGTGTCTGTCTCTGTGTCTGTTTCTGTGTCTGTCTGTCTCTGTCTGTTTCTGTGTCTGTTTCTGTCTGTGTCTGTCTTTGTCTGTGTCTGTCTCTGTCTCTGTGCCTGTCTGTCTCTGTCTGTTTCTGACTCTGTCTGTTTATGTCTGTGTCTGTGTCTGTGTCTGTGTCTGTTTCTGTCTGTCACTGTCTCTGTTTCTGTCTCTGTCTCTGTTTCTGTCTCTGTCTCTGTTTCTGTCTCTGTGTCTGTCTCTGTGTTTGTGTCTGTCTCTGTCTGTCTCTGTTTGTTTCTGTGTCTGTTTCTGTCTCTCTGTCTGTTTCTATCTCTGTGTCTGTGTCTGATTCTGTCTCTGTCTCTGTCTTTGTGTCTGTTTCTGTCTCTGTGTCTGTCTCTGTGTCTGTCTCTGTTTCTGTCTCTGTATCTGTTTCTGTCTCTGTGTCTGTCTCTGTTTCTGTCTCTGTCTGTCTCTGTCTCTGTGTCTGTCTCTGTTTCTGTCTCTGTCTCTGTTTCTGTCTCTGTGTCTGTCTCTGTATCTGTCCCTGTTTCTGTCTCTGTCTCTGTGTCTGTCTCTGTTTCTGTCTCTGTGTCTGTCTCTGTTTCTGTCTCTGTCTCTGTTTCTGTCTCTGTCTCTGTGTCTGTATCTGTCTCTGTGTCTGTCACTGTCTCTGTTTCTGTGTCTGTGTCTGTATCTGTCTCAGTCTCTGCCTCTGTGTCTGTCTCTGTGTCTGTGTCTGTTTCTGTCTCTGTCTCTGTGTCTGTCTCTGTCTCTGTGTCTGTCTCTGTCTCTGTCTCTTTCTCTGTGTCTGTGTCTGTCTCTGTCTCTCTGTCTGTCTCTGTGTTTGTGTCTGTCTCTGTCTCTGTGTCTGTGTCTGTGTCTGTCTCTGTTTCTGTTTCTGTCTCTGTCTCTGTTTCTGTTTCTGTCTCTGTGTCTGTTTCTGTCTCTGTCTCTGTGTCTCTGTGTCTCTGTGTCTGTCTCTGTGTCTGTTTCTGTATCTGTGTCTCTGTCTGTCTCTGTCTCTGTCTCTGTTTCTGTCTTTGTCTCTGTCTCTGTTTCTGTCTCTGTCTCTGTCTCTGTTTCTGTCTCTGTCTCTGTGTCTGTGTCTGTCTCTGTCTCTGTTTCTGTCTCTGTCTCTGTGTCTGTCTCTGTCTCTCTGACTCAACCTCTCTGTCTGCCTGTCTGTTTGTCTGGCTGTATCTCTCTGTTCAAGTTCAGTTAATGTCTATCCACATGAAGTGATATTAGCATTACCTGTCCCGGGCAATTAGGTAAAGGTATGTCACAAAAAGCATTGGACTGAAACTTTCTGTCTCTGTCTCTCTCTCTCTCTGTTTCTGTCTCTGAGTCTTCCTTTGTCGTTCCGTATCTGTCTCTGTGTCTGTGTCTGTCTCTGTGTCTGTGTCTGTCTCTGTCTCTCTGTTTCTATCTCTGTCTCTGTGTCTGTTTCTGTCTCTGTCTCTGTTTCTGTTTCTGTGTCTGTCTGTTTCTGTCTTTGTCTGTCTCTGTCTCTGTGTCTGTCTGTCTCTGTGTCTGTGTCTGTCTGTCTCTGTGTCTGTGTCTGTCTCTGTGTCTGTGTTTGTGTCTGTCTCTGTTTCTGTCTCTGTGTCTGTGTCTGTCTCTGTCTCTGTTTCTGTCTCTGTCTCTGTGTCTGTTTCTGTCTCTGAGTCTTAATTTGTCGTTCCGTATCTGTCTCTGTGTCTGTGTCTGTGTCTGTCTCTGTGTCTGTGTCTGTGTCCGTCTCTGTGTCTGTGTCTGTCTCTGTCTCTGTCTCTTTCTCTGTGTCTGTGTCTGTCTCTGTCTCTCTGTCTCTGTGTCTGTCTCTGTGTTTGTGTCTGTCTCTGTCTCTGTGTCTGTGTCTGTGTCTGTCTCTGTTTCTGTCTCTGTCTCTGTTTCTGTTTCTGTCTCTGTGTCTGTTTCTGTCTCTGTCTCTGTGTCTGTGTGTCTGTGTGTCTGTCTCTGTCTCTGTCTCTGTGTCTGTGTCTGTGTCTGTCTCTGTGTCTGTGTCTGTCTCTGTGTCTGTTTCTGTCTCTGTGTCTGTCTCTGTGTCTGTGTTTGTGTCTGTCTCTGTTTCTGCCTCTGTGTCTGTTTCTGTCTCTGTCTCTGTGTCTGTGTCTGTCTCTGTGTCTGTGTCTGTCTCTGTGTCTGTTTCTGTCTCTGTGTCTGTCTCTGTGTCTGTGTTTGTGTCTGTGTCTGTTTCTGTCTCTGTCTCTGTTTCTGTCTCTGTCTCTGTTTCTATCTCTGTCTCTGTCTCTGTGTCTGTGTCTGTCTCTGTCTCTGTTTCTGTCTCTGTCTCTGTGTCTGTCTCTGTCTCTCTGACTCAACCTCTCTGTCTGCCTGTCTGTTTGTCTGGCTGTGTCTCTCTGTTCAAGTTCAGTTAATGTCTATCCACATGAAGTGATATTAGCATTACCTGTCCCGGGCCATTAGGTAAAGGTATGTCACAAAAAGTATTGGACTGAAACTTTCTGTCTCTGTCTCTCTCTCTCTCTGTTTCTGTCTCTGAGTCTTCCTTTGTCGTTCCGTATCTGTCTCTGTGTCTGTGTCTGTCTCTGTGTCTGTGTCTGTCTCTGTCTCTGTGTTTCTATCTCTGTCTCTGTTTCTGTCTCTGTCTCTGTGTCTGTTTCTGTCTGTCTCTGTCTGTTTCTGTCTGTGTCTGTCTGTGTCTGTCTCTGTCTCTGTGTCTGTTTGTCTCTGTGTCTGTGTCTGTCTGTCTCTGTGTCTGTGTCTGTCTCTGTGTATGTCTCTGTCTCTGTTTCTGTGTCTGTCTCTGTGTTTGTGTCTGTCTCTGTCTGTCTCTGTTTGTCTCTGTGTCTGTTTCTGTCTCTCTGTCTGTTTCTATCTCTGTGTCTGTGTCTGATTCTGTCTCTGTCTCTGTCTTTGTGTCTGTTTCTGTCTCTGTGTCTGTCTCTGTGTCTGTCTCTGTTTCTGTCTCTGTATCTGTTTCTGTCTCTGTGTCTGTCTCTGTTTCTGTCTCTGTCTGTCTCTGTCTCTGTGTCTGTCTCTGTGTCTGTCTCTGTTTCTGTCTCTGTCTCTGTTTCTGTCTCTGTGTCTGTCTCTGTTTCTGTCTCTGTCTGTCTCTGTCTCTGTGTCTTTCTCTGTGTCTGTCTCTGTTTCTGTCTCTGTCTGTCTCTGTCTCTGTGTCTGTATCTGTTTTGTGTCTCTGTCTCTGTTTCTGTCTCTGTCTCTGTTTCTGTCTCTGTTTCTGTCTCTGTATCTGTCCCTGTTTCTGTCTCTGTCTCTGTGTCTGTCTCTGTTTCTGTCACTGTGTCTGTCTCTGTTTCTGTCTCTGTCTCTGTTTCTGTCTCTGTCTCTGTGTCTGTATCTGTCTCTGTGTCTGTCACTGTCTCTGTTTCTGTGTCTGTGTCTGTATCTGTCTCAGTCTCTGCCTCTGTGTCTGTCTCTGTGTCTGTGTCTGTTTCTGTCTCTGTCTCTGTGTCTCTGTGTCTGTCTCTGTCTCTGTGTCTGTCTCTGTCTCTGTCTCTGTGTCTGTCTCTGTCTCTGTGTCTGTTTCTGTCTCTGTCTCTTTCTCTGTGTCTGTGTCTGTCTCTGTCTCTCTGTCTGTCTCTGTGTTTGCGTCTTTCTCTGTCTCTGTGTCTGTGTCTGTGTCTGTCTCTGTTTCTGTTTCTGTCTCTGTCTCTGTTTCTGTTTCTGTCTCTGTGTCTGTTTCTGTCTCTGTCTCTGTGTCTCTGTGTCTGTGTGTCTGTCTCTGTCTCTGTGTCTGTCTCTGTCTCTGTTTCTGTCTCTGTGTCTCTGTCTGTCTCTGTCTCTGTCTCTGTTTCTGTCTTTGTCTCTGTCTCTGTTTCTGTCTCTGTCTCTGTGTCTGTGTCTGTCTCTGTCTCTGTTTTTGTCTCTGTCTCTGTGTCTGTCTCTGTCTCTCTGACTCAACCTCTCTGTCTGCCTGTCTGTTTGTCTGGCTGTATCTCTATGTTCAAGTTCAGTTAATGTCTATCCACATGAAGTGATATTAGCATTACCTGTCCCAGGCCATTAGGTAAAGGTATGTCACAAAAAGCATTGGACTGAAACTTTCTGTCTCTGTCTCTCTCTCTCTCTCTGTTTCTGTCTCTGAGTCTTCCTTTGTCGTTCCGTATCTGTCTCTGTGTCTGTGTCTGTCTCTGTGTCTGTCTCTGTCTCTCTGTTTCTATCTCTGTCTCTGTGTCTGTTTCTGTCTCTGTCTCTGTGTCTGTTTCTGTGTCTGTTTCTGTCTGTGTCTGTCTCTGTCTCTGTGTCTGTCTGTCTCTGTGTCTGTGTTTGTCTGTCTCTGTGTCTGTGTCTGTCTCTGTGTCTGTTTCTGTCTCTCTGTCTGTTTCTATCTCTGTGTCTGTGTCTGATTCTGTCTCTGTCTCTGTCTTTGTGTCTGTTTCTGTCTCTGTTATTGTCTCTGTCTCTGTTTCTGTCTCTGTGTCTGTCTCTGTTTCTGTCTCTGTATCTGTTTGTGTCTCTGTGTCTGTCTCTGTTTCTGTCTCTGTCTGTCTCTGTCTCTGTGTCTGTCTCTGTGTCTGTCTCTGTTTCTGTCTCTGTCTCTGTTTCTGTCTCTGTGTCTGTCTCTGTTTCTGTCTCTGTCTCTGTGTCTGTCTCTGTTTCTGTCTCTGTCTCTGTGTCTCTGTGTCTGTCTCTGTGTCTGTGTCTGTGTCTGTCTCTGTCTCTGTGTCTGTTTCTGTCTCTGTCTCTTTCTCTGTGTCTGTGTCTGTCTCTGTCTCTCTGTCTGTCTCTGTGTTTGCGTCTTTCTCTGTCTCTGTGTCTGTGTCTGTGTCTGTCTCTGTTTCTGTTTCTGTCTCTGTCTCTGTTTCTGTTTCTGTCTCTGTGTCTGTTTCTGTCTCTGTCTCTGTGTCTCTGTGTCTGTGTGTCTGTCTCTGTCTCTGTGTCTGTCTCTGTCTCTGTTTCTGTCTCTGTGTCTCTGTCTGTCTCTGTCTCTGTCTCTGTTTCTGTCTTTGTCTCTGTCTCTGTTTCTGTCTCTGTCTCTGTGTCTGTGTCTGTCTCTGTCTCTGTTTCTGTCTCTGTCTCTGTGTCTGTCTCTGTCTCTCTGACTCAACCTCTCTGTCTGCCTGTCTGTTTGTCTGGCTGTACCTCTATGTTCAAGTTCAGTTAATGTCTATCCACATGAAGTGATATTAGCATTACCTGTCCCGGGCCATTAGGTAAAGGTATGTCACAAAAAGCATTGGACTGAAACTTTCTGTCTCTGTCTCTCTCTCTCTCTCTCTGTTTCTGTCTCTGAGTCTTCCTTTGTCGTTCCGTATCTGTCTCTGTGTCTGTGTCTGTCTCTGTGTCTGTGTCTGTCTCTGTCTCTCTGTTTCTATCTCTGTCTCTGTGTCTGTTTCTGTCTCTGTCTCTGTGTCTGTTTCTGTGTCTGTCTGTTTCTGTCTGTGTCTGTCTCTGTGTCTGTCTGTCTCTGTGTCTGTGTCTGTCTGTCTCTGTGTCTGTGTCTGTCTCTGTGTCTGTGTTTGTGTCTGTCTCTGTGTCTGTGTTTGTGTCTGTCTCTGTTTCTGTCTCTGTCTCTGTGTCTGTTTCTGTCTCTGAGTCTTCCTTTGTCGTTCCGTATCTGTCTCTGTGTCTGTGTCTGTCTCTGTGTCTGTGTCTGTGTCCGTCTCTGTGTCTGTGTCTGTCTCTGTCTCTCTGTCTCTGTGTCTGTCTCTGTGTTTGTGTCTGTCTCTGTCTCTGTGTATGTGTCTGTGTCTGTCTCTGTTTCTGTTTCTGTCTCTGTCTCTGTTTCTGTTTCTGTCTCTGTGTCTGTTTCTGTCTCTGTCTCTGTGTCTCTGTGTCTGTCTCTGTCTCTGTCTCTGTGTCTGTGTCTGTCTCTGTGTCTGTGTCTGTTTCTGTCTCTGTGTCTGTCTCTGTGTCTGTGTTTGTGTCTGTCTCTGTTTCTGTCTCTGTGTCTGTTTCTGTCACAAAAAGCATTGGACTGAAACTTTCTGTCTCTGTCTCTCTCTCTCTCTGTTTCTGTCTCTGAGTCTTCCTTTGTCGTTCCGTATCTGTCTCTGTGTCTGTGTCTGTGTCTGTCTCTGTGTCTGTGTCTGTCTCTGTCTCTCTGTTTCTATCTCTGTCTCTGTGTCTGTTTCTGTCTCTGTCTCTGTGTCTGTTTCTGTCTGTCTCTGTCTGTTTCTGTCTGTGTCTGTCTCTGTCTCTGTGTCTGTTTGTCTCTGTGTCTGTGTCTGTCTGTCTCTGTGTCTGTGTCTGTCTCTGTGTCTGTGTTTGTGTCTGTCTCTGTTTCTGTCTCTGTCTCTCTGTCTGTGTTTGTGTCTGTGTCTGCTTCTGTCTCTGTCTCTCTTTCTGTCTCTGTCTCTGTTTCTGTCTCTGTCTCTGTCTCTGTGTCTGTCTCTGTCTCTCTGACTCAACCTCTCTGTCTGCCTGTCTGTTTTTCTGGCTGTGTCTCTCTGTTCAAGTTCATTTAATGTCTATCCACATGAAGTGATATTAGCATTACCTGTCCCGGGCCATTAGGTAAAGGTATGTCACAAAAAGCATTGGACTGAAACTTTCTGTCTCTGTCTCTCTCTCTCTCTGTTTCTGTCTCTGAGTCTTCCTTTGTCGGTCCGTATCTGTCTCTGTGTCTGTTTCTGTCTCTGTGTCTGTGTCTGTCTCTGTCTCTCTCTTTCTATCTCTGTCTCTGTGTCTGTTTCTGTCTCTGTCTCTGTGTCTGTTTCTGTGTCTGTCTGTTTCTGTCTGTGTCTGTCTCTGTCTGTGTCTGTCTCTGTTTCTGTCTCTGTGTCTGTCTGTCTCTGTGTCTGTGTCTGTCTGTCTCTGTGTCTGTGTCTGTCTCTGTGTCTGTGTTTGTGTCTGTCTCTGTTTCTGTTTCTGTCTCTGTCTCTGTTTCTGTTTCTGTCTCTGTGTCTGTTTCTGTCTCTGTCTCTGTGTCTCTGTGTCTGTGTGTCTGTCTCTGTCTCTGTGTCTGTCTCTGTCTCTGTTTCTGTCTCTGTGTCTCTGTCTGTCTCTGTCTCTGTCTCTGTTTCTGTCTTTGTCTCTGTCTCTGTTTCTGTCTCTGTCTCTGTCTCTGTGTCTGTCTCTGTCTCTGTTTCTGTCTCTGTCTCTGTGTCTGTCTCTGTCTCTCTGACTCAACCTCTCTGTCTGCCTGTCTGTTTGTCTGGCTGTACCTCTATGTTCAAGTTCAGTTAATGTCTATCCACATGAAGTGATATTAGCATTACCTGTCCCGGGCCATTAGGTAAAGGTATGTCACAAAAAGCATTGGACTGAAACTTTCTGTCTCTGTCTCTCTCTCTCTCTCTCTGTTTCTGTCTCTGAGTCTTCCTTTGTCGTTCCGTATCTGTCTCTGTGTCTGTGTCTGTCTCTGTGTCTGTGTCTGTCTCTGTCTCTCTGTTTCTATCTCTGTCTCTGTGTCTGTTTCTGTCTCTGTCTCTGTGTCTGTTTCTGTGTCTGTCTGTTTCTGTCTGTGTCTGTCTCTGTGTCTGTCTGTCTCTGTGTCTGTGTCTGTCTGTCTCTGTGTCTGTGTCTGTCTCTGTGTCTGTGTTTGTGTCTGTCTCTGTGTCTGTGTTTGTGTCTGTCTCTGTTTCTGTCTCTGTCTCTGTGTCTGTTTCTGTCTCTGAGTCTTCCTTTGTCGTTCCGTATCTGTCTCTGTGTCTGTGTCTGTCTCTGTGTCTGTGTCTGTGTCCGTCTCTGTGTCTGTGTCTGTCTCTGTCTCTCTGTCTCTGTGTCTGTCTCTGTGTTTGTGTCTGTCTCTGTCTCTGTGTATGTGTCTGTGTCTGTCTCTGTTTCTGTTTCTGTCTCTGTCTCTGTTTCTGTTTCTGTCTCTGTGTCTGTTTCTGTCTCTGTCTCTGTGTCTCTGTGTCTGTCTCTGTCTCTGTCTCTGTGTCTGTGTCTGTCTCTGTGTCTGTGTCTGTTTCTGTCTCTGTGTCTGTCTCTGTGTCTGTGTTTGTGTCTGTCTCTGTTTCTGTCTCTGTGTCTGTTTCTGTCACAAAAAGCATTGGACTGAAACTTTCTGTCTCTGTCTCTCTCTCTCTCTGTTTCTGTCTCTGAGTCTTCCTTTGTCGTTCCGTATCTGTCTCTGTGTCTGTGTCTGTGTCTGTCTCTGTGTCTGTGTCTGTCTCTGTCTCTCTGTTTCTATCTCTGTCTCTGTGTCTGTTTCTGTCTCTGTCTCTGTGTCTGTTTCTGTCTGTCTCTGTCTGTTTCTGTCTGTGTCTGTCTCTGTCTCTGTGTCTGTTTGTCTCTGTGTCTGTGTCTGTCTGTCTCTGTGTCTGTGTCTGTCTCTGTGTCTGTGTTTGTGTCTGTCTCTGTTTCTGTCTCTGTCTCTCTGTCTGTGTTTGTGTCTGTGTCTGCTTCTGTCTCTGTCTCTCTTTCTGTCTCTGTCTCTGTTTCTGTCTCTGTCTCTGTCTCTGTGTCTGTCTCTGTCTCTCTGACTCAACCTCTCTGTCTGCCTGTCTGTTTTTCTGGCTGTGTCTCTCTGTTCAAGTTCATTTAATGTCTATCCACATGAAGTGATATTAGCATTACCTGTCCCGGGCCATTAGGTAAAGGTATGTCACAAAAAGCATTGGACTGAAACTTTCTGTCTCTGTCTCTCTCTCTCTCTGTTTCTGTCTCTGAGTCTTCCTTTGTCGGTCCGTATCTGTCTCTGTGTCTGTTTCTGTCTCTGTGTCTGTGTCTGTCTCTGTCTCTCTGTTTCTATCTCTGTCTCTGTGTCTGTTTCTGTCTCTGTCTCTGTGTCTGTTTCTGTGTCTGTCTGTTTCTGTCTGTGTCTGTCTCTGTCTGTGTCTGTCTCTGTCTCTGTGTCTGTCTGTCTCTGTGTCTGTGTCTGTCTGTCTCTGTGTCTGTGTCTGTCTCTGTGTCTGTGTTTGTGTCTGTCTCTGTTTCTGTCTCTGTGTCTGTGTCTGTCTCTGTCTCTGTTTCTGTCTCTGTTTCTGTCTCTGTCTCTGTGTCTGTCTCAGTCTCTGTTTCTGTCTCTGTCTCTGTGTCTGTCTCTGTCTCTCTGACTCAACCTCTCTGTCTGCCTGTCTGTTTGTCTGGCTGTATCTCTCTGTTCAAGTTCAGTTAATGTCTATCCACATGAAGTGATATTAGCATTACCTGTCCCGGGCCATTAGGTAAAGGTATGTCACAAAAAGCATTGGACTGAAACTTTCTGTCTCTGTCTCTCTCTCTCTCTGTTTCTGTCTCTGAGTCTTCCTTTGTTGTGCCGTATCTGTCTCTGTGTCTGTGTCTGTTTCTGTGTCTGTGTCTGTCTCTGTCTCTCTGTTTCTATCTCTGTCTCTGTGTCTGTTTCTGTCTCTGTCTCTGTGTCTGTGTCTGTCTGTTTCTGTCTGTGTCTGTCTCTGTCTGTGTCTGTCTCTGTCTCTGTGTCTGTCTGTCTCTGTGTCTGTGTCTGTCTCTGTGTCTGTGTTTGTGTCTGTCTCTGTTTCTGTCTCTGTGTCTGTGTCTGTCTCTGTGTCTGTTTCTGTCTCTGTCTCTGTCTCTGTCTCTGTGTCTGTCTCTGTCTCTCTGACTCAACCTCTCTGTCTGCCTGTCTGTTTGTCTGGCTGTATCTCTCTGTTCAAGTTCAGTTAATGTCTATCCACATGAAGTGATATTAGCATTACCTGTCCCGGGCCATTAGGTAAAGGTATGTCACAAAAAGCATTGGACTGAAACTTTCTGTCTCTGTCTCTCTCTCTCTCTGTTTCTGTCTCTGAGTCTTCCTTTGTCGTTTCGTATCTGTCTCTGTGTCTGTGTCTGTCTCTGTGTCTGTGTCTGTCTCTGTCTGTTTCTGTGTCTGTCTCTGTGTCTGTTTGTGTGTCTGTCTGTCTCTGTCCGTTTCTGTGTCTGTCTGTTTCTGTCTGTGTCTGTCTCTGTCTGTTTCTGTGTCTGTCTGTCTCTGTCTGTTTCTGACTGTCTGTTTATGTCTGTGTCTGTGTCTGTCTCTGTGTCTGTCTGTCTCTGTCTCTGTTTCTGTCTCTGTTTGTGTCTGTCTCTGTGTCTGTGTCTGTCTGTCTCTGTGTCTGTGTCTGTCTCTGTCTGTTTCTGTGTCTGTTTCTGTCTGTCTCTGTCTCTGTGTCTGTCTGTCTCTGTGTCTGTCTGTGTCTGTTTCTGTCTGTGTCTGTCTCTGTGTCTGTGTCTGTCTGTCTATGTGCCTGTGTCTGTCTGTTTCAGTCTCTGTCTGTCTATGTGTCTGTTTCTTTCTCTGTCTCTGTTTCTGTCTCTGTCTGTGTCTGTCTCTGTCTCTGTTTCTGTCTCTGTGTCTGTGTCTGTCTCCGTCTCTGTGTCTGTCTCTGTCTGTGTCTGTCTCTGTCTCTGTGTCTGTTTCTGTCTCTGTCTGTCTCTGTGTCTGTGTCTGTCTGTCTCTGTCTCTGTGTCTGTCTCTGTCTCTCTGACTCAACCTCTCTGTCTGCCTGTCTGTTTGTCTGGCTGTATCTCTCTGTTCAAGTTCAGTTAATGTCTATCCACATGAAGTGATACTAGCATTACTTGTCCCGGGCCATTAGGTAAAGGTATGTCACAAAAAGCATTGGACTGAAACTTTCTGTCTCTGTCTCTCTCTCTCTGTGTTTCTGTCTCTGAGTCTTCCTTTGTCGTTCCGTATCTGTCTCTGTGTCTGTGTCTGTCTCTGTGTCTGTGTCTGTTTCTGTGTCTCTCTCTGTGTCTGTTTCTGTCTGTCTCTGTCTGTTTCTGTGTCTGTCTGTTCTGTCTGTGTCTGTCTCTGTCTGTGTCTCTCTCTTATTCTGTCTCTGTCTCTGTCTGTCTCTGTCTCTGTGTCTGTCTCTGTTTCTGTCTCTGTCTCTCTCTGTTTCTGTCTCTGTGTCTGTCTCTGTGTCTGTCTCTGTCTCTGTTTCTGTCTCTGTCTCTGTTTCTGTCTCTGTCTCTGTGTCTGTGTGTCTGTCTCTGTCTCTGTTTCTGTCTCTGTGTCGGTGTCGGTCTCTGTCTCTGTGTCTGTCTCTGTCTCTGTTTCTGTCTCTGTTTGTCTCTGTGTCTGTTTCTGTGTCTGTCTCTGTCTCTGTGTCTGTCTCTGTGTCTGTGTCTGTCTCTGTCTCTCTGTCTGTGTCTGTCTCTGTCTCTCTGTCTGTCTCTGTGTCTGTGTCTGTCTGTCTCTGTGTCTCTCTGTCTGTCTCTGTGTTTGTGTCTGTCTCTGTTTCTGTCTCTGTCTGTTTCTGTGTCTGTCTCTGTGTCTGTTTCTGTGTCTGTCTGTCTCTGTGTCTGTCTGTTTCTGTCTGTGTCTGTCTGTGTCTGTGTCTGTCTCTGTCTCTGTGTCTGTCTGTCTCTGTCTGTGTCTGTCTCTGTCTGTTTCTGTTTGTGTCTGTCTGTCTCTGTCTCTGTGTCTGTTTCTGTCTCTCTGTCTGTGCCTGTCTCTGTCTCTCTGTCTCTGTGTCTGTCTCTGTGTTTGTGTCTGTGTCTGTCTCTGTGTCTGTGTCTGTCTCTGTTTCTGTTTCTGTCTCTGTGTGTGTTTCTGTCTCTGTCTCTGTGTCTCTGTGTCTGTGTCTGTTTCTGTGTCTGTGTCTGTCTCTGTTTCTGCCTCTGTCTCTGTTTCTGTCTCTGTCTCTGTTTCTGTCTCTGTCTCTGTTTCTGTCTCTGTCTCTGTCTCTGTTTCTGTCTCTGTCTCTTTCTCTGTTTCTGTCTCTGTGTCTGTGTCTGTCTCTGTCTCTGTTTCTGTCTCTGTCTCTGTGTCTGTCTCTGTCTCTCTGACTCAACCTCTCTGTCTGCCTGTTTGTCTGACTGCATCTCTGTTCAAGTTCAGTTAATGTCTATCCACATGAAGTGATATTAGCATTACCTGTCCCGGGCCATTCGGTAAAGGTATGTCACAAAAAGCATTGGACTGAAACTTTCTGTCTCTGTCTCTCTCTCTCTCTGTTTCTGTCTCTGAGTCTTCTTTTGTCGTTCCGTATCTGTCTCTGTGTCTGTGTCTGTGTCTGTCTCTGTGTCTGTGTCTGTTTCTGTGTCTGTCTCTGTGTCTGTTTCTGTCTGTCTCTGTCTGTTTCTGTGTCTGTCTGTTCTGTCTGTGTCTGTCTCTGTCTGTGTCTCTCTCTTATTCTGTCTGTCTCTGTCTGTCTCTGTCTCTGTGTCTGTCTCTGTTTCTGTCTCTGTCTCTGTCTCTGTTTCTGTCTCTGTGTCTGTCTCTGTGTCTGTCTCTGTCTCTGTTTCTGTCTCTGTGTCGGTGTCGGTCTCTGTCTCTGTTTCTGTCTCTGTGTCTGCGTCTGTGTCTGTCTCTGTGTCTGTGTCTGTCTCTGTCTCTCTGTTTCTATCTCTGTCTCTGTGTCTGTGTTTGTCTCTGTCTCTGTGTCTGTCTCTGTTTCTGTCTCTGTGTCTGTCTCTGTCTCTGTTTCTGTCTCTGTGTCTGTCTCTTTCTCTGTCTCTGTGTCTGTCTCTGTCTCTGTGTCTGTTTCTGTCTCTGTTTGTCTCTGTGTCTGTTTCTGTGTCTGTCTCTGTGTCTGTGTCTCTCTGTGTCTGTTTCTGTCTCTGTCTCTCTGTCTGTGTCTGTCTCTGTCTCTCTGTCTGTCTCTGTCTCTCTGTCTGTCTCTGTGTCTCTCTGTCTGTCTCTGTGTCTGTGTCTGTCTCTGTTTCTGTCTGTTTCTGTGTCTGTCTCTGTGTCTGTTTCTGTGTCTGTCTGTCTCTGTGTCTGTCTGTTTCTGTCTGTGTCTGTCTCTGTCTGTGTCTGTCTCTGTTTCTGTCTCTGTGTCTGTCTGTCTGTTTCTGTCTCTGTCTGTTTCTGTCTGTGTCTGTCTGTCTCTGTGTCTGTTTCTGTCTCTCTCTCTCTGTCTGTCTCTGTCTCTCTGTCTCTGTGTCTGTCTCTGTGTTTGTGTCTGTGTCTGTCTCTGTGTCTGTGTCTGTCTCTGTTTCTGTTTCTGTCTCTGTGTGTGTTTCTGTCTCTGTCTCTGTGTCTCTGTTTCTGTGTCTGTGTCTGTCTCTGTTTCTGCCTCTGTCTCTGTTTCTGTCTCTGTCTCTGTTTCAGTCTCTGTGTCTGTTTCTGTCTGTCTCTGTCTGTTTCTGTGTCTGTCTGTTCTGTCTGTGTCTGTCTCTGTCTGTGTCTCTCTCTTATTCTGTCTCTGTCTCTGTCTGTCTCTGTCTCTGTGTCTGTCTCTGTTTCTGTCTCTGTCTCTGTTTCTGTCTCTGTGTCTGTCTCTGTGTCTGTCTCTGTCTCTGTTTCTGTCTCTGTCTCTGTTTCTGTCTCTGTCTCTGTGTCTGTGTGTCTGTTTCTGTCTCTGTTTCTGTCTCTGTTTCTGTCTCTGTGTCGGTGTCGGTCTCTGTCTCTGTGTCTGTCTCTGTCTCTGTTTCTGTCTCTGTGTTTGTCTGTCTGTGTCTGTGTCTGTCTCTGTGTCTGTCTGTCTCTGTCTGTGTCTGTCTCTGTCTGTTTCTGTCTGTGTCTGTGTCTGTCTGTCTCTGTCTCTGTGTCTGTTTCTGTCTCTGTGTCTGTGTCTGTCTCTGTCTCTCTGTCTCTGTGTCTGTCTCTGTGTTTGTGTCTGTGTCTGTCTCTGTGTCTGTGTCTGTCTCTGTTTTTGTTTCTGTCTCTGGGTGTGTTTCTGTCTCTGTCTCTGTGTCTCTGTGTCTCTGTGTCTGTGTCTGTTTCTGTGTCTGTGTCTGTCTCTGTTTCTGCCTCTGTCTCTGTTTCTGTCTCTGTCTCTGTTTCTGTCTCTGTCTCTGTTTTTGTCTTTGTCTCTGTCTCTGTTTCTGTCTCTGTATCTTTCTCTGTTTCTGTCTCTGTGTCTGTCTCTGTCTCTGTTTCTGTCTCTGTCTCTGTGCCTGTCTCTGTCTCTCTGACTCAACCTCTCTGTCTGCCTGTCTGTTTGTCTGACTGTATCTCTCTGTTCAAGTTCAGTTAATGTCTATCCACATGAAGTGATATTAGCATTACCTGTCCCGGGCCATTCGGTAAAGGTATGTCACAAAAAGCATTGGACTGAAACTTTCTGTCTCTGTCTCTCTCTCTCTCTGTTTCTGTCTCTGAGTCTTCTTTTGTCGTTCCGTATCTGTCTCTGTGTCTGTGTCTGTCTCTGTGTCTGTGTCTGTTTCTGTGTCTGTTTCTGTCTGTCTCTGTCTGTTTCTGTGTCTGTCTGTTCTGTCTGTGTCTGTCTCTGTCTGTGTCTCTCTCTTATTCTGTCTCTGTCTCTGTCTGTCTCTGTCTCTGTGTCTGTCTCTGTTTCTGTCTCTGTCTCTGTCTCTGTTTCTGTCTCTGTGTCTGTCTCTGTGTCTGTCTCTGTCTCTGTTTCTGTCTCCGTCTCTGTTTCTGTCTCTGTCTCTGTTTCTGTCTCTGTTTCTGTCTCTGTGTCTGTGTCGGTCTCTGTCTCTGTGTCTGTCTCTGTCTCTGTTTCTGTCTCTGTTTCTGTCTCTGTGTCTGCGTCTGTGTCTGTCTCTGTGTCTGTGTCTGTCTCTGTCTCTCTGTTTCTATCTCTGTCTCTGTGTCTGTGTTTGTCTCTGTCTCTGTGTCTGTGTCTGTCTCTGTTTCTGTCTCTGTGTCTGTTTCTGTCTATGTTTCTGTGTCTGTGTGTCTGTCTCTGTCTCTGTCTCTGTTTCTGTCTCTGTCTCTGTTTCTGTCTCTGTGTCTGTCTCTGTCTCTGTTTCTGTCTCTGTGTCTGGCTCTGTGTTTGTGTCTGTCTCTGTGTCTGTGTCTGTTTCTGTGTCTGTCTCTTTCTCTGTCTCTGTGTCTGTCTCTGTCTCTGTTTCTGTCTCTGTCTCTGTGTCTGTTTCTGTCTCTGTTTGTCTCTGTGTCTGTTTCTGTGTCTGTCTCTGTCTCTGTGTCTCTCTGTGTCTGTTTCTGTCTCTGTCTCTCTGTCTGTGTCTGTCTCTGTCTCTCTGTCTGTCTCTGTGTCTGTGTCTGTCTGTCTCTGTGTCTCTCTGTCTGTCTCTGTGTCTGTCTGTTTCTGTGTCTGTCTCTGTGTCTGTTTCTGTGTCTGTCTGTCTCTGTGTCTGTCTGTTTCTGTCTCTGTCTGTGTCTGTTTCTGTCTCTGTGTCTGTCTGTCTCTGTCTGTTTCTGTCTCTGTCTGTTTCTGTCTGTGTCTGTGTCTGTCTGTCTCTGTCTCTGTGTCTGTTTCTGTCTCTCTCTCTGTGTCTGTCTCTGTCTCTCTGTCTCTGTGTCTGTCTCTCTGTTTGTGTCTGTGTCTGTCTCTCTGTCTGTGTCTGTCTCTCTTTCTCTGTCTGTGTCTGTCTCTCTGTCTGTGTCTGTGTCTGTCTCTGTTTCTGCCTCTGTTTCTGTTTCTGTCTCTGTCTCTGTTTCAGTCTCTGTGTCTGTTTCTGTCTGTCTCTGTCTGTTTCTGTGTCTGTCTGTTCTGTCTGTGTCTGTCTCTGTCTGTGTCTCTCTCTTATTCTGTCTCTGTCTCTTTCTGTCGCTGTCTCTGTGTCTGTCTCTGTTTCTGTCTCTGTCTCTGTTTCTGTCTCTGTGTCTGTCTCTGTGTCTGTCTCTGTCTCTGTTTCTGTCTCTGTCTCTGTTTCTGTCTCTGTCTCTGTGTCTGTGTGTCTGTCTCTGTGTCTGTTTCTGTCTCTGTTTCTGTCTCTGTTTCTGTCTCTGTGTCGGTGTCGGTCTCTGTCTCTGTGTCTGTCTCTGTCTCTGTTTCTGTCTCTGTGTCTGCGTTTGTGTCTGTCTCTGTGTCTGTGTCTGTCTGTCTCTCTGTTTCAATCTCTGTCTCTGTGTCTGTGTTTGTCTCTGTCTCTGTGTCTGTGTCTGTCTCTTTTTCTGTCTCTGTGTCTGTTTCTGTCTATGTTTCTGTGTCTGTGTGTCTGTCTCTGTCTCTGTCTCTGTTTCTGTCTCTGTCTCTGTTTCTGTCTCTGTGTCTGTCTCTGTCTCTGTTTCTGTCTCTGTGTCTGGCTCTGTGTTTGTGTCTGTCTCTGTGTCTGTGTCTGTTTCTGTGTCTGTCTCTTTCTCTGTCTCTGTGTCTGTCTCTGTCTCTGTTTCTGTCTCTGTCTCTGTTTCTGTCTCTGTTTGTCTATGTGTCTGTTTCTGTCTCTGTTTGTCTCTGTGTCTGTTTCTGTGTCTGTCTCTGTCTCTGTGTCTGTCTCTGTGTCTGTTTCTGTCTCTGTCTCTCTGTCTGTGTCTGTCTCTGTCTCTCTGTCTGTCTCTGTGTCTGTGTCTGTCTGTCTCTGTGTCTCTCTGTCTGTCTCTGTGTTTGTGTCTGTCTCTGTTTCTGTCTCTGTCTATTTCTGTGTCTGTCTCTGTGTCTGTTTCTGTGTCTGTCTGTCTCTGTGTCTGTCTGTTTCTGTCTGTGTCTGTCTCTGTCTGTGTCTGTCTCTGTTTCTGTCTCTGTGTCTGTCTGTCTCTGTCTGTTTCTGTCTCTGTCTGTTTCTGTCTGTGTCTGTGTCTGTCTGTCTCTGTCTCTGTGTCTGTTTCTGTCTCTGTGTTTTTGTCTGTGTCTGTCTCTGTGTCTGTGTCTGTCTCTGTTTCTGTTTCTGTCTCTGTGTGTGTTTCTGTCTCTGTGTCTCTGTTTCTGTGTCTGTGTCTGTCTCTGTTTCTGCCTCTGTCTCTGTTTCTGTCTCTGTCTCTGTTTCTGTCTCTGTCTCTGTCTTTGTCTCTGTCTCTGTTTCTGTCTCTGTCTCTTTCTCTGTTTCTGTCTCTGTGTCTGTGTCTGTGTATCTGTCTCTGTCTCTGTCTCTGTTTCTGTCTCTGTCTCTGTTTCTGTCTCTGTTTCTGTCTCTGTGTCGGGCTCTGTCTCTGTGTCTGTCTCTGTCTCTGTTTCTGTCTCTGTCTCTGTTTCTGTCTCTGTGTCTGTTTCTGTCTCTGTTTGTCTCTGTGTCTGTTTCTGTCTCTGTTTGTCTCTGTGTCTGTTTCTGTGTCTGTCTCTGTCTCTGTGTCTGTCTCTGTGTCTGTTTCTGTCTCTGTCTCTCTGTCTGTGTCTGTCTCTGTCTCTCTGTCTGTCTCTGTGTCTGTGTCTGTCTGTCTCTCTCTCTGTTTCTGTCTCTGTCTCTGTTTCTGTCTCTGTGTCTGTCTCTGTCTCTGTTTCTGTCTCTGTGTCTGGCTCTGTGTTTGTGTCTGTCTCTGTGTCTGTGTCTGTTTCTGTGTCTGTCTCTTTCTCTGTCTCTGTGTCTGTCTCTGTCTCTGTTTCTGTCTCTGTCTCTGTTTCTGTCTCTGTGTCTGTTTCTGTCTCTGTTTGTCTCTGTGTCTGTTTCTGTCTCTGTTTGTCTCTGTGTCTGTTTCTGTGTCTGTCTCTGTCTCTGTGTCTGTCTCTGTGTCTGTTTCTGTCTCTGTCTCTCTGTCTGTGTCTGTCTCTGTCTCTGTGTCTGTCTCTGTGTCTGTGTCTGTCTGTCTCTGTGTCTCTCTGTCTGTCTCTGTGTTTGTGTCTCTCTCTGTTTCTGTCTCTGTCTGTTTTTGTGTCTGTCTCTGTGTCTGTTTCTGTGTCTGTCTGTCTCTGTGTCTGTCTGTTTCTGTCTGTGTCTGTCTCTGTCTGTTTCTGTCTGTGTCTGTCTGTCTCTGTCTCTGTGTCTGTTTCTGTCTCTCTGTCTGTGTCTGTCTCTGTCTCTCTGTCTCTGTGTCTGTCTCTGTGTTTGTGTCTGTGTCTGTCTCTGTGTCTGTGTCTGTCTCTGTTTCTGTTTCTGTCTCTGTGTGTGTTTCTGTCTCTGTCTGTGTCTCTCTCTTATTCTGTCTCTGTCTCTTTCTGTCGCTGTCTCTGTGTCTGTCTCTGTTTCTGTCTCTGTCTCTGTTTCTGTCTCTGTGTCTGTCTCTGTGTCTGTCTCTGTCTCTGTTTCTGTCTCTGTCTCTGTTTCTGTCTCTGTCTCTGTGTCTGTGTGTCTGTCTCTGTGTCTGTTTCTGTCTCTGTTTCTGTCTCTGTTTCTGTCTCTGTGTCGGTGTCGGTCTCTGTCTCTGTGTCTGTCTCTGTCTGTGTTTCTGTCTCTGTGTCTGCGTTTGTGTCTGTCTCTGTGTCTGTGTTTGTCTCACTGTTTCAATCTCTGTCTCTGTGTCTGTGTTTGTCTCTGTCTCTGTGTCTGTGTCTGTCTCTGTTTCTGTCTCTGTGTCTGTTTCTGTCTATGTTTCTGTGTCTGTGTGTCTGTCTCTGTCTCTGTCTCTGTTTCTGTCTCTGTCTCTGTTTCTGTCTCTGTGTCTGTCTCTGTCTCTGTTTCTGTCTCTGTGTCTGGCTCTGTATTTGTGTCTGTCTCTGTGTCTGTGTCTGTGTCTGTGTCTGTCTCTTTCTCTGTCTCTGTGTCTGTCTCTGTCTCTGTTTCTGTCTCTGTCTCTGTTTCTGTCTCTGTGTCTGTTTCTGTCTCTGTTTGTCTCTGTGTCTGTTTCTGTCTCTGTTTGTCTCTGTGTCTGTTTCTGTGTCTGTCTCTGTCTCTGTGTCTGTCTCTGTGTCTGTTTCTGTCTCTGTCTCTCTGTCTGTGTCTGTCTCTGTCTCTTTGTCTGTCTCTGTGTCTGTGTCTGTCTGTCTCTGTGTCTCTCTGTCTGTCTCTGTGTTTGTGTCTGTCTCTGTTTCTGTCTCTGTCTGTTTCTGTGTCTGTCTCTGTGTCTGTTTCTGTGTCTGTCTGTCTCTGTGTCTGTCTGTTTCTGTCTGTGTCTGTCTCTGTCTGTGTCTGTCTCTGTTTCTGTCTCTGTGTCTGTCTGTCTCTGTCTGTTTCTGTCTCTGTCTGTTTCAGTCTGTATCTGTGTCTGTCTGTCTCTGTCTCTGTGTCTGCTTCTGTCTCTCTGTCTGTGTCTGTCTCTGTCTCTCTGTCTCTGTGTCTGTCTCTGTTTCTGTTTCTGTCTCTGTGTGTGTTTCTGTCTCTGTCTCTGTGTCTCTGTTTCTGTGTCTGTGTCTGTCTCTGTTTCTGCCTCTGTCTCTGTTTCTGTCTCTGTCTCTGTTTCTGTCTCTGTCTCTGTCTTTGTCTCTGTCTCTGTTTCTGTCTCTGTCTCTTTCTCTGTTTCTGTCTCTGTGTCTGTGTCTGTGTTTCTGTCTCTGTCTCTGTCTCTGTTTCTTTCTCTGTTTCTGTCTCTGTGTCGGGCTCTGTCTCTGTGTCTGTCTCTGTCTCTGTTTCTGTCTCTGTCTCTGTTTCTGTCTCTGTGTCTGTTTCTGTCTCTGTTTGTCTCTGTGTCTGTTTCTGTCTCTGTTTGTCTCTGTGTCTGTTTCTGTGTCTGTCTCTGTCTCTGTGTCTGTCTCTGTGTCTGTTTCTGTCTCTGTCTCTCTGTCTGTGTCTGTCTCTGTCTCTCTGTCTGTCTCTGTGTCTGTGTCTGTCTGTCTCTCTCTCTGTTTCTGTCTCTGTCTCTTTTTCTGTCTCTGTGTCTGTCTCTGTCTCTGTTTCTGTCTCTGTGTCTGGCTCTGTGTTTGTGTCTGTCTCTGTGTCTGTGTCTGTTTCTGTGTCTGTCTCTTTCTCTGTCTCTGTGTCTGTCTCTGTCTCTGTTTCTGTCTCTGTTTCTGTCTCTGTGTCTGTTTCTGTCTCTGTTTGTCTCTGTGTCTGTTTCTGTCTCTGTTTGTCTCTGTGTCTGTTTCTGTGTCTGTCTCTGTCTCTGTGTCTGTCTCTGTGTCTGCTTCTGTCTCTGTCTCTCTGTCTGTGTCTGTCTCTGTCTCTGTGTCTGTCTCTGTGTCTGTGTCTGTCTGTCTCTGTGTCTCTGTGTCTGTCTCTGTGTTTGTGTCTCTCTCTGTTTCTGTCTCTGTCTGTTTTTGTGTCTGTCTCTGTGTCTGTTTCTGTGTCTGTCTGTCTCTGTGTCTGTCTGTTTCTGTCTGTGTCTGTCTCTGTCTGTTTCTGTCTGTGTCTGTCTGTCTCTGTCTCTGTGTCTGTTTCTGTCTCTCTGTCTGTGTCTGTCTCTGTCTCTCTGTCTCTGTGTCTGTCTCTGTGTTTGTGTCTGTGTCTGTCTCTGTGTCTGTGTCTGTCTCTGTTTCTGTTTCTGTCTCTGTGTGTGTTTCTGTCTCTGTCTCTGTGTCTCTGTTTCTGTGTCTGTGTCTGTCTCTGTTTCTGCCTCTGTCTCTGTTTCTGTCTCTGTCTCTGTTTCTGTCTCTGTCTCTGTTTTTGTCTTTGTCTCTGTCTCTGTTTCTGTCTCTGTCTCTTTCTCTGTTTGTGTCTCTGTGTCTGTGTCTGTGTCTGTCTCTGTTTCTGTCTCTGTCTCTGTCTCTGTTTCTGTCTCTGTCTCTGTGTCTGTCTCTGTCTCTCTGACTCAACCTCTCTGTCTGCCTGTCTGTTTGTCTGGCTGTATCTCTCTGTTCAAGTTCAGTTAATGTCTATCCACATGAAGTGATATTAGCATTACCTGTCCCGGGCCATTAGGTAAAGGTATGTCACAAAAAGCATTGGACTGAAACTTTCTGTCTCTGTCTCTCTCTCTCTCTGTTTCTGTCTCTGAGTCTTCCTTTGTCGTTCCGTATCTGTCTCTGTGTCTGTGTCTGTCTCTGTGTCTGTGTCTGTCTCTGTCTGTTTCTGTGTCTGTCTCTGTGTCTGTTTCTGTCTGTCTCTGTCTGTTTCTGTGTCTGTCTGTTCTGTCTGTGTCTGTCTCTGTCTCTCTCTTATTCTGTCTCTGTGTCTGTCTGTCTCCGTCTGTTTCTGACTCTGTCTGTTTATGTCTGTGTCTGTCTCTGTGTCTGTCTGTCTCTGTCTCTGTTTCTGTCTCTGTTTGTGTCTGTCTCTGTGTCTGTGTCTGTCTGTCTCTGTGTCTGTGTCTGTCTCTGTCTGTTTCCGTCTCTGTCTGTGTCTGTTTCTGTTTCTGTTTCTGTCTGTCTCTGTGTCTGTCTGTCTCTGTGTATGTGTCTGTCTGTGTCTGTTTCTGTCTGTGTCTCTGTTTCTGTCTGTGTCTGTCTCTGTGTCTGTGTCTTTCTGTCTCTGTGTCTGTCTCTGTCTCTGTTTCTGTGTCTGTCTCTGTCTCTGTTTCTGTCTCTGTTTCTGTCTCTGTCTCTGTGTCTGTGTCTGTCTCTGTCTCTGTGTCTGTGTCTGTCTCTGTCTCTGTTTCTGTCTCTGTGTCTGTCTCTGTGTCTGTGTCTGTGTCTGTCTCTGTGTCTGTCTCTGTCTCTGTGTCTGTCTCTGTCTCTGTTTCTGTCTCTGTCTCTGTGTCTGCCTCTGTTTCTGTCTCTGTGTCTGTCTCTGTTTCTGTTTCTGTCTCTGTCTCTGTGTCTGTGTCTGTCTATGTCTCTGTGTCAGTGTCAGTGTCTGTCTCTGTTTCTGTCTCTGTGTCTGTCTCTGTTTCTGTTTCTGTCTCTGTCTCTGTCTCTGTGTCTGTGTCTGTTTCTGTTTCTGTCTCTGTCTCTGTTTCTGTCTTTGTCTGTGTGTCTGTGTCTGTCTCTGTTTCTGTCTCTGTCTCTGTCTCTGTGTCTGTTTCTGTCTCTGTGTCTGTCTCTGTCTCTGTTTCTGTCTCTGTTTCTGTGTCTGTCTCTGTCTCTGTTTCTGTGTCTGTCTCTGTGTCTCTCTCTGTCTGTCTCTGTCTGTCTCTGTGTCTGTCTCTCTGTCTGTTTCTATCTCTGTGTCTGTGTCTGTTTCTGTCTCTGTGTTTGTCTGTGTGTTTGTGTCTGTTTCTGTCTCTGTGTCTGTCTCTGTTTCTGTCTCTGTCTCTGTTTCTGTCTCTGTGTCTGTCTCTGTTTCTGTCTCTGTCTCTGTTTCTGTCTCTGTGTCTGTCTCTGTTTCTGTCTCTCTCTGTCTCTGTCTCTGTGTCTGTGTCTGTCTCTGTTTCTGTCTCTGTGTCTGTCTCTGTCTCTATCTGTCTCTGTCTCTGTGTCTGTCTGTCTCTGTCTCTGTTTCTGTCTCTGTCTGTGTCTGTCTCTGTTTCTGTCTCTGTGTCTGTCTCTGTCTCTGTGTCTGTGTCTGTCTCTGTCTCTGTGTCTTTTTCTGTTTCTGTCTCTGTCTCTGTGTCTGTCTCTGTCTCTGTCTCTGTCTCTGTTTCTGTCTGTGTGTCTGTCTCTGTCTCTGTCTCTGTGTCTGTCTCTGTCTCTCTGACCTAACCTCTCTGTCTGCCTGTCTGTTTGTCTGGCTGTATCTCTCTGTTCAAGTTCAGTTAATGTCTATCCACATGAAGTGATATTAGCATTACCTGTCCCGGGCCATTCGGTAAAGGTATGTCACAAAAAGCATTGGACTGAAACTTTCTGTCTCTGTCTCTCTCTCTCTCTCTGTTTCTGTCTCTGAGTCTTCCTTTGTCGTTCCGTATCTGTCTCTGTGTCTGTGTCTGTCTCTGTGTCTGTGTCTGTGTCTGTCTCTGTCTCTGTCTGTTTCTGTGTCTGTCTCTGTGTCTGTTTCTGTCTGTCTCTGTCTGTTTCTGTGTCTGTCTGTTCTGTCTGTGTCTCTCTCTTATTCTGTCTCTGTGTCTGTCTCCGTCTGTTTCTGACTCTGTCTGTTTATGTCTGTGTCTGTGTCTGTCTCTGTGTCTGTCTGTCTCTGTCTCTGTTTCTGTCTCTGTTTGTGTCTGTCTCTGTGTCTGTCTGTCTCTGTGTCTGTGTCTGTCTCTGTCTGTTTCTGTCTCTGTCTGTGTCTGTTTCTGTGTCTGTTTCTGTCTGTCTATGTGTCTGTATCTGTCTGTGTCTGTCTCTGTTTCTGTCTCTGTGTCTGTCTCTGTCTCTGTGTCTGTTTCTGTTTCTGTCTCTGTGTCTGTCTCTGTCTCTGTCTCTCTGACTCAACCTCTCTGTCTGCCTGTCTGTTTGTCTGGCTGTATCTCTCTGTTCAAGTTCAGTTAATGTCTATCCACATGAAGTGATATTAGCATTACCTGTCCCGGGCCATTAGGTAAATGTATGTCACAAAAAGCATTGGACTGAAACTTTCTGTCTCTGTCTCTCTCTCTCTCTGTTTCTGTCTCTGAGTCTTCTTTTGTCGTTCCGTATCTGTCTCTGTGTCTGTGTCTGTCTCTGTGTCTGTGTCTGTTTCTGTGTCTGTCTCTGTGTCTGTTTCTGTCTGTCTCTGTCTGTTTCTGTGTTTGTCTGTTCAGTCTGTGTCTGTCTCTGTCTGTGTCTCTCTCTTATTCTGTCTCTGTCTCTGTCTCTGTGTCTGTCTCTTTTTCTGTCTCTGTCTCTGTTTCTGTCTCTGTCTCTGTGTCTGTGTGTCTGTCTCTGTCTCTGTTTCTGTCTCTGTTACTGTCTCTGTGTCGGTGTCGGTCTCTGTCTCTGTGTCTGTCTCTGTCTCTGTTTCTGTCTCTGTTTCTGTCTCTGTGTCTGCGTCTGTATCTGTCTCTGTGTCTGTGTCTGTCTCTGTCTCTCTGTTTCTATCTCTGTCTCTGTGTCTGTGTTTGTCTCTGTCTCTGTGTCTGTGTCTGTCTCTGTTTCTCTGTCTGTGTCTGTTTCTGTCTATGTTTCTGTGTCTGTGTGTCTGTCTCTGTCTCTGTCTCTGTTTCTGTCTCTGTCTCTGTTTCTGTCTCTGTTTCTGTCTCTGTGTCTGGCTCTGTGTTTGTGTCTGTCTCTGTGTCTGTGTCTGTTTCTGTGTCTGTCTCTTTCTCTGTCTCTGTGTCTGTCTCTGTCTCTGTTTCTGTCTCTGTCTCTGTTTCTGTCTCTGTGTCTGTTTCTGTCTCTGTTTGTCTCTGTGTCTGTTTCTGTCTCTGTTTGTCTCTGTGTCTGTTTCTGTGTCTGTCTCTGTCTCTGTGTCTGTTTCTGTCTCTGTCTCTCTGTCTGTGTCTGTCTCTGTCTCTCTGTCTGTCTCTGTGTCTGTGTCTGTCTGTCTCTGTCTCTGTCTCTGTTTCTGTCTCTGTCTCTGTTTCTGTCTCTGTGTCTGTCTCTGTCTCTGTTTCTGTCTCTGTGTCTGGCTCTGTGTTTGTGTCTGTCTCTGTGTCTGTGTCTGTTTCTGTGTCTGTCTCTTTCTCTGTCTCTGTGTCTGTCTCTGTCTCTGTTTCTGTCTCTGTCTCTGTCTCTGTGTCTGTTTCTGTCTCTGTTTGTCTCTGTGTCTGTTTCTGTCTCTGTTTGTCTCTGTGTCTGTTTCTGTGTCTGTCTCTGTCTCTGTGTCTGTCTCTGTGTCTGTTTCTGTCTCTGTCTCTCTGTCTGTGTCTGTCTCTGTCTCTGTGTCTGTCTCTGTGTCTGTGTCTGTCTGTCTCTGTGTCTCTCTGTCTGTCTCTGTGTTTGTGTCTCTCTCTGTTTCTGTCTCTGTCTGTTTTTGTGTCTGTCTCTGTGTCTGTTTCTGTGTCTGTCTGTCTCTGTGTCTGTCTGTTTCTGTCTGTGTCTGTCTCTGTCTGTTTCTGTCTGTGTCTGTCTGTCTCTGTCTCTGTGTCTGTTTCTGTCTCTCTGTCTGTGTCTGTCTCTGTCTCTCTGTCTCTGTGTCTGTCTCTGTGTTTGTGTCTGTGTCTGTCTCTGTGTCTGTGTCTGTCTCTGTTTCTGTTTCTGTCTCTGTGTGTGTTTCTGTCTCTGTCTCTGTGTCTCTGTTTCTGTGTCTGTGTCTGTCTCTGTTTCTGCCTCTGTCTCTGTTTCTGTCTCTGTCTCTGTTTCTGTCTCTGTCTCTGTTTTTGTCTTTGTCTCTGTCTCTGTTTCTGTCTCTGTCTCTTTCTCTGTTTGTGTCTCTGTGTCTGTGTCTGTGTCTGTCTCTGTTTCTGTCTCTGTCTCTGTCTCTGTTTCTGTCTCTGTCTCTGTGTCTGTCTCTGTCTCTCTGACTCAACCTCTCTGTCTGCCTGTCTGTTTGTCTGGCTGTATCTCTCTGTTCAAGTTCAGTTAATGTCTATCCACATGAAGTGATATTAGCATTACCTGTCCCGGGCCATTAGGTAAAGGTATGTCACAAAAAGCATTGGACTGAAACTTTCTGTCTCTGTCTCTCTCTCTCTCTGTTTCTGTCTCTGAGTCTTCCTTTGTCGTTCCGTATCTGTCTCTGTGTCTGTGTCTGTCTCTGTGTCTGTGTCTGTCTCTGTCTGTTTCTGTGTCTGTCTCTGTGTCTGTTTCTGTCTGTCTCTGTCTGTTTCTGTGTCTGTCTGTTCTGTCTGTGTCTGTCTCTGTCTCTCTCTTATTCTGTCTCTGTGTCTGTCTGTCTCCGTCTGTTTCTGACTCTGTCTGTTTATGTCTGTGTCTGTCTCTGTGTCTGTCTGTCTCTGTCTCTGTTTCTGTCTCTGTTTGTGTCTGTCTCTGTGTCTGTGTCTGTCTGTCTCTGTGTCTGTGTCTGTCTCTGTCTGTTTCCGTCTCTGTCTGTGTCTGTTTCTGTTTCTGTTTCTGTCTGTCTCTGTGTCTGTCTGTCTCTGTGTCTGTGTCTGTTTCTGTCTGTGTCTCTGTTTCTGTCTGTGTCTGTCTCTGTGTCTGTCTCTGTCTGTCTCTGTGTCTGTCTCTGTCTCTGTTTCTGTGTCTGTCTCTGTCTCTGTTTCTGTCTCTGTTTCTGTCTCTGTCTCTGTGTCTGTGTCTGTCTCTGTCTCTGTGTCTGTGTCTGTCTCTGTCTCTGTTTCTGTCTCTGTGTCTGTCTCTGTGTCTGTGTCTGTCTCTGTCTCTGTGTCTGTCTCTGTCTCTGTGTCTGTCTCTGTCTCTGTTTCTGTCTGTGTCTCTGTGTCTGTCTCTGTTTCTGTCTCTGTGTCTGTCTCTGTTTCTGTTTCTGTCTCTGTCTCTGTGTCTGTGTCTGTCTATGTCTCTGTGTCAGTGTCTGTCTCTGTTTCTGTCTCTGTGTCTGTCTCTGTTTCTGTTTCTGTCTCTGTCTCTGTCTCTGTGTCTGTCTCTGTTTCTGTTTCTGTCTCTGTCTCTGTTTCTGTCTTTGTCTCTGTGTCTGTTTCTGTCTCTGTTTCTGTCTCTGTGTCTGTCTCTGTGTCTGTTTCTGTCTCTGTGTCTGTCTCTGTCTCTGTTTCTGTCTCTGTTTCTGTGTCTGTCTCTGTCTCTGTTTCTGTGTCTGTCTCTGTGTCTCTCTCTGTCTGTCTCTGTCTGTCTCTGTGTCTGTCTCTCTGTCTGTTTCTATCTCTGTGTCTGTGTCTGTTTCTGTCTCTGTGTTTGTCTGTGTGTTTGTGTCTGTTTCTGTCTCTGTGTCTGTCTCTGTTTCTGTCTCTGTCTCTGTTTCTGTCTCTGTGTCTGTCTCTGTTTCTGTCTCTGTCTCTGTTTCTGTCTCTGTGTCTGTCTCTGTTTCTGTCTCTCTCTGTCTCTGTCTCTGTGTCTGTGTCTGTCTCTGTTTCTGTCTCTGTGTCTGTCTCTGTCTCTATCTGTCTCTGTCTCTGTGTCTGTCTGTCTCTGTCTCTGTTTCTGTCTCTGTCTGTGTCTGTCTCTGTTTCTGTCTCTGTGTCTGTCTCTGTCTCTGTGTCTGTGTCTGTCTCTGTCTCTGTGTCTTTTTCTGTTTCTGTCTCTGTCTCTGTGTCTGTCTCTGTCTCTGTCTCTGTCTCTGTTTCTGTCTGTGTGTCTGTCTCTGTCTCTGTCTCTGTGTCTGTCTCTGTCTCTCTGACCTAACCTCTCTGTCTGCCTGTCTGTTTGTCTGGCTGTATCTCTCTGTTCAAGTTCAGTTAATGTCTATCCACATGAAGTGATATTAGCATTACCTGTCCCGGGCCATTCGGTAAAGGTATGTCACAAAAAGCATTGGACTGAAACTTTCTGTCTCTGTCTCTCTCTCTCTCTCTGTTTCTGTCTCTGAGTCTTCCTTTGTCGTTCCGTATCTGTCTCTGTGTCTGTGTCTGTCTCTGTGTCTGTGTCTGTGTCTGTCTCTGTCTCTGTCTGTTTCTGTGTCTGTCTCTGTGTCTGTTTCTGTCTGTCTCTGTCTGTTTCTGTGTCTGTCTGTTCTGTCTGTGTCTCTCTCTTATTCTGTCTCTGTGTCTGTCTCCGTCTGTTTCTGACTCTGTCTGTTTATGTCTGTGTCTGTGTCTGTCTCTGTGTCTGTCTGTCTCTGTCTCTGTTTCTGTCTCTGTTTGTGTCTGTCTCTGTGTCTGTCTGTCTCTGTGTCTGTGTCTGTCTCTGTCTGTTTCTGTCTCTGTCTGTGTCTGTTTCTGTGTCTGTTTCTGTCTGTCTATGTGTCTGTATCTGTCTGTGTCTGTCTCTGTTTCTGTCTCTGTGTCTGTCTCTGTCTCTGTGTCTGTTTCTGTTTCTGTCTCTGTGTCTGTCTCTGTCTCTGTCTCTCTGACTCAACCTCTCTGTCTGCCTGTCTGTTTGTCTGGCTGTATCTCTCTGTTCAAGTTCAGTTAATGTCTATCCACATGAAGTGATATTAGCATTACCTGTCCCGGGCCATTAGGTAAATGTATGTCACAAAAAGCATTGGACTGAAACTTTCTGTCTCTGTCTCTCTCTCTCTCTGTTTCTGTCTCTGAGTCTTCTTTTGTCGTTCCGTATCTGTCTCTGTGTCTGTGTCTGTCTCTGTGTCTGTGTCTGTTTCTGTGTCTGTCTCTGTGTCTGTTTCTGTCTGTCTCTGTCTGTTTCTGTGTTTGTCTGTTCAGTCTGTGTCTGTCTCTGTCTGTGTCTCTCTCTTATTCTGTCTCTGTCTCTGTCTCTGTGTCTGTCTCTTTTTCTGTCTCTGTCTCTGTTTCTGTCTCTGTCTCTGTGTCTGTGTGTCTGTCTCTGTCTCTGTTTCTGTCTCTGTTACTGTCTCTGTGTCGGTGTCGGTCTCTGTCTCTGTGTCTGTCTCTGTCTCTGTTTCTGTCTCTGTTTCTGTCTCTGTGTCTGCGTCTGTATCTGTCTCTGTGTCTGTGTCTGTCTCTGTCTCTCTGTTTCTATCTCTGTCTCTGTGTCTGTGTTTGTCTCTGTCTCTGTGTCTGTGTCTGTCTCTGTTTCTCTGTCTGTGTCTGTTTCTGTCTATGTTTCTGTGTCTGTGTGTCTGTCTCTGTCTCTGTCTCTGTTTCTGTCTCTGTCTCTGTTTCTGTCTCTGTTTCTGTCTCTGTGTCTGGCTCTGTGTTTGTGTCTGTCTCTGTGTCTGTGTCTGTTTCTGTGTCTGTCTCTTTCTCTGTCTCTGTGTCTGTCTCTGTCTCTGTTTCTGTCTCTGTCTCTGTTTCTGTCTCTGTGTCTGTTTCTGTCTCTGTTTGTCTCTGTGTCTGTTTCTGTCTCTGTTTGTCTCTGTGTCTGTTTCTGTGTCTGTCTCTGTCTCTGTGTCTGTTTCTGTCTCTGTCTCTCTGTCTGTGTCTGTCTCTGTCTCTCTGTCTGTCTCTGTGTCTGTGTCTGTCTGTCTCTGTCTCTGTCTCTGTTTCTGTCTCTGTCTCTGTTTCTGTCTCTGTGTCTGTCTCTGTCTCTGTTTCTGTCTCTGTGTCTGGCTCTGTGTTTGTGTCTGTCTCTGTGTCTGTGTCTGTTTCTGTGTCTGTCTCTTTCTCTGTCTCTGTGTCTGTCTCTGTCTCTGTTTCTGTCTCTGTCTCTGTCTCTGTGTCTGTTTCTGTCTCTGTTTGTCTCTGTGTCTGTTTCTGTCTCTGTTTGTCTCTGTGTCTGTTTCTGTGTCTGTCTCTGTCTCTGTGTCTGTCTCTGTGTCTGTTTCTGTCTCTGTCTCTCTGTCTGTGTCTGTCTCTGTCTCTGTGTCTGTCTCTGTGTCTGTGTCTGTCTGTCTCTGTGTCTCTCTGTCTGTCTCTGTGTTTGTGTCTCTCTCTGTTTCTGTCTCTGTCTGTTTTTGTGTCTGTCTCTGTGTCTGTTTCTGTGTCTGTCTGTCTCTGTGTCTGTCTGTTTCTGTCTGTGTCTGTCTCTGTCTGTTTCTGTCTGTGTCTGTCTGTCTCTGTCTCTGTGTCTGTTTCTGTCTCTCTGTCTGTGTCTGTCTCTGTCTCTCTGTCTCTGTGTCTGTCTCTGTGTTTGTGTCTGTGTCTGTCTCTGTGTCTGTGTCTGTCTCTGTTTCTGTTTCTGTCTCTGTGTGTGTTTCTGTCTCTGTCTCTGTGTCTCTGTTTCTGTGTCTGTGTCTGTCTCTGTTTCTGCCTCTGTCTCTGTCTCTGTTTCTGTCTCTGTCTCTGTTTTTGTCTTTGTCTCTGTCTCTGTTTCTGTCTCTGTCTCTTTCTCTGTTTCTGTCTCTGTGTCTGTGTCTGTCTCTGTCTCTGTCTCTGTTTCTGTCTCTGTCTCTGTGTCTGTCTCTGTCTCTCTGACTCAACCTCTCTGTCTGCCTGTCTGTTTGTCTGGCTGTATCTCTCTGTTCAAGTTCAGTTAATGTCTATCCACATGAAGTGATATTAGCATTACCTGTCCCGGGCCATTAGGTAAAGGTATGTCACAAAAAGCATTGGACTGAAACTTTCTGTCTCTGTCTCTCTCTCTCTCTGTTTCTGTCTCTGAGTCTTCCTTTGTCGTTCCGTATCTGTCTCTGTGTCTGTGTCTGTCTCTGTGTCTGTGTCTGTCTCTGTCTCTGTCTGTTTCTGTGTCTGTCTCTGTGTCTGTTTCTGTCTGTTTCTGTGTCTGTCTGTTCTGTCTGTGTCTGTCTCTGTCTGTGTCTCTCTCTTATTCTGTCTCTGTGTCTGTCTGTCTCCGTCTGTTTCTGACTCTGTCTGTTTATGTCTGTGTCTGTCTCTGTGTCTGTCTGTCTCTGTCTCTGTTTCTGTCTCTGTTTGTGTCTGTCTCTGTGTCTGTGTCTGTCTGTCTCTGTGTCTGTCTCTGTCTGTTTCTGTCTCTGTCTGTGTCTGTTTCTGTTTCTGTCTGTCTCTGTGTCTGTGTCTGTCTGTCTCTGTGTCTGTGTCTGTCTGTGTCTGTTTCTGTCTGTGTCTCTGTTTCTGTCTGTGTCTGTCTCTGTGTCTGTGTCTTTCTGTCTCTGTGTCTGTCTCTGTCTCTGTTTCTGTGTCTGTCTCTGTCTCTGTTTCTGTCTCTGTTTCTGTCTCTGTCTCTGTGTCTGTGTCTGTCTCTGTCTCTGTGTCTGTGTCTGTCTCTGTCTCTGTTTCTGTCTCTGTGTCTGTCTCTGTGTCTGTCTCTGTGTCTGTGTCTGTCTCTGTGTCTGTGTCTGTGTCTGTCTCTGTGTCTGTCTCTGTCTCTGTGTCTGTCTCTGTCTCTGTTTCTGTCTCTGTCTCTGTGTCTGCCTCTGTTTCTGTCTCTGTGTCTGTCTCTGTTTCTGTTTCTGTCTCTGTCTCTGTGTCTGTGTCTGTCTATGTCTCTGTGTCAGTGTCTGTCTCTGTTTCTGTCTCTGTGTCTGTCTCTGTTTCTGTTTCTGTCTCTGTCTCTGTCTCTGTGTCTGTGTCTGTGTCTGTTTCTGTTTCTGTCTCTGTCTCTGTTTCTGTCTCTGTTTCTGTCTCTGTCTGTGTGTCTGTGTCTGTCTCTGTTTCTGTCTCTGTCTCTGCCTCTGTTTCTGTCTCTGTGTCTGTTTCTGTCTCTGTGTCTGTCTCTGTCTCTGTCTCTGTTTCTGTCTCTGTTTCTGTGTCTGTCTCTGTCTCTGTTTCTGTGTCTGTCTCTGTGTCTGTGTCTGTCTCTGTCTGTCTCTGTCTGTCTCTGTGTCTGTTTCTGTCTCTCTGTCTGTTTCTATCTCTGTGTCTGTGTCTGTTTCTGTCTCTGTGTCTGTCTGTGTGTTTGTGTCTGTTTCTGTCTCTGTGTCTGTCTCTGTTTCTGTCTCTGTCTCTGTTTCTGTCTCTGTGTCTGTCTCTGTTTCTGTCTCTCTCTGTCTCTGTCTCTGTGTCTGTGTCTGTCTCTGTTTCTGTCTCTGTGTCTGTCTCTGTCTCTATCTGTCTCTGCCTCTGTGTCTGTCTCTGTGTCTGTCTCTGTTTCTGTCTCTGTCTCTGTTTCTGTCTCTGTGTCTGTCTCTGTTTCTGTCTCTGTCTCTGTTTCTGTCTCTGTCTCTGTGTCTGTGTCTGTCTCTGTCTCTGTGTCTGTGTCTGTCTCTGTTTCTGTCTCTGTGTCTGTTTCTGTCTATGTTTCTGTGTCTGTGTGTCTGTCTCTGTCTCTGTCTCTGTGTCTGTCTCTGTCTCTGTCTCTGTCTCTGTGTCTGTCTCTGTCTCTGTGTCTGTGTCTGTCTCTGTCTCTGTGTCTTTTTCTGTTTCTGTCTCTGTCTCTGTGTCTGTCTCTGTCTCTGTCTCTGTCTCTGTTTCTGTCTCTGTGTCTGTCTCTGTCTCTGTCTCTGTGTCTGTCTCTGTCTCTCTGACTTAACCTCTCTGTCTGCCTGTCTGTTTGTCTGGCTGTATCTCTCTGTTCAAGTTCATTTAATGTCTATCCACATGAAGTGATATTAGCATTACCTGTCCCGGGCCATTCGGTAAAGGTATGTCACAAAAAGCATTGGACTGAAACTTTCTGTCTCTGTCTCTCTCTCTCTCTGTTTCTGTCTCTGAGTCTTCCTTTGTCGTTCCGTATCTGTCTCTGTGTCTGTGTCTGTCTCTGTGTCTGTGTCTGTGTCTGTCTCTGTCTCTGTCTGTTTCTGTGTCTGTTTCTGTCTGTCTCTGTCTGTTTCTGTGTCTGTCTGTTCTGTCTGTGTCTGTCTCTGTCTGTTTCTCTCTCTTATTCTGTCTCTGTGTCTGTCTCCGTCTGTTTCTGACTCTGTCTGTTTATGTCTGTGTCTGTGTCTGTCTCTGTGTCTGTCTGTCTCTGTCTCTGTTTCTGTCTCTGTTTGTGTCTGTCTCTGTGTCTGTCTGTCTCTGTGTCTGTGTCTGTCTCTGTCTGTTTCTGTCTCTGTCTGTGTCTGTTTCTGTGTCTGTTTCTGTCTGTCTATGTGTCTGTATCTGTCTGTGTCTGTCTCTGTTTCTGTCTCTGTGTCTGTCTCTGTCTCTGTGTCTGTGTCTGTCTCTGTCTCTGTGTCTGTTTCTGTTTCTGTCTCTGTGTCTGTCTCTGTCTCTGTCTCTCTGACTCAACCTCTCTGTCTGCCTGTCTGTTTGTCTGGCTGTATCTCTCTGTTCAAGTTCAGTTAATGTCTATCCACATGAAGTGATATTAGCATTACCTGTCCCGGGCCATTAGGTAAAGGTATGTCACAAAAAGCATTGGACTGAAACTTTCTGTCTCTGTCTCTGTCTCTCTCTGTTTCTGTCTCTGAGTCTTCCTATATATATATATATCCTTCCTTTAGTCCTTACTTCTCTCTCTCTCTCTCTCTCTCTCTCTCTCCGTCACTGTCTTTTGTCTCTCTATCCCTCTACCTCTATCTCCCTGTCTCTTACTGTCTGTATCTCTCTCCTTCCCTAATTCCTTACTTCTCTCTCTCTCTCTCTCTCTCTCTCTCTCTCTCTCTCTCTCTCCCTGCATCTCTCTCTCTCTCTCTCCCTGCATCTCTCTCTGTCTCTGTCTGTCCCCTCTCTCTCTCCCTCTCTCTCTGTGTCACTGTCTCATCGTCTCTGTCTCTGCATAAGTCTATTTGTCTATTTGCATCTCTCTCTCTCTCTCTCTCTCTCTCTCTCTCTCTCTCTCTCTCTCTCCGTCTCTGTCTTTGTCTCTCTGTCCATCTACCTCTACCTCTCTGTCTCTTGCTGTCTATTTCTGTCCGTCTCCCTCTCTACTCTTCTCCTCCTTTCTTCTGTCTCTGTCTCTCCCTGTCTCTCACTGACTGCCTATCTGTCTCTGTCTGTCTGTCTCTGTCTCTCACGGACTACCTATCTGTCTGTCTCTGTTTGTCTCTCTGTCTCTCGTTATGTCTCTCTGTCTCTCCCTCTCTCTGACTGTCTCTGTCTCTCTCTCTCTGTCTGTCTGTCTGTCTCTCTCTCTGTCTCAAAGAAAGGATTCATAATCGTCACGATTTGCGTGAGCGGGTAGGCGACAGAGGGGCGAGTCTCTCCCCTAAAACACCTGCAGACATGTTGGGACAACTTTCTTCTGCCTGCCTGAAGACATTAACATCACGGGCCCAACACACCACACCACACCACAAACGTGGCTGTGACCGACCTCTACCTTTCCCACACCTGTGCCAGCACAGCACAGCACAGCACAGCACAGCACAGCACAGCACAGCACAGCACAGCACACACACACATACACACACACACACACACACACACACACACACACACCACGCTACACCACCCACAGAGAGACAGAAGCAGAAATAGAACGAGACCGAAAGAGGTGACGGAGAGAGAGAGAGAGAGAGGGGGGGGGGGGAGAGAGGGAGAGAGAGAGAGGGAGGAAAGAGAGAGGGAGGAAGAGAGAGAGAGGGAGGGGGAGAGAGAGGGAGGGAGAGAGAGTGAGGGGGGAGGGAGGGAGAGAGAGAGGGAGAGAGAGAGGGAGGGTGAGAGAGAGAGGGAGAGAGAGAGAGGGAGAGGGAGAGAGGGGGAGAGAGAGAGAGAGGGAGGGAGAGGGAGGGAGAGGGAGAGAGGGAGGGAGACAGAGAGAGGGAGAGGGAGAGAAAGAGCGAGGGAGAGAGAGGGAGAGAGAGAGAGAGAGAGGGAGACACACACACACACACACACACACACACACACACACATACAGACGCACAGACACACACACACACGGAGACAGAGACAGAGACAGAGACAAAGAGAGATGCAGGGAGAGAGAGAGAGAGGGGAGAGAGAGGGAGAGAGAGGGAGAGAGAGAGGGAGGGTGAGAGAGAGAGGGAGGGAGAGAGAGAGAGAGAGAGATAGGGAGACACACACACACACACAGACGGACAGACAGACACAGAGAGACAGAGACAAAGAGAGATGCAGGGAGAGAGAGAGAGAGAGAGAGAGAGAGAGAGAGAGAGAGAGAGAGAGATGCAAATAGACAAATAGACATATGCAGAGACAGAGACAGAGAGAAAGAGAGAGAGAGAAAGAGAGAGACAGTGACAGAGAGAGAGAGCGGGAGAGAGAGACAGAGACAGAGACTGAGAGACAGCCGTCAATCAGCTCTACCCAGGTAGACAGCCTGTTGTGTAAATGACCCCGTGTATGTAAAGCGCTTAGAGCTTGGTCTCCGACCGAGGATAGTCGCTATATAAGTGTCCACATCAATCAATCAATCAATCAACCCAGGTCAAGTTCTGCAACAAGGGATTAACTCTCTCCATACGAACGGCGAAAGAGACGACGTTAACAGCGTTTCACCCCAGTTACCATCATCAAAATATTGCAAGCGGAAGGCTCTTATACTGAAGAGGTGAATGTTGACAAAGAATACCACAATTCTGACGACGGAAGCCAAAGGTTGGGTCATTCAGACACCCACTGGACATCCGAGGGGGCTGTGTAGAGGAGAAGAGAGGACTGGCCGTACTGAGTGAGTTAAGTCCCAACCTTGAGATTTGGTCCGAGGGGTCGTAGGAGACTCGGTCAGGCCTTGGGTTACTGATCCAGGGCTATCCAGTGATTGAATAATTTATATAGAAAGCAGGTGACAGGGGAAATATTTCCGACCTTTCGATAACGTGCCGGCTTTCCTTTTGGCTAAATCCCAAGACAGCGCCATAAGGAGATTATATATTAGTTAAGACAAGCTCCATGCTTTCTTCGCTTCCGTGCACGTGAACTAGGTCAGGGCCAATTATTAACTGACTGGGGATTAATTTAGGCGTTGGGTAAGATCTGTTCCACGCGAAGAACTGGACCATTGGGTAGGGTTAATGGAAAAAAAAAAGAGGGAGGGGGGCGGGGGAACAGGGGGGGGGGGGGGGGTGATGAAGGAGATGGGGGACTGTGGGAGGGTAGTGGTGGTGGGTTTTGGAACGGGGTGGGTGGGTAAAGGGTTAACAGTTTGCTACCAGGGGGTGGGGGGGGGGGGGGGGGGGGGGGGGGGAGTTGAGGACGGGGTATGTGGTGGCGGTGATAGTCATTGTGTAGGGTAATGGTGGTGGTG